>NC_139826.1:38040500-38450500 GCF_963691815.1 Echiichthys vipera
CCCTCTGTCTGCGTCTCCCTGCATGTGCTTCCCTCTGTCTGTCTGTAGGTCCGGTAGGCGTTCCCCCAAAGCTGCAGCCTGTTAGCTGATTACACCAACACCTTAAAAGCCTGAAGCTGACAGGCATGCAGCGCCGCACCGTCGTCGACCCAACCTGGGGGTAAAACTATTCCCCCCGGACTGGCATCCCCTTTCTCGTAGTGGTTTTCACGCTCCCCGTTGTAAACTTACTAATCGTGTTTGTGTTCTGTTTTCTCCGTAGTTTCCCGTGTTCCCGTTTCCCGTCCGTCTCCCGATCTCCCGTCGTCTCCCCGTTCCTGTGTTCCCGTGTTCGTTTAGTTAGTCTTGAGTTTGTTTATCTGTAGTGTTTTTGCGTTTGTCCGTTTGTTTCATTAAACGTTTTATTTGTAACTTTATTTTTGTCTGTGTCTGCATTGGGTCCACCTTCGTGTTATACCTGAATCATTCATGACAAAAGTAATCATTGTAGGAGATTTTAATATTCATGTGGACGTTGTTAATAATAGCCTTAGTACTGCGTTTATCTCTCTATTAGATTTGATTGGTTTTAGTCAGAGTGTACATAAACCTACTCACTGTTTTAATCACACCCTCAACCTTGTTTTGGTTTATGGTGTGGAAATCAATGACTTAATAGTCTCTCCACAGAACCCTATTTCATCAGACCATTATTTAATAACTTTTGAATTCATATTACAGGACTACTCACCTCTGGGCAGAGGTTTCTACACTAGATGATTATCTGATAGTGCTGTAACTAGATTTAAGGAAGCGTTTCCATCTGCATTTACTTTAATGCCTTATCCTCATATTCAAGATTCCTGCACCAACGGTAGTCTCCCTGAAATCGATCACCTTGTTGACAGTGTTGCAGGCTCACTACGAACAACACTCGCCTCTGTTGTATTGGTTTTATTGAAGCTTAGTCAGAATCTTCCTGTGTATATCCGTCCTTATGGGACAGTGCGATGTTCTCATTATACTGTACACACACACATGATCAGCTGCCTGGCTTCTCCTCCAAATCTATACAAATGATTTTGTGCCTTTCAGAATTGTTGAAATACAAATGACCTGACTTCACTTTTCTGTAATTATGTTCGTCTTGAGCTTTCCTCCAGATTCGACTGTGATGATCATTTAGTTGTTTTTTTTGTTTGGTTTGTTTTTACAGGTTTTTATGAAAGGGATCAGATGTCAGAGTTTGGTACAGAAGCCACTGATTCCTGAGCAAAGCATCTTCCTCTACTCGCGCTGTGGGTGCAGACAGGACTGATCTGCAAACCTGCTCATTAGCTCAGTTTATTTGTTAAATGAAAAGATTGTCAGGTGAGCTTGACCCCTCCTCCTCGCTCACCAATTTTCATACATACTTGGATAATTAAGATATACAGAAAACACAGAGATGATGCATCCATCAGGGAGGAAAACGATGAACAAGACACCGAACACTGGGAGAACACTGCCTCTGATTACAGTAATTCAAACTGAAAGCTCATTTCAGCCCGTTTAAAATCGTGACACTCTACTTTATATACATGATTGAAACTGTTCATTCATGCACACTGTTCACCAAACAGACAGGCTAGTTTTCCAGGTTGTTACTTTGTGAAATCACAGCTTTTTTACCCAGTAAGTGTCAGTGTCAGTGCCACATGTGATGTGGAAATTGGAAATCACTTCGCTTCCTCTCCATCTCCCGCTCCGTGCTGTGCCACCGTGGTCGCCTCCAGGAGATGGAGCTGTCTCTTCACTAATCTCCACTGATGCACCTGCGTCTGCTCCTGCTGTGTGGGGGGGGGGGGCTCTGGTCCTGCTGGGTTCCCCTCTAATTATCTCACCGGAGGTCGACTGGTAGCGGGACAGAAAACCAGCAGGAGCAAGTGTCTGAAGCGTTTACGCACAGGAGGTTTTTCCAGCTTCACTCAAACACTTCAGCAGGTGATTTCACTCATTAGTTCCTGATGTGGTGTTTGAAAGAAGACCTGCAGTTTGACAGAAGTTAGCAGCACGCAGTTTGTTTTAGTTGCTGTAGAGTTTGAATTATCCATCCATCCATCCGTACTCTACGGGGGAATTGTTGGGTCTATGTAAATCATCAATAAGCCATAGAGTGTGGTCTGTACATAGTCTGTAAAGTGTCCTGAGATGACTTTTGTTATGATTTGGCACTGTAAATAAAACTGAATCTTCAACCCCTTGTCCCTATCGGGGTCTTGAGGGGCTGGAGCCGATCCCAGCTTAGGCGGGGTCCATCCTTTACAGGACGCCAGTCTATTGCAGGGCACTTAGGGCACACTCACACTGTCCGCCCGTCCCGTGCCCCGTGCTTTAGGGTCCTTGTCCCCCCCTCCAGGCCCGTTTGTACTCACACTACCTGGGCCTCGGAGAATGCTTCTTGCTGCCTATACGTCATCACGCCGTAACACGTCACACGCATTGATGACGTCATGGCGATGCGTGGCTTTGTTTACAAATCTTTCCATAGACCTCTGAGTTTTTGTGCGTCTTGTCGACTGTTTTTGAATCTTTTCATCGACCAAATCTGCAGTAAACACTCCACCTCCGCATCACACCAACGTGAACCTTTCACCACCATTGTTTTAAATGTCCGCGCATGGTCCCTCCTTCTTCTTTCTACGTCCCAACAGGCGCACAGGAAATGACCTCAGAGCCGCCGTAGGCCTCGTGCTCGTACACGTGCGCACGCTCGTGCTCGTACATGTGCAAACGTGCTTTACAAAAGCCCACCTCTCCCAAACGGTCAAGCGTGCCTCAGCTAGGCACGGTACGGTTGCACTCACACTGGTCAAACAAACTAGACTTTACCCGTAAAAACCTGTTTGGGCACGGTACGGATGGACGGTGTGAGTGCGCCCTGAGTTACTGGTTCAAACATTAAGAACAAAACCTCAAGAGCACTTTGAAAGTTGTGTTGTGTTAGTTAAACATAATGGTGACTGGTGACAAATCAAAATGTACTATTTTGATAAATGCCAAAGTTACGCTTCTGTTTAATGTCACATAAAGTGTCGGGGACTATTACTGCAAATCCAAAGTGACAAAATTGCAATTTTCGTCTTGACATTTTACAAAAAGCCTTTCTCACGTAAAGAGCTGCTTTCATCAACACCTCCTGCAGACTGAATAACAAAATGTCCTTTTCACTATTAAAGTTTGAATGTTAACCGTTTTACTGTGCGGTGTGGATTTAAATAAGTGTTGTACTTGTTCCAGAAGAAACACGACATGATTGTTTTAATCAGTGAACAACAGGAGATTAACGCTGGTCACTATTGACCTTTGGGCCTGGAGTCATTTCCCTAACGGAGACATTACTCTCGTTTGACTGTCAAACGCAAACACATTAAGTTGATCCACCGGCAAAGGAGCAAAGAGAGAACCCCTCAGTGACTAATGTGAGTCATTACGACAACTCTATCACCAGCTGCTCTCCACCATTCATTATTTAGGAACTCTAATTAGTTTTGGATTCTCGTCGGACGGCCGCTTCATCAGTTTTTATGTGTCAGTGTAAAACACAGGAAGTGGATGTTTAGTGGTTGGTAAAGTCACATGATCACCTGTTTGGATTGTCTTTTGTATTGAACTCTATGATTCATTTAAATCAATAACTGTGCAACACATGACAACACAAGTATGTTATTAATAGGACACAAAGACGTCCTGAATACACCCGTCTGGACCATGAATGGAGTGTGGACTGGTGGCTGGAGAGGTGCCAGTTCATCTCCTGGGCACTGCCGAGGTGCTGTTGAGCAAGGCCCCGAACAACTGCTCGGGGGGCCGATCCATTGGCAGCCCCCTCGCTGTGACATCTCTCCATTAATTACATGTATATAGGTCCTGTCTGTGCATGTGTGTGTATTTCGGGCCTGTGTGTGTAACATGAATAATAAGAGTGAACAAAATTTAATTTCCCCTTGCGGGACGAATAAAGTAATTCTTCTTCTAATTTTTCTGAGTACCAAGCGAGCATCATTTAAACGCCACAGCCCAGCTGAGGATCGTTGCTGACCGTATCCATCCCTTAATGACCACGGTGTACACATCCCCTCATGGATACTTTACACCCTACGTCACATGACGGTGAGTTCAATGTGCTCAAATGACAGCTGACAAATCCGCAGCAAGTGTCTGACGACGTCATAACAATATGGACCAAAACCGATATATAATATCTGAATCTATGCCATGAACAATGAAGACAGTTCATCTGCACCAAACTAGGGGGAGAAGTTCAGCATCCGTGAGGAACTCGGAGTAGAGCCACTGCGCCTTTGCGTTGAAAGGAGCCAGTTGAGGTGGTTCAGGATCATCTGGTAAGGATGAACCCTGGGCGCCTCCCTAGGGAGGTGTTCCAGGCACGTCCAGCTGGGAGGAGGCCTCGGGGAAGACCCAGGACCAGGTGGAGAGATTAGATCTCCACACTGGCCTGGGAACGCCTCAGGATCCCCCAGTTAGAGCTGGTTAATGTGGCCCCGGGAAAGGGAAGTTTGGGGTCCCCTGCTAAAGCTGCTGCCACCACAACCCGACCCCGGATAAGAGGCTGAAGATGAGATGAGATCTGCACCAAACTTGGTAAACCGTTTTCTTCTGTGCACAGAGGAAAGTTGTCTGTTTTTGACGGAGGAAACTCGCCAAGTTCCAGGTTGATAGATCTTTGAACACTTCCATCCATCCATCTTCAACCACTTGTCCCTGTTGGGGTCGCGGGGGTGCTGGAGCCTTACCCAGCTGTCATCAGGCGTGAGGCGGGGTCCACCCTGGACAGGACGCCCGTCTATCACAGGGCACATAGAGACGAACAGAGACAGACAACCATTCACACCTACGGGTGATTTAGAGTCATCAATGAACCGAACACCTGCACGTCTTTGGACTGTGGGAGGAACCCGGAGAAAACCCACGCAGACACGGGGACAACATGCAGACTCCACACAGAAGGGCCCCAGCCGGGATTCAAACCAATGAATCGACAGTGCTGACCACCACACTACCGTGCCGCCCTTCATTGAACCCTTTTTGGTTTATTGGGTTTATTTACTGGTATGCATCCCTCCTCAACCTTAGACAGTAGCGCTCCTTAACAAGGGGGACAAAAGTCGACAGCAAAATTATTGGTACTTAGCAGAAGAATCTATCTGAAGTGTACAACAAACACTTAAACACGACTAAGATCTATTATATCTGACAGTTCCCCGCCCCTGCACTTCAGTTCCTGCCCTCTGGTTCAGCATTTAGCCCAAACTAACAGACATAAATTCTCTTTTATACGCTCCGATATTTCACTGCAGCACATCTCCCTTTTTCCATTTCTACATTAACTCATATTGGCTTGAATTTCTTTGGGGATAATGTTGGTACTTCACCTTTTTCTCTTGTACTAATGTGTTTTTATTATGTGTGTTTATGTGGTTTTTATCTTCTGTGTGTCGCCGTGTTGTTGTTTTTTATTGCTAGTGCGGCACAACCAATTTCCCAACTCATTCCCAGGGTGTCAGATATACTGTAAAGCTGTACGCAGGGATATTAGACACTCAGAGCAGCTTCTCGTGATTAAGAGCGCTAAACTATGCAAAAGGAGGCAGGATGGGGTGGTGGATGGGCAGTGGCGTGCACAGACTTTTTGAAGGGCAGGGGCAAAATGGGGGAAAAAGGGCACATATAGCACATCCTCCCCACTGTGGAGGGCACTTTAGCACACGTTTAGGCTCACATGAGGGCACTTTAGCACACGTTTAGGCTCACATGAGGGCACTTTAGCACACGTTTTAGGCTCACATGAGGGCACTTTAGCACACGTTTTAGGCTCACATGAGGGCACTTTAGCACACGTTTTAGGCTCACATGAGGGCACTTTAGCACACGTTTAGGCTCACATGAGGGAGCTTTAGCACACATTTTGGCTCACATGAGGGCACTTTAGCACACGTTTAGGCTCACATGAGGGAGCTTTAGCACACGTTTAGGCTCACATGAGGGAGCTTTAGCACACGTTTAGGCTCACATGAGGGAGCTTTAGCACACGTTTTGGCTCACATGAGGGCACTTTAGCACACGTTTGGGCTCACATGAGGGCACTTTAGCACACGTTTTAGGCTCACATGAGGGCACTTTAGCACACGTTTTGGCTCACATGAGGGCACTTTAGCACACGTTTGGCCCACATGAGGGCACTGTAGCACATGTTTTGGCTCCCAAGACCGCACTTTAGCATGCGTTTTAGCCCCCATGAGAGCACTTCAGCATGCGGTTTGACTCCCAAGAGGGCACTTTAGCACACAATTTCAACAATTCGGCCATGGGGGGGATCTTTTTCTAATCCTATCCTCACCAAGAGTGTCGTGCTTTTGATGCCCAGGGCTACCCAGCTAGTTTTGAGACTTTCTCTGAAATCAAGAAAATACAGTAGTTTACAGAAAAGTGTTTCTGAAACGTTTTACGTTAGAAATACGGTGCTGAGTCTGTCTAGATCGACAGTTCATTTAAAAGATTTTCGGGAGATGCAGAGGCAGTGAGTCGCACTGGATGCCCGCAATTTTCATAATGCAGCGTGGACCTCAACTTTATGCGAAAGAGCAGCAAACACCTCGAGGCTTCGTTGCTCGAAAGCCGCTGCCACACTTACTAGAATGCATTGCAAGGCAGCTCACATATAACCTGACTCTGCTAGATGGATTGATGCTCATTGTCTCTGCAGATCCATCTGGGAACTCTGGTTTGGAGATCTTTTGGGAAGGGGCGAAAATACTGGTTGCAGATTGGATAAACCATCTGTCTATCACCAACATACGGGTCAAATCAACCAATCAGATCACTGAAGCATGGAAGGATATTTTCCGTTTGTGTAACGTTAATTTACTGATCAAAGGCCCAATTTCAGGAGCCCGGTCCTTATTCAACAGAAGGATCCAGAGAACGAAGAGTGAGTGAGCGTCTTGCTCCATAGCTGCTCATCTCATCCGCGGAAGCCTCCATGTTGCTTACACTGAACAGTCGCTTCTCGTTTCGTAAATCCGCCTCAAAACCAACGCTGATTGGTTCGGTCGCTGGTCGAACTTCTCCAAATTTTCTCCGCCGCACGTTACCAGACTGATCTGAGAGTGAAACACGATGAAGGCTAGCTCACATAAACATCCAATGGGAAGCCGGGAAATCAACTGCCCTGTTTGTGTTTTGTCGTCTCTCAGGTCTCTGCTGACGGTGGTGGCGCCTGCTGCCGTGGTCCTGCATGACGCTTCCTGCTGCTGTTATAATCTATCACCTTAGCTGTGCTTGTTTCTACTATTCTGCTGTATTAATAAGTCATATTCACATTACTATAGATATTATTATAGTTACTGGAAGTGTGTCTGTCTCTGTATTTGTGTCCATCTTTTCTCTCTCTCTCTCTCCTTCTCTTCCTCTCTCCGGTGCAGACAGATGTGCGTCCTCCACAGAGCTGGGTCTGTCTGACGTTCCTGTCTGTTGTAGTGAAGGTTTCCGTTGCCACCGTACTCTACGGGGGAATTGTTGGGTCTGTGTAAATCATAAATAAGTCATAGAGTGTGGTCTTTACCTACTCTGTAAAGTGTCTCGAGATGACTTTGGTTATAACTATAAATAAAATTGAATTGAACACGTAATATGACGCCAAAGGGTCCCCACAAAACGGCACTGATTTGAGACGTATGCCAGTGTGCTGGATTTCACCACAATAATAAAATAGATTTGCACTTGTCTTTCTCTCTTCCTTCCTTTCTTTCTTTCTTTCTTTAACATGTACAGCATCATAAAAGAGATGAAACACATGAATGATGAATGATAAACCAATACACAAACTCCATAAATACATTTCTCATGCACAACACTAATGAAATCGTACACGTCTGGAAAGGAGTAGGAGGAAGTATATTGACTCCTACCCTTTCATCTTGGTCTCATTACGGCTGCTGGCACATTTGAATAGTTTTAGCAGACTGTGGTTGATATGTAGCTGCCTGGTTATGGCTTTAAAAAAAGGATCAGTGTATCTGCGCTAACTGCGGTGCATCATTAAACTGGTCCAGACATTTTGGGCTCCTTGGACTCTGGGGAGGAGGAAATGTGAAGCGTTTTCCCGAGCATTGATCCCCAGGCTCTCCACACCCTGTCTCCTTCTGAGGTAACACGATGATGAACTCATGTTAGCGGTTCTTCTCCAGCGGTTAAAACCTCTCCGGATCCTCAAACGTACCTTTCAGAGAGCCACTTGCAAAGAGGAACGAGCTGAAATTATAAGCAGAAGAGTGAACTTCTCGCACAGTCTGTGAAAGTGTTTCTATTCTCAGAGCCCAGGAGAGAGCGTCAGCATATTTTTACGCTCCCTGAACTGAAATTAGGGTTTGAAGAGGGGCACTTTTGTCATATCAAGAACTTGGGCTCCATGCTCGGGAGACTTTTCTCATCAGTTAACCAAAAAAGGAAAAAAGATTCACTTGACATATTGCTAAATGGACTTATACTTATACTTATATAGCGCCTTTCTAGTCTTCTGACTACTCAAGGCGCTTTCCCAGTGTTTGTCACATTCACCCGTTCACACAGACATTCACACTGATGGCAGTGGACATCTACAGACCATCTAATCTAACCATTCACACCACATTTACACACCCATGCGCAGCACAGGGAGCAGTTCGGGGTTCAGTGACTTGCCCAAGGACACTTACACATATGTACCGGGGGAGGTGGGGATCAATGCACTGATCTCTCAAGCTGAAGACAGCCCCCTCCACCTCTGAGCCTCAGCCGCCTTTGTAGGAACCCAAATAATGTTCAGTTCATTGAATGGTTTCGTTACAATGAGATACTAATTACCAAACAGTGAGATAAGGTTCCCCAGTGCAGCAGACTCATTATTTTACATTCACACAGATGGCAGTGGACATCTACATACCATCTTATCCAGGGGTGTCAAAGTGATCCAGTAAAGAGTCGCTGTGGCTGCAGGTTTTCATTCCAACCAATCAAGAACGCACCTGGTCCAACAAATCAACTGTGTGTAGTCGATTCATGTGATTGCATGACTCAAGTCAGGTGTGTTTTTGCTTGGTTGGAATTAAAACCCGCAGCCACAGGAACAGGATCATTTAAGACAGGGGTGTCCTGGTGCTTCACTGCTCTCATCCAGACAAGATGTCCTAGGTTTTGATCAGGAGATGTGGCTCATATCCCAAACGTTACTGTCTTTATCACCTGTCTGATGAAAACAAAAAAACATATATGTAAATATCACAATTAAAGATATAAGACGTAAAGGATGAGAACATTTTGAGCAATTCCCTTAATAATGTGGAGAGATACCTCAGCTTTTATGTCCAGAATGACGAGCAGCAGATGTTTCTGTAGAGAGTAGTTAGAGAGAGGGGCGATTGTGGCTCAGTGGAAGAGTGGGTCGTCCTCCGTTCCACATGTCGAAGTGTCCTTGGGCAAGACGCTGAACCCCGAATTGCTCAATGGAAGGTTTTCGTTGCCACCGTACTCTACGGGGGAATTGTTGGGTCTGTGTAAATCATAAATAAGTCATAGAGTGTGGTCTTTACCTACTCTGTAAAGTGTCCTGAGATCACTTTAGTTATGATTCGACATTATAAATAAAATTGAAATTGAATTGAATTGGTTCAAAGGTGCCATACAAATCTGTTTCTGTCATATTTTGTAATAAATCTGACGAATTGTTATCGTAAAATATCAAAGAAACCCGAGAAAACATTACGAAGAACCGTGTTTTCTTCTCCCGACACTCAACATCGGATACTTCTGACCTCTTGGAGAATTCAGGACCTCACTTTTAAATCACATTATATAACATGAACAAAGTATAAGTTATAGTTATCTCAGGACACTTTACAGAGTAGGTAAAGACCACACTCTATGACTTATTTATGATTCACACAGACCCAACAATTCCCCCGTAGAGTACGGTGGCGTTGAAAACCTTCACTATAACAGACAGGAACGTCAGACAGACCCAGCTCTGTGGAGGACGCACATCTGTCTGCACCGGAGAGAGGAAGAGAAGGAGAGAGAGAGAGAGAGAGAAAAGACGGACAGATGGACAGAGAGAGACAAAGACACACTTCCAGAGATGCAAGCAAGCAAAGCTTAACAGTAACTATAATAATATCTATAGTAATGTGAATATGACTTATATGTTAAGACAGTTAATACAGCAGAATTAACTGTCTTCTGCTATGTTCCATGCATTCACCATGTGTATAGGTCAGATCATTGTCATATATCATGATCTTATACAAAAGCATGTACAAATGAAGCATAGTGAAGTATTTATTTGAGAGATGCTTCAATATTTATCATGAATGATGTAGAAACTAAAGCCGTTCAGGGCTAAAGAAGACGTTCAGGGTCTTTTCTTCCGCATGACCGCCCCTGTCACATCCAGTTGCCACGTCATGGCTGTGAAAAGCCCGGAATAGTTCAGACACTATTGATTTTTTTTTCTTCTTCCTCATCCTGAGTAGCGAGCAGGGACTGTGTGTGTCCCTCGTGGCGACTGAAACTTCAGATTACAATTGATTTAAGTCCCAGTAGAGCCCGGGTGATTTCAAGAGGCCACAAAGGTTTCATGTGTTTGTCATGGAACAGGAAACTGATGGTGCATTCATTTGTGCATGTACACACTGATCCTGAACACACACATAAACGATTGTTAACTACGATTGTTATCATCATCAGTCGGCTGTTGATCACTTCGCTCCGGACTGAAACATCTCAACAACGTCGATAGTCAGATAAATCGCCATGAAACATTGCACACACATTCATGGTCTCCAGAGGATGCACCCTTCTGCCTTTGGAGAAGGGTGCATCCTCTAGCACAGGGGTGGGCGAATCCGGTCCTGGAGAGCCACTGTCCTGCATGTTTTAGGTTTCTCTCTGCTCTAACACACCTGAGTCTAATGATTTGCTCGTTATCAAGCAGCTGAAGCTCTTCACAGTTTGATTGCTGTTAGACTCAGGTGTGTTAGGGTAGGGAGAAGCCTAGAACATGCAGGACAGTGACTCTCCAGGAGCAGGATTGCCCACCCCTGCTCTAGCACCACGATCAGGTAGATCATGGGTGTCAACCTGATCCAGTAAAGGGCTGTGTGGCTGCAGGTTTTCATTCCAACCAATCAAAAACACACCTGGTCCAACAAATCACCTGTGAGAAGACAGTTCAGGTGATTGAGTAAGTCCAGTCAGGTGTGTTCTTGCTTTGTTGGAATGAAAACCTGCAGCCACACGGCCCTTTACTGGATCAGGTTGACACCCGTGAGGTAGATATTTTTGACTTTTAAACTGTGGTACAGAAGTGGATGTAGCCACCCTGACGTTACTTATTGTTTTGAACCCTCAGGTGTGTCCCTCGGTTTAGTTTTTTGGAGGCACGAGTGACCATATGTGGACAGAAGGGAGGTGCACGCCCCTCCCCATCCACCACCAAGCTCCTCCACTCCCTCCAATTGAGTGCTCGTCAGTGCACGTGCACCAGATTCCTGTGAACACGACTGTATCTTCTCTCGTCAATAAGCAGCATGGAGTTCAAGCTACATGGAGGTAGGCTGGCTAACTTACTCATAGATAGCAACTGCTAACGTCAGCCTAGCTTGAGGCGTGACGAACTGTGAACTCTGCTGAGTGGACAGGAGCAAAGTGTCGGCATCATCATCAAACAAATGTTGCCGACTGCACGTTTAAACAACAGATTATGTTTTTGTGTTTCTGCACGTCTTTGCTTTGGTGGAAACACACGCACACACACACACACACACACACACACACACACACACACACACACACACACACACACACACACACGTGCAGAGAAGCAGCAGAGATGAGGGAAATTCTTATCATTGCTGCAAAAACCGTCACCCGAATGTTTCTCTACACTGCAATTACAGAACCCAGAACAGCGTAAGGACACATGCGAGCCGTGTAGGCAGACAGAAGCAGAAAAGGTCCCGAACCCAAAACCCTTAATTACCTCACAGTGACGCACAAGGGCGCCTCCGAAGGATACTGTACTGACAGAGTGAGCTCGTCCAAGTGTATGTTATTTACCGATCCAGTGAACTCAGAGCTGCGCCTTTTGTCCTGAGGGTTCAAAAGGAAAAGGGCGGAGTAAGGTGCCCTCCTTCATGAATACTTTATTATTCATTATTATTTCCCCTTCTTTGATAGTCTGCTCTTTAATATTCTTTTCTTTTAGTTCATGACGGTTGAAATCGCTGCGAGGGAAGATCAAAGCTGCTGCGTCATCCCTTTTAACACGCTTGAAATGTTCTGCGACATGACAGACAGTTTAAGAGACGGACCTCCGCAGCCCACGCCTGAAACATCTTGTGTTTGCGGTGTACCGGGCAGCCTTTAAGGGGCTTAGCATTACGTCGAGGAACTGTCAGGATTGTGCATTAATCATCTCCTCCACCCACACAGGTTGGGAAACAGATATGTTCCCCTCCTCCCGTGTGCTAATGATGCTGATTGTGTCAAATAAAGCAGGAGATCTCGAACAGTATGGGTGAAAATGAAAACGTAGATAGCTGACGGATCAAGTGAAGGGATTCATTGTGACAGGAGGCAATCAGCAGCTGCTTGAGCGCAGAAATGATGCCGATGGGTTCTGAAAAGCTGGTTTAGAACGAATGAAGGACGAGTGAAGGGGGGGAGAAAATGTGTTATGAAGTCTAAAATTAAGATTTCATTTTGGGATGACCTGCACTGTTTGGACTAGGACCTGTCAGGTCTAATTGGGCAGGTGTTGTTACTGTTCAAGGCCACTGATACAGAAAATCTCACAGGCCGTCTGTCAGTAAATCAGTCGGGTAATCATGAGCGTGCCGTGAACGGAGGAGCGGCCTCCTGCTGGGTTAAACACACCTTGTTACACCTGGACGCACCACTGATTGACTCTTCAATCATCTGCGACATCAGGCGGCAGGAAGCATACCCTCTGAGTCATGTGTCTTAAAATGATCCTATTCAGTCTTGCTTTTGTACATTTTTATTTATTCTTCTTTATTAAGTATCAACTTTTTTTTAATACTTATGAAAGGTGCTAAATGAATCAACATGCCTTTAAAAGAGGAGATAGCTGAACCTTTATGAAGGGTTCATATTGTGGTTTTAGCAGGTGAATCCATCCATCTCATGAACAGGTTCATATGATATCTTACGAAACGGCGACCTGAAGTGAACCTCGCCGGTTACATTTGGTGAGAGTTAGGGCGCACTCACACTGTCCTTCCGCACCGGGCCAAAACAGGTTTTTCGGGTCAAGCCTAGTGCGTTTGACCAGTGTGAGTGCAACCGCTCCACGCATAACTGCAGCCAGCTGGCCGTCCACGGCCCGTCTGAGAGAGGTGGGCTTTTGTAGAGCGCGTTTGCACATGTACGAGCACGAGCGTGCGCACATGTACGAGCACGAGCGTGCGCACGTGTACGAGCATGATGCCTACGGCGGTTCTGACGTCAGTCAGACATACAAACAGTCTATACATATAAAATTTATTGGTCTCACGCAGGGAAATTAATGACAACTAGAGACCATATTGTGAAGGGCTCACACCGGCACCATCACCAAACCAGGTCAGGGGCATAAAGTGGTGAGGTACTGTCCCCTATCCTACTTTACGCCTACGTCCAGCGCACTGTCTCAGACCACACACATCTTTGAACTCTGCCTTCAGTTCGATCTGAAACACACACCTGTGAAGTAAAAGCACCTTTGGGTAGACTCCACTACAGTAGGTGTCTACCCCCCCCGTACTGTCACACACATTAGGTAAGAGTAGGTGTTTTTTGTTGTGTGTGTGTGTGTGTGTCCTTCCTCTCTCTCCTCCTAATTTTCTTCAGGCTGCTGCTGGTGAAGCTCATTAAGCACACCTGAGCCTAATCAGCTCCAGGATAAAGGACAGGCAGGAGAGCCTGGGTGCCCTCTCTGTCATCATCGCACTCTGGGTTGTGTGCGAGCACGGCTGACTGTGCTGTGCGGAGACCATATACTTTGTGTGGCAAGCACGCTTTTCGTTTGATGACCTGCCTGGTTCCTTTCGTTTCTTTCATTTCTTCATTAATAAAATTGTACTGACAATTTATTTATACACGCGCCTCCCTCCCTCCCTCCCATCCGTCCTTCTGTGCATTTAACATCAATGGTTCCTCCCGGTTCTGTATCGGGACGTAGCAACACAAATGCATTAGTAGGAGCTTGACAAGATGGGTTTTCGAATGACATCTGAACCCGCGATTCTCATGTGATCTCCTGTTATCGCAAGAATGGCCGCTGTGCAAAATATAGGGGTTACTATTTATCAGGCACTGTTCAAAACAAGTGTCAATCAAAGCGTGTTTTCAGTGTCACAGCTGTCTGTGCATCCTGGAGCTCGCTGCTGCTGCTGCTGTCACCGTCACAGCCACAGGAGGAGGTGGAAGTGCCGCGAGGCGCTCCTGCCAGCATGTACTCGATACTGCGGATCAGAGATGGGAGATTTGGGCACAAAGATACAAAGAACAGCTGTCAAGTACGACTCAGTTCCCTTTATTCATAACAAAGAGCCGTTAAAAAGAACCGTTTAGTGAAAATTGCAATAGAGCCAAGCAACAGGTGGAGGATGTGTCAGATTTGCAAGGTTGAATCTTTACAAACCTAATCCATGTACCTGACATGTCCAGCTGGAGATATGCTCTGGGCGCAGTTACTTCAGTTACTTCAGTATTTAAGTGACCAAGATAATACAGTATGGGGTTGAGGAAGAGGACAGTTACATCGATGACTCACTCTTGTGAAATTAGACGATTCACCGGTGGAGTTAAACTGCAGTCAGGCTGCAGACTTGACTTCAGATCACACCAGTACAGTAATGATGCTCATTAATCATCGTCTTCTCAGATGACTTGTAAAACTCGAGGAAACAGCAATTATTGGTGAGTCACCGCAGGAATCAACACACGACCCAACGATGGTAACAACGATGGTTCTTCGCTGCTGGAACCGGCTGCAAACGCCACCTCACGACCAATCGAAAGCCGCGACTGAGAATGTGATGTTGATGTGTCCGACGTAGTCTTCTGATGCCACCTCACCTTCTTTCCCTCCCTCCTTGGTGTTTGCTAAGACGCTCTTTGCTAACAAGACGTGTGTGTGTGTGTGTGTGTGTGTGTGTGTGTGTGTGTGTGTGTGTGTGTGTGTGTGTGTGTGTGTGTGTGTGTGTGTGTGTGTGTGTGTGTGTGTGTGTGTGTGTGTGTGTGTGTGTGTGTGTGTGTGTGTGTGTGTGTGTGTGTGTGTGTGTGTGTGATTAAGGCTGAGCGTTGCAGATGACTCATGGAGGTTCCCTCCCTTTGTCAGTCTGCCCTCTCTCTTCTTTACTTCACTCTCTCCTCTTCCCTTGACATACAGTAATTATGCTTCAGGGATGAACTGCTGCAAACGAGAGAGGAAGAAATATTATACGAACAGACCAGTCCCAGCCTGGTCCTGGTCCTGGTCCTGGTCCTGGTCCAGTCCCAGCCTGGTCCTGGTCCTGATCCTGGTCCTGGTCCAGTCCCAGCCTGGTCCTGGTCCTGGTCCTGGTCCTGGTCCTGGTCCAGTCCCAGCCTGGTCAGATGCGTACATGAACTGATGAAGCCTCTTGGATGAGAGGTGAAACGTCTTCCTAGACAAATAACCAAGTCCAGTTGCTTTTGACTGAAATTGCTTTGAGGAGAACGACGACCTGGACACATGAGAACATTCACAGACGTATATAAACAGAACTTATTAAAGACAGAGCCATATATCAATCAGCTGATAATATGGGACGATATGACGGACATGTTGGTATCTGTGTTTATGTTCCCTGATAAGCGTCAATATGAAAACCTTTATTACAGAACATAAAATGCATAAAAAGGTCCTTGAGACGATTTAGAAATGTCTATTTATTTATTTAAATGGTCTGCAATTGACTGACACTGACCATATTATAATGTACCATCTGATATTCCTTTATTATTAATATTCTCCAATAAAGAATACCTGAATAGCTGTTTTGCAGAGTCATATTGGTGCAATAACTCTCTCTAATCATTGATTGATTGATGTGATGAATGTTTCTCGTGACTATGTGAATAAAGGGTTCAGAAAATACCTCCGTCCTTTTGTTTTCCATCTGATAGCGGAGGAAAAAACAGGTGGTGTGCCATCAAGAACCAGAGCGGGAGAAAAACATATTAAAAGATAGAAGAAGAGGAGATGGGCGCTCTGCACGTCTGTGTTCCAACACATACACACATACACACGAGCGCACACACACACACACACGCGCGCGCACACACACGCACGTGCAGCACACAGCTTGATTAGATGCCTCTTGGACTAATAGCCATTGGAGATATTGGAAAAAACAGGAAACTCAATAGAATTCATTTAGAGGGTATAATAAATGGTCAGGGCAGGGACACACGGGGCGCCCTTTAATCTAACTAACCTGAGTGCAGATGCTTCCGTAATGATGTGAACTAACAAGGAACATACACACTGACACTATGAATCATGTCAGAAATCGTTTTAAGTATCCATATGACGTATACAAATATATGAGAAATGTCAAAGGTGGGGATGGTGTTAATAAGTTGCCACCGTACTCTACGGGGGAATTGTTGGGTCTGTAAATCATGAATAAGTCATAGAGTGTGGTCTTTACCTACTCTGTAAAGTGTGGAGCGACACGGTGGTGTGGTGGTTAGCACTGTCGCCTCACAGCGGGGGGGTTCCTGGCTGGGGCCCCTAAGTGTGGAGTTTGCGTGTTCTCCCCGCGTCTCCAGCGCCGGTTGTCAAACCTCCAGCAAAGTAGAGAAAAAGAGCGTATCCGACATTCATTTTGTGATAACAGGCATTAAATTTAGTTTTTGTTTTCGCAATGTTGTTAAGTCCGTCTGAGAAAGAGTAAAAAAGAGTTTGGGTGCATACACTCATCTGTGCTGTGGTGGTTAGCACTGTGGCCTCACAGCGGGTTGGTTCCTGGTTGTAATCCCGGCTGGGGCCCTTCTGTGTGGAGTTTGCATGTTCTCCCCGTGTCTGCGTGGGTTTTCTCCGGGTTCTCCGGTTTCCTCCCACAGTCCAAAGACGTGCAGGTGTTCGGTTCATTGATGACTCTAAATCACCCGTAGGTGTGAATGGTTGTCTGTCTCTGTTCGTCTCTATGTGTCCTGTGATAGACTGGCGTCCTGTCCAGGGTGGACCCCGCCTCACGCCCGATGTCAGCTGGGATCGGCTCCAGGGACAAGGGGTTGAAGATGAATGAATGAATGAATGAATCTCAAGTGATATCCATTGTTTGATGTCTAAACAAACTCTTTCTGACAGGGCATGAGAGAAACGTCTCCTAATGTTTCTAATCCGTCACGTTACTGAAGGAACAAGGGTCCACTTCAAATGTGAACATCTTTACGAGAGTAAGCATCGACCTGATGATTGATGTTAAAATGGGTTTATTTGGCCTCAGGAAAAACCGTCCATTTAATACATCTGGAGCTTTTCCACAGAAGACATTTCTATGTACATATATATCTGTTATAGTAGTGAAAAACCTGAGCACATACGCATGTTATTGCATTTTTAGATTGAAGTCACTTGGGCAATACTGACATGTGAATACATTACTGCTGGTGATCATGGACAATGTCTCTCATCCCCTCCATGAAACCCTGGAGAAGCTTCAAAGCAGCTTCAGCAGCAGACTCATCCAACCTCGCTGCTTAAAGAACGGCACAGGGAATCATTCCTACCTGCTGCATCAGACTCTACAGCGCTGCACAG
Organism: Echiichthys vipera; assembly: GCF_963691815.1. NCBI lineage: Eukaryota > Metazoa > Chordata > Actinopteri > Perciformes > Trachinidae > Echiichthys > Echiichthys vipera. The sequence goes on from NC_139826.1 coordinate 38,058,370, forward strand.
CAACGCTCAGGGAATAAACGCACACTACTCAAAGTGACCTATCACTGAAATGCACCTTTAAATCCACATAGTATATTGTAATATAGTGTTTATCTGCGATGCTGTACTTTGTTGTTCATATTTTGTATTTTATATTGTATCTTATTTTTAGTACTTCTGATTGCTTTGTACCGCTGCTACGATGACCTCATTTCCCCTCTGGGATAAATAAAGCTATCTATCTATCGATCTATCTATCTATCTATCTATCTATCTATCTATCGATCTATCTATCTATCTATCTATTAAAATGTTTTTAATCAACTGACTGAGTGAGGATTTGAACCACATGCTGTGGGAGACTTTGGAGCATGTTAGACGTGCATTAGTCCTGTACTTCAGTGTAGCTGAAGCAGTTCTGGAGGCTCACCAAGAAACATTATGTTAATTTTACATTTAATTAGTCTCCCATCTGTATCTGAGAAGAGATAGTTGCTTTATTTATTTTGATGGATTTTGGTTCCGATGCACTAAAGAGCACACAACTCCCCCGAGGCTGCAAAGTCCTCAAAAACGTTCCTTTAATCACAAGAGATGTTTAGAAATCACCATCTGGACGAGTTCTGTAAATGCACATACTGACAGAGGGAGGATTTTTGTTAAGGGTTGTGTTTGATCAGGACCCAAATGCACCACTCGACTCTGGTTCAAAGTGCAACAAACAGTCTTTAATGTTTAAAAGGGTGCGAGCATAGGTGCGAGGTGGAGGGGTAGTGCGAGGTCCCAGGATCCCGATGTGGTGGGTGGAGTCACAGAGGAGTGCGTGGATGCAGGTTGCGTGATGTGAAGTCCGCTGTAGGGGAATGGTGATGCAGTGAGAGAGCTCCGGGGAGCTGGCAGCAGGCAGGCTGGTCAACAGGCAGGTCCACAGGCAGGCAGGTCCACAGGCAGGTCCACAGGCAGGCAGGTCCACAGGCAGGCAGGGAGAAAGCAACGCTCAGGACTGCGCAGCAAAGCACAGTTTGCACGTAGCAAAAACACACGGAGATTAGCTTCACAAGCTAAGCACAGAACACAGAAGCCAGGATCCAAACCACCACTGATGAAACGATCTGGCAATGAGCAGGGGAGCGAAACCAGTGGCTTTATGGGAGGCGTGATTGTAGAGTGAGTTCACCTGCTTCACCTGTGGAGCAGAAGCCACGCCCACATGTACGCACAGCACAGACAGGGGGAGAGACACAGGAGGAAGAATACAGACAGGGACACAAGGAAAACGCAAGGCTGCTGTGGTGGGATCATGACAATTTTGTTGGTTTTCATAAGATAATATGCAATAAAAATGTATTTGTGCCTGGAAGTCTAATGTCTAGACCACATGTACATGTACACAAGTCTTTTTTTTTTTAAAAAAGGAACTTTCTCTGTGTTTTGGTCTTTTGTCCACATACACACATACTTTTGGAAGGATGGCCGAGAAATTGTATCCGAGGGGAAAACAGAAACCCGACTCGTCAGGTGGTTTGTTTCACAGAACCATCTGAGAAGGCATTATTAGAAACTGTTTGGAGCAGAAGCTTTTTAAACAGACATGTTAAGTGGTTGCACGAACCGTCCGTCTATCAAACTCTCGCCGAAGTCAGCCAGGAGAAGAGAAAACATCCTTCCCATTGAGAAAAGCTTTCAGTGTCATTCTCTTCTATTCAATGAAGAAAAACTCTCCAGTTCTGGTTAAACTGATCTGAGCTAACCTCTTTAGGAGCCGCCATTGTTGTTTTGAACGAGCAGTCGCCTCCTGCGTCGTTGTCATCCCCTTCAACTGCCAACAGCTCGTCACGGGACGCTGATTGGCCGGATCCCTTCATTACTTGGAGTGTGATAAAATGGATTTCCATGTAACATTTGAACACAATGCTCGCGTGACTTTGTGTTATTGCGAGAATTCGGCTGCTGTGTGAGAAAAAACAGAGGTTCAAAGAGTTTCCGATTGCATACTTTTCCTTTCGTCCATTTAATATGTACTGCAGCTTCCATTACAGAGCACATACAGTTGCATGCAGTGTGCATACTACTGGGAAATCCTACTTCTTCATTACACTGTGGCTTGAACTCTGATCCTCGGGCTCATACATGCTCCATAAAGGATTGTGGGTCAGAATAGCCAGAAAAGCATGCTGGCTTGCGAACTGCAAAAGACGAATATGCAAACTTTGTTGCCTTTGGTTCCACCACAAGAATACATTATTAGACAGGACATCGAAACCACAATATACACACACAAACGGACCAGTTTGGACACATTTCTTATAGAAAAACATGATTCAATTACAAAAAATAAATTAATAAATGTCTCCCTTAGAGAGAGGGGGAGAAGTTCAGCATCCGTGAGGAACTCGGAGTAGAGCCGCTGCTCCTTTGTGTTGAAAGGAGCCAGTTGAGGTGGTTCAGGATCATCTGGTAAGGATGAACCCTGGGCGCCTCCCTAGGGAGGTGTTCCAGGCACGTCCAGCTGGGAGGAAGCCTCGGGGAAGACCCAGAACCAGGTGGAGAGATTAGATCTCCACACTGGCCTGGGAACGCCTCAGGATCCCCCAGTTAGAGCTGGTTAATGTGGCCCGGGAAAGGGAAGTTTGGGGTCCCCTGCTAAAGCTGCTGCCCCCGCGACCCGACTCCGGATAAGAGGCTGAAGATTGGAAGATGAAATAAATAAATAAGAAGGTGTGCTTGTTGTCCCAAAAAACCTGCAACATAAAGACCTTGCATCCTTCTGTAGTGTGTCTTGTGCATTTAGTCTCCTTTAATAGTGTCACAGCATTAGGGACAAAGGATTTCTTAAAGATGTTTCTATTTGCTGTTGGCGCTCTATAACGCCTTCCTCAAGGTAGAAGATCAAAATCCCCATGCAATGGATGGGTCACTAATGATTTCATCAGCTTTATAATTATTTTTTGGCATGCTGCATTTGCCTTATTGCCTGTGTATTAGGATCTACTAAATCTTTTCCTGGCATACTAATAACATGGTCTTATGGGTATTGGAGTGCAGGGACAGTTTTTGGCTTGTAACACCTGAGTGTGCGCTGTTAACTCCTTTGTGAGGTTAAGGTGACATTAAGGTGACATTTATAACAGCAAACCTCTGCAGCAGCATGAGAAGAGTCCCTACACACAGTCGTAGGGATTGACTTTGGTAATCCACTTGAATGGACTTTACTATGAGAGGAGCTGGTACAGGGGCCAGTAGGTAAGTCTTTAAAACACTCTTTAATAAACTCTGGCTTCACTAACTACGTTGTTGCTGCTTTGTTGTGTGTGTAGGGACTCTTCTCATGCTGCTGCAGTTGTTTGCTGTTATTTTCAGCAGTATTAGTGGTTAAAAAAGACCTTTGAATGCCTTCACCGTACTGCCCCGAGCTAATCACTGTTAGCCACATCTGGCTGTTAGCGACTCTCCGGGATTTCTCCGTTAATAGTTGTTACATGAAAAAACTGTCTCGATGGCTTATTTGATGTATGTAAGTGGTAGAAGTTCAAAATCCCCATGATATGGATGGGTCACTAATGATTTCATCAGCTTTATAATTATGTTTTGGCATGCTGCATTTGCCTTATCGCGTGTGTATCAGGATCTACTAATAACATGGTCTTATGGGTATTGAAGTACAGGGAGAGTTTGGCTTGTAACGTCAGAGTGTGCGCAGTTAACTCCTTTTATGAGGCGACGCGGTTAAGGTGACATTTCACTGAATGGCGGTCGTGACTCCCTCTATCCTCACACCCTCTGTTTGGATGAGACACAAATCGAAGAGGGAAAAGAGGGAGAAATAGAGCAACAGATGAGGGATCCTGCTGCTCGGACAGACAGTCAGACATCAATAAATGTTTTAGGCTACAGACAAAAATAAAAGCACCAATATCACACTATGGAGGAAAAGGTGCGCCTAGTATATGAAGAGACTTCCAGGGTATGAATGAGGTGAATTTCCTCAGCTGTTGTTGTGAAGCCACCACTCGGCTCACATCCCATATTCCCAACACATCGGTTATTGCTGTTTTTTCTCCCTGCTGTTTGCTGTCAACAGTAAATTCTCACCATCTCTGGAGCAACAGGTGGGCCGCGACTGCTGTCAGGAGATAACTGAATCTGGACCCTCACAGAGACGCGGTGAATACCCAAGTGAGCAATATCTGTCCGTCTACATCAGAGGTTATGAAATTGATGTTTGTTTTAGCTACTTTACTGGGAGTTTTATCTCGGGGAGACACTCACGACAGAAAATTCACTTTGAGATTTTGTTCCCTGAACGCACGGGTGTCAAAGTGATCCAGTAAAGGGCCGTGTGGCTGCAGGTTTTCATTCCAACCAATCAAAAACACACCTGACTGGACTCAATCACCTGAACTGTCTTCACACAGTTGATTTGTTGGACCAGGTGTGTTTTTGATTGGTTGGAATGAAAACCTGCAGCAACAGTGACTTCACCTTTACTGGATCACTTTGACACCCATGCCTTAACGTGTTTTCTTTCAGACCTGTGGAAAAAAACATGAATTGGTCTGTTTGTGTTTGTAGATTTCTCTTTAATTCACCAAAGGTTAGCATTAGATAATGCCTCATTTGCATATTTAAACATAACATTTCAGAATAATACAATTGTCTTGGTGTCATTGATCAACTGAGGAAGTTTCATGGTGATATCTATTAGTTAGATATTAGTTAGTTAAATATTTTACCTATTCATCTGTAGTGTCTTTTTACAATAATATACTTTATTTAAAGTGTAATTCCAATTAAAATCACTTACATACAACACATTATCCGTCGAGTCGTGTATAAACTATTAACGGAGAAATCCCCGAGAGTCGCTAACAGCTGACGTGGCTAACAGTGATTAGCTCGGGGCAGTACGGTGAAGGCATTCAAAGGTCTTTTTTAACCACTAATGCTGCTGAAAATAACAGCAAACCTCTGCAGCAGCATGAGAAGAGTCCCTACACACAAAACAAAGCACCAACAACGTAGTTAGAGAACCCAGAGTTTATTAAAAGAGTGTTTTAAAGACTTACCTACTGGCCCCTGTACCAGCTCCTCTCATAGTAAAGTCCATTCAAGTGGATTACCAAAGTCAATCCCAAAGGAAGGAGCCCATTGGTGCTTTGTTTTGTGTGTAGGGACTCTTCTCATGCTGCTGCAGAGGTTTGCTGTTATTTTCAGCAGCATTAGTGGTTAAAAAAGACCTTTGAATGCCTTCACCTTGCTGCCCCGAGCTAATCATTGTTAGCCACGCCGGGCTGTTAGCGACTCTCCGGGATTTATCCGTTAATAGTTGTTACACAGCTTATCTGATGATAGTGTCAAAAAAGATGATTTTGCTCCAGAATTACACTTTAAAGCCTGTCTTCTCTCTATTTCTACTAAAATGAGTGAGTTCCTACGTTTCCCAGAATGCCGGGATTCCTCCGTTAATAGTTTATACAAGAAAAAACTGCCTCGACGGCTTATTTGATGAATGTAAGAGCCGAAAAAGACCAAGGGGTGATTTTACGCTGGAATTACCCTTTAATGATGCATCGTCAGGCTGATTTCAACGGGTCAACGTGAACTTGGAAAGTATCACATGCAGCTCCGTGGAAGCTTTTACATCCTCATACCTCTGGGTGGTTTCTCTCGTAGAGGGCAGAATGAATCAACCATCAGATGTGTGTTCAGTGGTTAGCACTTAAGCTTCCTGTAAGAGTCCACTGGCCTTTCTGTGTGATGGTTTTCATGCCTGAAGAAGCAGAAGAAGAATTCCTTTATTCATCCCATCTCATCTCATCTTCAGCCTCTTATCCGGGGTCGGGTCGCGGGGGCAGCAGCTTTAGCAGGGGACCCCAAACTTCCCTTTCCCGGGCCACATTAACCAGCTCTAACTGGGGGATCCTGAGGCGTTCCCAGGCCAGTGTGGAGATCTAATCCCTCCACCTGGTCCTGGGTCTTCCCAGAGGCCTCCTCCCAGCTGGACGTGCCTGGAACACCTCCCTAGGGAGGCGCCCAGGGTTCATCCTTACTAGATGATCCTGAACCACCTCAACTGGCTCCTTTCAACACAAAGGAGCAGCGGCTCTACTCCGAGTTCCTCACGGATGCTGAACTTCTCCCCCTAAGTTTATTCATCCCACAATGGGGAAATTCAATTTTCACTCTATTTTTTTCATTTTACACACACAGGCCCGAAATACACACACATGCACAGACAGGACCTATACATGCAACTAATGGAGAGATGTCAGAGCGAGGGGGCTGCCAAATAGATCGGCGCCCCGAGCAGTTGGGGGTTCGGTGCCTTGTTCAACAGCACCTCAGCAGTGCCCAGGAGATGAACTGGCACCTCTCCAGCCACCAGTCCACACTCCATCGATGGTTCACACAGGGACTCAAACCAGCGACCCTCCAGTTCCCAGCCAAGTCACCTATGGACGGAGCTACAGCCGCCCCGTAAAGTCTCTTTTGAGACCAACAAAAATTGCCACAGCTGACTGTATTTCAAGTCATCCAGGCGGGGCATTGGGTTTAGTTTTCGACCAGCAACAATCACGTCTCAGTAGAACTTCATAGACTATGAAATTGCCTCTGCACAAGGACGCCTGGGTGGGTTTCTTCTGGGTTCATGCAGGTGATGCTACACTGAAACTTTGAAAAATTATGAAGAGTTTTGCCAATTTCTCTCCTGCTGGGTCCAGCACGATGTTCCTCTGACGGATACTTCTCTCCTCCAGTTAAAGAGGAACTCTAATATCGCCTGTAGGTATATAAATATGAATATCATTATTAATTTTTCATCATTTTTTTGTTAGAAAATTGTAAACTCTGCAAGAGCAACAGAGGGCTCTGGCTCCTTTATGCGTCCGTCTGAATGTTAATAAAGATTTGAATGGATCCTTTTTCTTCAGGATATCCAGACCGCCGTAAAGACGCGAGTGTCTGCGGGTGTGTCTGATAACGTACCGCACAAAACTACAAACACTCCACCCTCTACGACACGTGTTGGACTCCACTGCCTCAGGAGCAGCCACTCCATCTTCTTTTACTATAAATACTTTACAGAAGAAACGAACATAATGGTGACAAAGAAAGAGAGACGACAAAATCCAGGCAGATCCAAATCTAATCAGTGTATTTTCTCAGATTCTGTTTTTTTAAAGCCTTTGTTTTATTTAAAGTGAACCTGATCAATATTTTTTTTTATTAACAATGCGAACTTAGGCCCCGTTCACACCGCAGGTCTTAATGCACAATTCTGATCTATTGCTCAGATCTGATTTTTTTGTTTGTCTGTGCACATTACGTCTTTAAATGTGGCCTGTCTGTGTGAACAGCTCACGCTCCTGAAGTGACCTGCATGCACATTTGATCATTGATGACATCACACCACAACTGTGTTTACAGAAGCGACCATGGCAACGGAAACCGGTACTGTAGGACTTTATGGCTTAATATAAAACTAAACTAAAACACAAGCTCCACTGCTGTCCTCCATGTTCGTTTTGATTCTGTTCCTGCTTCCTGCGGCGCACTTTTTTTTTTTCAATCAACTGTGGTGTGGTGGTCAGCACTGTCGCCTCACAGCGAGAGGGTTCCTGGTTCGAATTCTGGCTGGGGCCCTTCTGTGTGGAGTTTGTATGTTCTCCCCGTGTCTGTGTGGGTTTTCTCCGGGTTCTCCGGTTTCCTTAAAGACATGGTTAGACGCCAGTTCACATGTCGACAACGAGCTCGACAACTCAACGCAACCGACAGAGTCAGAACAAAGAAGGAGAGGGCTTTGAGAAAAGGGAGCAAAGAGAGCAAAGTTTCATGCTTCTTGCAGTCGGCGCGGTACAGACGGTGCAGACGGTGCACACAGCACCAAGAACAGACCTGTCAGCCACAGATGTACCCTCTCAGCCAATAGATTCACCAGATCCTGTCATGAGCCAATCATTGAAACACCATTTGTGCGTCACTGTCCGCATTGTTACAAAATCTTGGCGGTGCGCGGCACTAACACTCTCCATGCACAGTTTCCCAGGCTATAATTGCGTAAAATCACAGGTTGTTCTCATGCACTTTTCGTACATATCACAACGGAAAACAATGAACTGTAATTCATATGTATTCCACGTCTATTTTCAGTCGTTTTGCTCTTCCATGTGGTCATTTTGTGGTTGTTTTTTAATAGTAATTTTGCATCTCTGTGCTTGTTTTGCATCTATTTTAGTCATTTTACATGCTTCAAGTTGTTTTCGTCAATACGTGTATGTTTTTGATTGATTTGTGTCAATCATTTAGCATCCCTTCATGCTCATTTTGCATCTCTGTAGTCGTTTTGGGTCGTTTGTAGTTGCTTTGTCTGCGTTTGTGGTCATTTTGCATCTATTTGTGATTGTTTTGTGGGGGTTTTCAGCCACACTTTGTGACAATGGGCCCCTGTTAGCTTGGTTTGCTGCCAAACAAACAGCCACTGCAGGTTTAAAACCCTTTTGTCACTTGCAACTAACCAGTTTGTTTTTCTGAGGTTTCTGTGATTTATAAAAGACGACCAAACAAGAGATGTTGAGACAGTCACCTCTAAATATAATTTGTTCTGCTAAACGGTTGTTATTCATGCTCGAGAGCGCACCATCCGAGGGCAGATTGAGCCAAATCACATAATGCCCTTAACGAAACTTGACACTACCACAGCAGAGAAAACAAGTCAGAGCGGGGAAGAGTCACCCGCAGATCTCTCAGAGATACGGTACGGAAATAATGAAGCCGTGGTTGTAAATGGAATAGCCTGGTTGTTGTGAATGAAATGTTAAATTGGTCTCAGTCATTAAAAGTGGGGAGAGAGAGAAACATGAGTCATGCAGCCTCGAGCACAATCAGGCTTCCTGCTCCTCCGTCTCTCCGGCTCTGCTGATGGACCCGAAACAAGGCGGCTCTGAAGCGAGCGATCAATGCGGTGAACCGGGATAACTCAAGCACAGGATTAGGAATACAATATCTGCCGAGGCAGCGGCAGCAGCCATTTGTCCGTCCACATTGTGTGTGTGTGAACATCCCTCCTTGGCATTGTTACAGTGGTTGCATAAGACGTCAAATGATATCATATTGTGGCTGCTGCTACGTGATTGGTGGGATAAGTGGAAGTGTTTATTTATTTTTTCCACAGTGTAAGTCGCTTTGCAGTGCTGTTTGTGCTCACTTACAAAGCTTCTTGCCTCATTTGCTGCATCACTGACACCAAGTATCTTTGATATGAAGTTAAAAAGTCATTATTCTTTTAATTTGAAGCTTAATGATAATGCCGAAAGTGTTTTATTGCGCACACACAAACAATTAACGATAAGAGCTTGATTAAAACTGGTTCAAGTTAATCAATGAAACCCTCAGTCCCTGCACATCAGATAAAAAGTCAAATCTAAACACCTTTCAAAGTGATACACTGGGCGATAAAGTGATGAATCAAAGGGAGGGAGGTTCATCTCTGCTGTGATTTTCCCTAACGAAAGAGTCAGCAGTGGAATTAAAGCCCAGCTGTTTGCTTTTCTTGCTCATTTAAAGCAGAAAGGGACTGAGTGAGTCATCAAGTTTAGATGCAGGAGAGGCTGCGAACATCACTGTGGAAAATAAGTTACTGCTCAGCTTCATGGAATACTAAACAAAGCGATGTTGTCTGAGGCACATCGTGCTCTTATTTAAAGTTGAGCTGATTCGTTGTGGCTGTGATCCAAAGTAGAGACCCAATCAAATGTTTCTTCTCACTGGCGTACACAGGCGGCAACCCCTCCACCCCTCATGGCCCCATTGTTGAAAAACGTGTGTTAAAGTGCCCTCTAGGAGCCAAAACGTGTGCTAAAGTGTCTTCTAGGAGCCAAAACATGTGCTAAAGTGCCCTCAAGAAGCCGAAACTTGTGCTAAAATGCCCTCTAGGAACCAAGATGCGTGCTAAAGGCCCCCTCGAAGCCGAAACGTGTGCTGAAGTGCCCTCATGGGGTCCCAAAACACGTGCTAAAGTGTCCTCTAGGAGCCAAAACATGTGCTAATGTGCCCTCTAGAAGCCAAAACATGTGTTAAAGTACCCTCTAGGAGCCAAAACGCATGCTAAAGTGCCCTTTAGGAGCCTAAACATGTGCTATTGTGCCCTCTAGAAGCCGAAACATGTGCTAAAGTGCCCTCTAGGAGCCAAAACATGTGCTAAAGTACCCTCTAGGAGCCAAAACATGTACTAAAGTGCCCTCTAGGAGCAAAAACTTGTGCTAAAGTGCACTCTAGGAGCTAAAACATGTGCTAATGTGCCCTCTAGGAGCCAAAACATGTACTAAAATGCCCTCTAGGAGCCAAAAGGTGTGCTAAAGTGTCCTCTAGGAGCTAAAACGTGTGCTAATGTGCCCTCTAGGAGCCAAAACATGTGCTAAAGTGCCCTCTAGGAGCCAAATCATGTGCTAAAGTGCCGTCTAGGAGCTGAAACGTGTGCAAAAGTGCCCTCTAAGAGCCAAAATGTGTGCTAATGTGCCCTCTAGGAGCCAAAACATGTGCTAAAATGCCCTCAAGGAGCCAAAACGTGTGCTAAAGGGTCATCTAGGAGCCAAAGCATGTGCAAAAGTGCCCTCTAGGAGCCAAAACATGTGCAAAGGTGCCCTCTAGGAGCCGAAACATGTGCAAAAGTGCCCTCTAGGAGCCAAAACGTGTGCTAATGAGTACTCTAAGAGCCTAAACGTGTGCTAAAATGCCCTCTAGGAGCCAAAGCATGTGCTAAAGTGCACTCTAGGAGCCAAAGCATGTGTTAAAATGCCGTCTTCAGTGCCGAGGACGCGCTATACGTGTCCTTTTTCCCCTTCTCGCCCCTGCCCTTCAAAAAGTCTGTGCACACCACTGCTCCTTCTGATTATAATCTCATAATGACAACACATTATCTGCAGATCACAGCATAATGAGCAGGCTAATTGTCTCATTGCTTATTAAACAGACTTATCCTAATTGCCTATAACTTGATAGAAACCACCTGAAACCCTCCATTCACCATCTCAGTGAAGGGCAGTCCATCACTTCCCCAGCAGCGACCCCCCACAGCGCTGCTGTGGCGCTTGTTGTTGTTGACTTTTGGAGGCATATTTTGCCCAGCAACTTTTCCGGGATGACTCACCCGAGGCAGCTGTTACGCATGACAAAGAGAGGAAGAAAAAAAAATCAAAGGATAAGGTGGAGCGAGCAGATGGCGGGAGTCAGATAAAAAGGTGTTTGAGGCGGGGGGAGCGGCTATTTGAGACGGGGAAAAGGGTTCCGCAACATGCTGCCGCCGCGCACCGGGACCATGCAGACCAGCTCCGGGCTGCTCAGCGGGGCGCTCCTGTGCGCGCTGCTGCTGCTCTCCACCGCCGAAGTGTTCGACCCGGAGTCCGAGGAGGAGCTGAGCCCCAGAGCCCTGCGGGACTTCTACCCCAAAGGTCCGAACCTGACCAGCGAGAAGCAGCTGGTGAGTTTTTTTTTATTCCGCTTCAAGTTTTATTTCGTAAAACAGGCAAAAATAACAGAAGTTTGACTGTTTTGAATCAAACTGTTTATTTATTTTGCATCGGTTATATTGTGTTGAACATAGAGACAGTGGACTCAATTCAGAAATGCATGCACGTCATATTCTGCAGGTAATTTTATATGTTTGTCGTTTATTCTCATTGATTTTCGTCTTTTTAAACATGTGTAACTGTAAATACATTGCATATTATTGCACAATTAATATTGCAAACATGTATGCATAAATAGGCATTTTATTTGTCTAATAATCTGGCATTTCCTGGTACAAAAAAAATGCAAATTAGAATATAAAATTTAAAGAATCTCGTTAATCCTAGTCTACTAAAATGTTGCCATTGCACGTTTCTGCACACCGGCTGCTCTTTTCTGTTTGTATCCTCTGCTCCAATAACAAATGCACAGCCCCTGAGCTCCTTTTCTCCTTTTCCTCTCCTTGTTCTGATGTTTCCAGCTCGGAGCTCTCCAGGAAGTTCTTGAAAAGCTGCAGGCTAAACGGCTGCCTTTGTGGGGCAAAAAATTCGGCCAGGTCCCAACGGTACGGTGCGCGCACACACACGCACACACGCACACACACACACGCACACTGTAGTGGTTGATACTGTGTGGATGCATGTCGCAGCACGGCAGGTAGAAACGAACCGACCCCCTCTGCTTGTTGTCGCTTCCCCCCTCAGTGTGATGTCGGGGAGCAGTGTGCCGTGAGGAAAGGCGCTCGGATCGGGAAGATGTGCGACTGTCCCCGGGGAGCTTTCTGCAACTTCTACCTGCTGAAGTGCTTATGAGCCTTTACGGATCTGAATGTAGCACTGGGCTGGGGAGAAGAGGGGGGAGGGGGGAGGGGATGCAACCGTCACTCGTTTCCTTTTGTAATTACTGTCATATTTTTGATGATACAGCTGAGGAGCAGGTGAGGTGACTGCCAACCCTCAGGAAACACAACTATAGTGGTTCTATGATAAGTTTATTCTCATATCACAGAAACACTATAAGGACGTGATGGTGACGGGCAGGAGGCGAGACCATAAAGAACCATAAAGTTAAATATCCAGAGCCACACATTCATGTCTGTAGGAGACCCACAGGAACATTGTTGTGACGTCATAAATAACCCACAATGCACAATAAACAAAAAACAATGTAAATAGCAATATCATGGGGAAACTCTTCGTCTGGGTGAAGCCAAAAAAAATCTGTCTGTTTGAACTTGAACTGCTTTGTTTCAGCTGAATGTTTGTGTATGAAATCATGATAATAAGAATAATAATAATAAAGATCATTATTGTTTCGTAACGCAGCGGAGTGATGTTGTTGTTTTATGTAAACACTGACACAATCACTTACATAAGGGTTGGATTTTCTCTTTTGAGGAGGTGACGCAGGAGCTCAGGCAGTGTTTGAACGGTGACGTGGATGGGACGTCACGGGGGGGGGGGTGTCTGCTGCTGCTGCCACTGTCAATAACAAAAAACAATACTGGGGCTTAAAATGAAACTCGATTCTGCTGCAGAGGAAGTATTTATGAAGCACAGATGACTGTCACGTCTGGGTCACACTGAGCCTCAGGATGCAGCTCACGGCTGTGGATCGTGGATGGACCTGCAGCGCATTCGTTCACATTGAGACTGACCAAACAAAATAAAGATAGCAATCTATGTTTGATTCCTAGCACATAGCACAAAGGTGGAATGTAACCATTTACTCAGACTCAGACAATTTGATTAATCCCACCAAGGGGCGGTCGATTTCAGCAGCTTGCACAATAAATACACCCAAATCTATGTAGTGCTATCACCAAATGACTATCACCCCATAGCTAATGTGCCCTCTAGGAGCTAAAACATGTGCTAATGTGCCCTCTAGGAGCCAAAACGTCTGCTAAAGTGTCCTCTAGGGGCTAAAACATGTGCTAAAGTGTCCTCTAGGAGCCAAAATGTGCTAAAATGCCCTTTAGGAGCCAAAACGTGTGCTAAAGGCCCCCTCGTAGCAGAAACATGTGCTAAAGTGCCCCCTGGAAGCAAAAACTTGTAGTAAAGTGTCCTCATGGGGTCCCAAAACACGTGCTAAAGTGTCCTCTAGGAGCTAAAACATGTGCTAAAGTGCCCTCTAGGAGCCAAAATGTGTGCTAATGTGCCCTCTAGGAGCCGAAACGTGTGCAAAAGTGCCCTCTAAGAGCCAAAACGTGTGCTAAAGTGCCCCCTGGAAGCAAAAACTTGTAGTAAAGTGCCCTCATGGGGTCCCAAAACATGTGCTTAAGTGTCCTCTAGGAGCCAAAATACGTGCTAAAGTGCCCTCTAGGAGCCAACACATGTGCTAAAGTGTCCTCTAGGAGCCGAAACGTGTGCAAAAGTGCCCTCTAAGAGCCAAAACGTGTGCTAAAGTGCCCCCTGGAAGCAAAAACTTGTACTAAAGTGCCCTCATGGGGTCCCAAAACACGTGCTCAAGAGCCCTCTAGGAGCTAAAACATGGCTAATGTGCCTCATAGATCTTCTGTGCCAGGGCATGGAGCAAGTCAAAACTGGATGTGCCAAAATTTCCTTCAACTAAATGAGGAATAAAACCGAGATAATTGTTTTTGGTGCTAAGAAAGAAAGGTTTAAAGTCATCCAACACCTTCAATCACTGTCCCTGAACACCTCAAATAGAGCCAGAAATCTTGGGGTTATTGTGGATTCTGATTTACATCTCGACAGTCACATCAAATCTATCATAATCAAGACTTAGAGGGCTCACGTCAGCTCATGATTTAGAAAAACGTGTCCATGCCTTTATTAGCAGTAGGCTAGACTACTGCGATGGTCTCCCTGCAGGTCTTCCCAGGCAGCTGCAGCTTGTTCAGAGCTTGTACGTCAGAGAATTCAAAATCCTCCTGCTCACGTATAAAGCACTACATGGTCTAGGGCCTGTATGTGGGAATTTTGGATATTTGTAATTGATAATCATAGTTTTGTCAGGTCAGACACAGTTCAGTGTCTCCTCTGTCTCACCTTCTTAATGGATAATGCAAATAACTGCCTCATGATGAATGTTATTGTTATTGTTATGTTTAGGTTTGTCCTGTTAAATCTTTGGAAACTGTGAGAAAAGTATAAGCCGGAGTCAAATTCTCTGTATGTCCAACATACTTAGCAATAAACCTGATTCTGATTCTGATTCTGATGATGGTATAATGGCATATGTGTGCATGTGCACCCTGTGTTAGAGACCCTGTGATCAGAGAATGTTCAGAATTGCAATGTCTGAGGCAGGTTTTTAGTTTGGTCTAAAGACGTCACCCAACCGAGGCTTAGCGCGTCCTGTCCCGTCTGCGTGCAGGTAAAACTGCTCAGCATACACATTCATGCAGCAGGTATATTAACCGACAACCATCAGATACAACAGGAAAACACAGACTTTGACTTTGATAGTACATTTTGCCAATGATACTGACATAGTTTTACTTCAATACGGAGTTGAATGCAGGACTTTTACATTGTCCAACGCTGCATATGCAGATATTTAAGCTGTAACATAAACACATCCAGGTATCCAGTCCCCCTTCACTCACAAATGTGTCTTTGTTGTTAGTTTACTGTGGTGATTTGTGGTGCAGAATGTTTTTCTTCACATCCATCTCTTCTGGTCCCACAGGTGAAAGTCCGGAAATCATTTCTACAGTAATTAATTTATCGATTACATACAAACGACAGTGCATTAGTTCTGTAGACAAATGTACTAAGTATGTATGTGCGTAGGGGTGTCGTTCCACTACAACTCCGTTTACTACTTCAGCACCACGGACAGCACCTTGGATTTATCAGTACACCGTCAGGCTGCTGATATTTCAGAGCCGTAGTCGGGGCCGTAGATTCTAACTTGCACAAACCTCAGTCAGAAAAGGATCAATGAGTCGGGCGGACTTGATTCACATATTCAACTAATGTCAGTGCTGCATCACGGTCTGCTACGGTACCTGTTCTGCCCACAGCCACAAATCACTACAGAGAGCGGTGATTTGCCGACTGTCTACCGGCCATTCATGGCATATTTCACCAGCGGAGAGGCGCGCAGCATCATCACGGACCGCCACCAACCAGCACGCAGCCTGTTCTCCTCGTCAGCACCTGGCAGAAGATAAGGAGCACATACGGCTGCAGACTGAGCAGCGGTTTCTTTACCACCAGGTCATCGGGATGCTGAACTCATAAACGTACCTCACATCACGTCTCTGCACTATTTACTCTGTGCATAAAAAGGCACATTTATCCCATCTCTCATTCCCCTTTTCCCCCCTACATTTGCTTATTAATCTTATTAATGCCATTTTACATGTAGTTAATTTAACCGAGGTTCAGGAACAAGACCATACCCCTCTCCCTTCACTAATTCCACCCCTCACGCCTCACATCTAAACAACCGTGTCTCATTAACATAACAACCCGTGTCTCATTAAAGTAACACCCGTGTCTCATGAACTCAATTACCTGTGCAACCATATATATATATACTCGTGTCTTACCCACTCTCTCTCTCTCGTTCGTCTCAGTTTTCACAACCCTCCCCCTCGGAAACCCTGTTCTTCTCCTCTCTTCCCCCCTTTTTTCGAGACAGCAGCTCGGAAGTCCACACTACAATGAGAGGCTTCTGGACCTGAACCTTCGCCGATGTGGATGAATCAGCACACATCAAGGCATAACCCCACTCGTAAGCAGCAACAGCGTAGTTAGTGAAGCCAGAGTTTATTAAGAGTGTTTTAAAGACTTACCTACTGGCCCCTGTACCAGCTTCACTCACAGTAAATTCCATTACAGTGGATTACCAAAGTCAATCCCAAAGGAAGGAGCCCATTGGTGCTTTGTTTTGTGTGTAGGGACTCTTCTCATGCTCAGGTTTGCTGTTATTTTAAGCAGCATTAGTGGTTAAAAAAGACCTTTGAATGCCTTCACCGTACTGCCCCGAGCTAATAAGTGTTAGCCACGTCTCGCTGTTAGCGACTGTACGGGATTTCTCCGTTAATAGTTGTACACAAAAAACTGTCTCGATGGCTTATTTAAGTGTATTTAATGAGTGTATTTGCCGAAAAAGACCATGGGATGATTTTACGCCGGCATTTCACTTTAAATGAAACCCAGTATGCAGAAAAATGTATATGCTCAAAAATAAAGTGGGCATGCGTGTAAAGGGGAGACTCGTGGGTACCTACTGTAACTCTTTTCATTTTCATTCAGATATCTGGAGGGCAGAGGTCATGGGACTGCTTTGAAAATGACAGTTTTACCCTCGCCAAAACCCTCTGGAGGGCCATCCTTGCGCTTAGTCTTCCCTCTTATGATGCGTTTCTGGACTCAGTGATGTTTAAGTTTACTTTTTTTGGCAACCTTTCTTCTCTGCCGCCTGTCAACAGTCACCAAATGTTGACTAAGCACATTAAAAACCACTGGTACTTTGGTTGTTTATCTTAGTTCCTGAACAGCAATACTTAGGCCAGACAATGAGGATTTGTTATCGCTCCCTCGAGGGAATTAGCTGCAATTCCAACAGAGATTGCGTGTGTGGATGAGGGCGTTTTTTCACACAGAGAGACGGTTCAAAACCTGCAGCGATCGCCCATCGGGTGAAATGTTTGTTTGTGTGTGATAATGCGATAGTAAAGTAAAGAATGACAGATAGAGGCGGCCGCAGAAACACTGAGAAAGTGAAAGGGGAGGGGAAAGGCTGAGGGTGATTAAGACCGTGATGGATGGAGATACAGAGCAGGTGACGAATGATGGAGTCTGAGATAGAGATTGCTCTCTGAGAATGACATTGTTGGGTGTAAACCGCTCAATACATCAACAGCAGACAGCGCTCGAGGCAGTCAAGTTGATTTATAACGTGTGAAATCTAATATGTGAACACTACCTGACTTTACTTCTCGTGTGTTCTGTGTCAATACGTCCAGTGGAGACCTCGTGGGACGGCATGGTTGTGTCTCGTCAAATCATTTCTCAAGAAAGAGGCAAAGAAGAAGAGAGGGGGTGCGTCTTTGTGGTTACAGGTTGAATATTTAGAATCTTTATTAAAAGCTTTATTATAAAAAAACAACATCACCCATGGAGCAATGGAGGGGTACAGAATGAAGTATTGCTTTATATTTAGTCTGAATTAATATGTTAAAACTTTTGACGGGTTTGACAATGACTTACTGTCCCGTTCTGTTTCAATGGTAGCAGCCGATAGCGTTGGGCGTTGCTGGTTGCCAGGGTTGTCTGTTGTTGGGTGCAGCTACTGTAGGCT
Organism: Echiichthys vipera; assembly: GCF_963691815.1. Lineage (NCBI taxonomy): Eukaryota > Metazoa > Chordata > Actinopteri > Perciformes > Trachinidae > Echiichthys > Echiichthys vipera. The sequence continues at coordinate 38,076,136 of NC_139826.1, forward strand.
GGCACTGGGTGAAATGGAGTTTGCCAATATAGTGGTATATCAACACGTTCAGGGGTTTCCAGCGCCTAATTCAAGCACTTTTCAGGCATTTCAAAGCTTTTCCAATAGCGTTGGGCGTTGCTGGTTGCCAGGGTTGTCTGTTGTTGGGTGCAGCTACTGTAGGCTGGCACTGGGTGAAATGGAGTTTGCCAGTATAGTAGTATATGAACACATTCAGGGGTTTCCAGCGCCTAATTCAAGTACTTTTCAGGCATTTCATGGTGCATTTCAAAGCTTTTCCAATAGCATTGGGCATTGCTGGTTGCCAGGGTTGTCTGTTGTTGGGTGCAGCTACTGTAGGCTGGCACCGGGTGAAATGGAGTTGCCAGTATAGTAGTATATCAACACATTCAGGGGTTTCCGGCGCCTAATCCAAGCACTTTTTAGGCATTTCATGGTGCATTTCAAAGCTTTTCCAATAGCGTTGGGCGTTGCTGGTTGCCACTGTTGTCTGTTGTTGGGTGCAGCTACTGTAGGCTGGCACTGGGTGAAATGGAGTTTGACAGTATAGTAGTATATCAACACATTCAGGGGTTTCCAGCGAATAATCCAAGCACTTCTCAGGCATTTCATGGTGCATTTCAAAGCTTTTCCAGCACCTTACAGTTGCATAATTACTATCTATAGAGCACGGTACATAATTTCTTCTTTTTGTATTAAATTACAGGTTAGTGTACTGTACAATGTGCTACAATAATTTCCCTCGGGATAAATAAAGCTTCTTGAACCTCGAATCTATAAATGACCAGCATTATGTTTTGTGACAGAATTCTACATTACAGTGACAAGACAGATTCATGTTTCCAAACGTGTCACCTGTTTGTAAGTAGACTTGATCTCCTATAAAACCAAACTTTCAAGCACAAAATCCAATACTTTTCAAACCTATGTGGTGTTTTCCAGGATTTCCAGCACCCGTGAGAACCCTGAACCCTCTGAAAATGGGGTTGAAAATGCGGGCTGTCGTGTTCGTACACATCCCAAACTTCCGTTCATGCAGGACGTTACAGTCATCACGACGCGTCTACCGGCCAACACGGCTGAGGGAGCAGCTTATTCGAGGTATGGAACGCGTTACAGATCGTATCAGCGCTCGTGTTTAGATCGTCTCATGAAGAGGGAAGGGTCAGGGTTAAGTCCATTGAGTACGGTCCAGTGAACTGCGCTGATGAGGCTGGAGGCATCCGGCTGATTTAAACAATAGCTCACTTTCAACTGAGGGGGGGTCAAGCATGAATGCCACTCAAATCACTGAGGGTTTATAATTGATCAGCACTGCTGACGTCTCTAATGAGGACCTGAGTCATCGCGGCACTTGTGTGTGAACTCGCCAATTACCGCTAATGAGACGCAGCACGTGACTTATGGATTGAGATAATCCTTTACTTGTCAGAAGGCTGTGAATGTTCTCATTGGTCCAGGTCATCGTTATCCCCAAAGCAACTGGACTTGGTTATTGGTCTAGGAACACTGACTGTGGCTTAGTAGAAGAGTGGGTCGTCCTCCATTTGAGAGATTAGCAGTTCGATCCCCAACTTCCCACATGTCGAAGTGTCCTTGGGCAAGACACTGAACCCCGAATTGCTCCCTGTGCTGTGCATGGGTGTGTAAATGTGGTCTGAATGGGTTACATTAGATTAGATGGTCTGTAGATGTCCACTGCCATCAGTGTGAATGTCTGTGTGAACGGGTGAATGTGACAAACACTTTGAAAGCGCATGAGTAGACAGAAGACTAGAAAGGCGCTATAGAAGTACAAGTCCATTTACCAATGACAAATAACCAAGTCCAGTTGCTGTTGACTGAAATTGCTTCGGGGACTACTTGTCAGAAATCCCCCCATGTGAAATGAGACCATAGAAAGTATTATTGTCCGTTTACACACACACACAAAGCAAACTACCATGATAATGCCGTTTCCCGCAGAAAGAAGCCAAATACACTTCACTCACTCAGTTAAATTATGTTTATTTAAACAATATGTAGAAACAGGAGCACTGGTGTTAACGTACAGTAACATGGAACAGTGGAACAGTGTGGACACTCACGCAATGCAACCCTGTTCACCTTCAACCCAAACTGGAAACACACAGAGAAGAGAATCACACATCACAGCAGCACTTTACCCTCCAACACACCAGAACGCCGCACACACTGGATCAAACTGGATCCTTCTGAACTGTGACACCAAATAGTTTCAACATTGTGTGTTTTTTTTAATCAGTGATGTTAAATCAAAGCAAGTAGCCTTCAGCACTCGTGTGCACAGTATGTCGGGTACTGTAGTGGAGAATTCAAGAACGCTGTAACGCACCCCAGCTTCTCCTTGAGCTGAGACTGTGTGTTGTGATTAAAGACTCAAAACCTCTTCGGTGAATCCTCTGCACCGTTACTTAAAAGTAAGGAAAAAAATTAGAATCGAACACCAACATCATTTCAGCGAGGCCCTGTCCTTCGTTTTAACAACTCAAGAAACAATCCTGAAATCACAGGGTTGATTAATACAATTAGGAAAAAAAGGCTAACATCGAAGGGCGCACACACACTGTCCTACCGCACCACGCCCCGGGCTTTAGGGTTCTTGTCTCCCCCTCCAGGCCCGTTTGTACTCACACTACCTGGGCCTCGGTGAATGCTTCTTGCTGCCTATACGTCATCACGCCGTAACACGTCACACCCATTGATTGACGTCATCGCGATGACGACTGTTTTTGAATCTTTTCATCGACCAAATCTGCAGTAAACACTCCACCTCCGCATCACACCAACGTGAACCTTTCACCGCCATTGTTGTTGTTGTTGTTAAATGTCCGCGCATGGTCCGTCTTTTTTTTTCCTATGTCCCAACAGGCGCACATAAAATGACGCGAGAACTGCCGTAGGCGTCGTGCTCGTACACGTGCGCACGCTCGTGCTCGTACACGTGCAAACGCGCTCTACAAAAGCCCACCTCTCTCAGACGGGCCGTGGACGGCCAACTGGCCGCAGCTAGGCGCGGAGTGGTTGCACTCACACTGGTCAAATGCACTAGGCTTTACCCTCAAAACCTGTTTTGGCACGGTGCGGAAGGACAGTGTGAGTGCGCCCTAAGAGTCACGTGTGGTTTAAAAAAAGTGAAAAATCTAAATATAATCTGAAGCTATGTTTGTATTCTTAACCGGTATGAACATTAGAGACGTCGTGTTTAGTTCTAGTTACAGTGGCCGCCGAGTTCTGGACCCGTGTGACTTTTGTGTCTCTTGAACAGTGGATCCAAACCAATCAAAAAGCAACAAAGTAAGATCCAACTAGGGTTTGGACTGCACCTGAACAGAACCTGTCACGACAACAGTGAACAAAGGAGGAACACACACACACACGCTACTCCTAATGTGATGGCCAAAACCGTTTTGTTGGTACAAATCATCACATCAATATGATGCAATCCATTCTCCTACAATACTAAGGTGGCATTTTATCATTTCTTTGTTATAAACTCATTAACTGCTGAGCTTTGTTTGCCTGTTTGTGGCCGTTTGATGCTCCGACTCCACGCACTCTGTGACACTGTCGGTGAAACTGAGAGAGGCTGAACATTTGGTCAACGCTGTGTGATTCATTCTTGTTGTTTTGCTGAAGTATCCCAGATATTCGAATAACGTGACACCAAAGTATTGGGAAGAACGCATTGCGATAGTTGATGGTGTATGTCACTTGATGATTCCTAAGTGTAGTTGTGACGTTCAGATGCAGAACAGTCTGGTCCCCGAGTCCCGACACGCTCATGAATCCTTTCAGTAGCTCCGTTCACTAAAAGTTACTTGTCTTTGCGCTCAACAGGCATCGCAGCAGGGCAAACGTCGCAAACTGTCTGCTGTACGAAGAACCGTCTTACAGCTGCTCGTCCTCAAAAGGGTAGCTGAGAGCGGGAGGAAAGCCCTGACTCCGAGGCTGCTCGTCAAACAGCATCAGATCCTCCACGTCTCTGCCTTTGTACCTCCGTCTGCAGATCTTTACCGTCACTTTGCGCCCCTGAAAGGCTTTTAGGGCCTCTTTGGAAGCCATGGCTTTGGCGGCGGACTCGTCGCGGCCGTATCCTGTCCCCATGTAAACAGTCTGACAGCGGATCTCGCACACGTGGCCTTCCTTCTGCGTGCGACCTGCGGGGAGGCCGGTGATGTCCTTCAGTGGCACAAACACGCACGTCACGGTCTCCTTACATGACTCCACACAGCTCCGGAGTATTTCAAAGTGGTCCAAGTTTGGACCGAAGCCCCCCGCCGACACCAGCTTCCAGGCCACCGCCTTGTAGAGGCGGTTGAAGAAGGGCTGGTGTTCTGCCGGCGCCTGCGGACGAGGCCCTGATTTCTGACTCCACGTGGGTCGACTGTCGAGCTCATTAGCTCCACATTTGGCTCTTTTCCCGCCGCTGTCAGCCTCACCCTCTGAAAAGCAGGACACAAAAGGCAGGACAGTCATGACTGCACAAAGAAGCGGATTTTAATGAGTGAAACTGCGTCCAGGGGCAGGTGTGGGTGTGTAAAGGGAAAAAAACAGTGTGTAGGTGATTATTGCTGTAATAGAAAATAGCACTGAAACATCAGGAGGTGTGTGGGGAGGCACAGAGTCCTTCCTACTATCTGACTTACTCATAGCAGACCAAAAAAAAAAAAAACCACGATAACAAAAGGAAACTTTTCATTTGTAATCATCATTACATTTGTCATGGCTGAATATGTACTGAGGACATGTGAAACATTATAAGTTATACAATTATCCTGAGAAAAAAAAGGCTCTTTACCGAGATCATCTGTGAATACGTCTGTTCATTTGGATCTGTTGCATTAGTGATATTTAAATATCGCTGTTTTCAGTAAAAACACGGGGCAGACAACTGCACACGACAATGCTGCACGTGTGTGGTTGTGTTCACTCGCCCGCGCACAGGTATTTGTGTTAGACACGATTGAGAAGCAAATGAAGTATTTTGACAACCCGTCAACCTCAGACACTAATGTGGAAACTCATTCTACTGACATAGAACCAGATGAACCTGAAAGAAAACGTCACATTTTCCTTATGGGGATGACGTTTAATGGCACAATGTACATCCACGCGTAGACAGCTGCGGAGAAAGAGCATAATTTCACATCTTACTTTGTGAATTAAGGATCTATTTAATGATTGTTGGAACAGTGGAACGACTAACTAAGACAGGTTTGGTTCGTTTGATGTTGTTCTATCCAGTTTGAATTAAGTGTGTTTTGATGAGTTAACGAGGTAATTATGGTAACATCTTGGTTTGGTGAAGGAAATGAAAAACTTCAAATTCAGAAAGTATAAAGTTTTATTTTTCTGGTTTATAAGAAAATAAGTTTCTTTCCTTGACAGTTTGTGAGGTTATGAATATCTTAACATATCGCCCAACACTAGAGCACACCCCCATATGCATACATTGTTACCCTGGAGTGTAAGATACATTAAAACAAACATATCTAGCAGGTGCAAATAAGGAGCAAATAAAAAATAAACTGTCTTCGACATAGACTGTGTAAAAAATGGACGTAGCGTCTCCGTCGGGGTCCGTTCACTCAACGTGATCCAATCATCCTCGCATACGGGAGCCTCCATCTTGTCAGACTTTGACTCAGCCTCATTTCCTCTTACCAAAAAAGGGCATGTATGTGACGTTGGGGGGAGGGACATACCTCCATCTGGCTGACGTTTACCTCCAAGGAGAAGTGAGGGCCAGAAGCTAGCTGTCACTCAAGAGGCCACGCCCCTTATTAGACATAAACTTTAACCTCAAATAAAATAAAAACTAGCCTTGCACAAAACAATTCACCCCCTCAGTGTTGTCATGGAGATATGACCTAAACACACAGACTAGAATGTTCTTTTGTCCTTAAACAGGTTTAATGATGCTGTGTAAACGGCCTGTTTAACATGGGGCTCAATGAGAAACTGCTCTGTTATGAAACCTGCCCCTAGTGGACACTCAGAGAACTGCAGTTTTTGGCACTTCCTGTTTGGATCAACCAGGAAGTCGCTGTGGTGGGTGGGTTTGTTTTTGACAATCAAAACAGTATCAGACAACATAATATTGCTTTGCTCACGTGCATTGACATTTTCTTACAACCCTTCTTACTAGAGTGTCATTTGTTCCCCGTCTGTCACTGTGTGTTCCCAACAAATTACAAAATAAAGGAAGTGCAAACTTGTGTCAGCCGGAGTTGATCCTGGCCATGTGATCACCGTAGCTGTAAACATGTGAATACAGTAGTCTGCTGTATGAAAGGTGTGCATTGAATTACCAGCTGCTGCACTGCGCTTCCCTCTGGCCAGGAGTCCATCTTTTGTGGTTTTGTGAGCTGGGGCATCTGGGACGACTATCCCCTCGCCCATCTCCTTGATCTTGTCCATTACAGTGTGTGGGTAGCTGAGGAGGGGAGGATAATCATCATGTTATCATATTTACCACCATAAGTGTTATTATTATTCATATTTCTATTACCTTAACTGCCATTATTACTACTATTCACATCAGTCTACTATATCAACTGCCACTGTGTGCATAAGATTGGTGGATATATACTGCACATAGATATTATTACTATTATTATTTTTGTTATTATTATAGTTATTGTGACTTGATGCTGCTCATGGAGGAATTGTTCGCTCTCTGTAAATCAAAAATGAGTTAGGGCCTACTCACACTGTCCTTCCGCACCGCGCCCCGGGCTTTAGGGTCCTTGTCCCCCCCTCCAGGCCCGTTTGTACTCACACTACCTGGGCCTCGGAGAATGCTTCTTGCTGCCTATATGTCATCACGCCGTAACACGTCACACGCATTGATGACATCATGGCGATGCGTGGCTTTGTTTCCAGATCTTTCCGTAGACCTCAGAGTTTTTGTGCGTCTTGTCGACTGTTTTTGAATCTTTTCATCGACCAAATCTGCAGTAAACACTCCACCTCCGCATCACACCAACGTGAACCTTTCACCGCCATTGTTTTAAATGTCCGCGCATGGTCCCTCCTTCTTTTTTCTATGTCCGAACAGGCGCACCTAAAATTACGTCAGAACCGCCGTAGGCCTCGTGCTCGTACACGTGCAAACGCGCTCTACAAAAGCCCACCTCTCTCAGGCGGACCGTGGACGGCCAGCTGGCCGCAGTTATGTGCGAAGCGGTTGCACGCACACTGGTCAAACGCACTAGGCTTTAGCCGGTGCAGAAGGACAGTGTGAGTGCGCCTTTAGAGTGTGGTCTAGACGAGTGGTTCTCAAACTTTTTTCAGTAATTAACCCCCTTTGGAATATTTTTTTCAGCCAAGTACCCCGACAATGCAAAAACAGTTTTGATAGGGGGAAAAAGCTTTTATAAAGCCTTTAAAATACAACAACACCTGCTACTGCTACGTTTCAACCATAAATCGTGATTACATTTGTTTACAGCAGTTAAAACAGGGATGCTAAATATGAAATGGGGAATTAGGATCCATGCATGAGTCATATTTTTTTAGTCTCATGTACCCCCTGCAGTACTCCAAAGTACCCCCAGGGGTACATGTACCCCCATTTGAGAAAGACTGGTCGAGACCTTCTATATATGTAAAGTGTCTTTAGTTAACTTTTGTTATGATTTTGCACTATAATTAGCTTTATATTGAATTAAAATACCCGGGACAAGTGGACTCTTCATTGGTCTGCCTTTGACTTTGCTCTCTGGAGCTTTATCATTCATGCCCCGTCTTAAAAATGATACTATATTAATAATTAACAGCTGAAAATCCCTTTCCAAACGTTGCTTCTCTTGCTTTTGATGATCTTGTCTTAATTATTTCTTACTTGAATGTCCTTTTACGCGTCTCTTGCCAATGCTTTTAATGTTTTATACTAAATGTTCAAAGCAAATCATGAGTAATTGCCTCACGGTGTCCAGGAGTCGTTCCAACTTTGAGAAAGCAAAAACAGGTTAAGAGGAACCTGTGTATTAAAACTAAACTAAACTAAACTAAACGGTGTTACAACAAAGGCCGTGAGTCTGTGATGGGGAGATGAAAGAATGTGCCGACAGATCAAAACTGAACCAACTCTTCAAAGACAAAACATTGAATTTTTATGAGCTGGAGCACTGAATTTTTTTGGTTTTTGGTTTGTTTGTTGTTTTGTTTTCTTCTTCTCTTTCTCTTGTTCTTGTCTTTTTTTATTGTTTTGCTGTGATTTGTTTTAACCCAGGAGCCAAACACCCGACACCGACTGATTCAAAATGAATTTTTAATTTGTTTATGATTAATAATTATAAATAATTATAAGAAATAGGAGGGGGTACATTATTAACTCCTTCCGATCCCTTTGAACATGAACTTTATTATTTGAGTCATGTATTTATCTCTTAGGATCAAATTTGCTTGTTTTCTTTTCTTTTTAATGCTCATTCGCATTATTTAGTTTCTATTTTTTTCTTTTTAACATGTTCAATAAAGATAAATAACATAATTGAACGATTGATCACTGAATAATCGGCATCAAAGTGTGTGACTAAAAGTACATCTGCGAATAGCTAAGATTGTTTTGAGGCTCTTTAGGCACCAAATGTGTGTGATGAGACCCCAACAGTCTAAACTTATAAGACTTAATATGTTAGAAGAAGAAGAAGAAGAAGAAGAATTAGAAGAAGAACCAATATGCATTAACATGCGATTAATGGAGAGATGTCAGAACGAGGGGGCTGCCAGTGTACCGGCGCCCCGAGCAGTTGGGGGTTCGGTGCCTTGCTCAACAGCACCTCGGCAGTGCCCAGGAGATTAACTGGCACCTCTACAGCCACCAGTAAACGCTCCATTCATGGTCCACACAGGGACTCGAACCGCCGACCCCCCGTTCCCAGCCGAGTCACCTATGGACTGAGCCCCCAATATATACACATATATATATATATATATATATATATATATATATATATATATATATGACTATAGAGCAATTTCTTTGTGTCATTGATGCTGCTAAAATTCCATTGAGCAGCATCAATTTTTATTTTCTTGTATTTATTTTACTTAATGTAATTTTATGTGTATCTCTTTCCGATGCTTTTGATGTTTTATAATTAAATGACTGACCATTGAATAAGTGACATTTAAGTATGTGACTAAAAGTATATCTGTGAATTGCTAGGATTGTTTAGCGGTTCCCAAACGTGTGAGACGAGAACTCCACAGCCTGCCACAAAGTGTTGCATTCACTGACTAAATTCGAAACTCATACGCCTCAATTTCATCTCGACTCTTCTGATCTTTAGCCTCTTATCCTGGGTCGGGTCGCGGGGGCAGCAGCTTTAGCAGGGGACCCCAAACTTCCCTTTCCTGGGACACATTAACCTCCCTAGGGAGGTGTTCCAGGCACATCCAGCTGGGAGGAGGCCTCGGGGTAGACCCAGGACCAGGTGGAGAGATTAGATCTCCACACTGGCCTGGGAACGCCTCAGGATCCCCCAGTTAGAGCTGGTTAATGTGGCCCGGGAAAGGGAAGTTCGGGGTCCCCTGCTAAAGCTGCTGCCCCCGAGACCCGACCCCGGATAAGAGGCTGAAGAGAACATGAGATGAGATGTAAACCACTTTGAATCACCTTGTTGCTGGAATGTACCATGCGGATAAACTCGCCTTACACATTAAATCCACTGTAATGTTTGACTTCTGGAATAGTTTAGCAATAATTTTGTTAACTGCTAATTTTGTGTTGTCTTACTTGCAGCCGAGGAACACGTGATTGGCCCAGACCATGGACAGAGAGAGCAGCCTGTCCAGGTCGCTGCTGGGGACTCCGGGCTCCACTGTGGGGAAAGACTCCATGTTCCTCAGGATGAACTCTCTCCGGGCGACCCACTGCTTGTTGCTCTCACAGTAGCTCCTGAAAGTGTCGACCCATTGGGCCAGCTGTGGGTTCTGGCCCAGGTACTCTGAAACTGTGTCCTGTTCGCTCCTCTCCCCCGCCATCCCTGTAAAAACAACAACAACAACAACAAACGGTGTAAACAAGAAGCACCAACGAACAGCACTTCCTCATTTATCTACAGCTACTAACGGTAAGTTCAGACACACGGCTAGCCGAATAACAATAGATGTAATTTAACGCGCACGTAGCCATGGTAACTACACGCTTTCGAGCTTAATACTAACGTAAATAAGATGCTACGTTGTTATAAAGCGTATAAAGCCTGCGTGAAGTATTCGTTTTAACTAGTAACTACGACATACCAAGCGCTCTCTCCGTCGCAAGGTGTTGCTAGCTAGCTACATGACCCAATGATGACGCAGGAGTGACGACACTGCCCCTTTTACCGGGCGGAACTACATTTCCCAGAAGCCTCTGTTTCCTTTATTTTTGTTATTTTTAAAATTACTTTATTATTATTATTATCATTATTATTATTATTATTATTATTATATTGTTATTATCTCTTGTGTCTGTTGTTTATATGTTCAGCACAGATGTACTATTGGGTTTATAATATAAGGAACTACCTTTCCCAGAAGCCTCTGTTTCCTTTATTTTTGTTGTTATTAATATTGATTTATTTTAATAATAATAATTATAATTATTGTTATTATCTCTTGTGTCTGTTGTTTATATGTTCAGCACAGATGTACTATTGGGTATAAAATATAAGGACCTACATTTCCCAGAAGCTTCTTTTTCCTTTATTTTTGTTATTATTAATATTACTTTATTATTATTATTATTATTATTATTATTATTATTATTATTATTATTATTATTATTATCAACATCATTATTATTATTAATGTTGTTGTTGTTGTTGTTGTTGTTGTTGTTGTTATTATTATCATCATCATCCCTGGTGTCTATTGTTTGTATGTTCAGCACAGATGTACTATTGGGTATATAATATAAGGAACTACATTTTCCAGAAGCCTCTGTTTCCTTTATTTTTGTTGTTATTATTATTATTATTATTATTATTATTATTATTTTTATTATTATTATTATTATTGTCCCTTGTATCTATTGTTTATATGTTCAGCACAGATGTACTATTGGGTATATCATATAAGGAACTACATTTTCCAGAAGGTTCTTTTTAATTTCTTTTTGTTCTTATTAATATTAATTTATTATTATTATTTTTTTCATCCCTTGTATCTATTGTTTATATGTTCAGCACATATTATTGGGTGTATAATATAAGGAACTACATTTACCAGAAGTTTCTTTTTCATTTATTTTTGTTAGTATTAATATTACATTATTTTTATTATTATTATTATCCCTTGTATCTATTGTTTATATGTTCAGCACATATTATTGAGTGTATAATATGAGGAACTACATTTACCAGGAGCTTCTTTTTCCTTTCTTTTTGTTGTTAGTAATATTACCTTTTTATTATTATAGTTTACCTGGGATAAAATTACATGACAGAAAAAACGTTAATCTACCACACTTGTCAAAAAATAAATAAAAAAATCCACACTGTCCGGAAACTGAAATTAAACTGTAAAAGAAAAAGCCTAAAGTATTTTTACTTTATTATGTATGTACTGTGTACTTTATTTGTATTTTTTTATTTAGTTATTTTTATGTACCTTATTGTATTGACAATAGAGCCGTTTTGAATACGTTTGTTAAATTGAATTAAAATTTAATTAAATTTTCCGATGAGAAGTTTTAATGTTCTGATTTTTTTTAAATAAAGTTTTGAAGAAAAAAAGGTTGTCATGCTAACTTCCGCTCACTTATCAGAGCTAATTTAACACACGACACGTCGCTATATTCTCCAAATAATATCCTCTTTTACTTTTACGACATTTTAAAATCAAAGAAAACTGATAAAGCGGAAACCACAGAACGTAGCTCGCTGTTGGCTAGCAACCATAGCAACCAGCCAGTGTTTCCCGTGATGCTTTGCGGCGTGACGTAGTCAACCCGCGACCACTCTAGCGGCGGTTTGTTTTGGTGTCTGCGGGAAGACGAAGATGAAGACGCCGCTTTTGTGATGTAAATCGATAAAAAAAAAGGTGAATTAAGATGATTCACGAGCTGCTGCTGGCGCTGAGCGGGTACCCGGGGACCATCTTCACCTGGAACAAACGGACGGGCTTACAGGTACGACTGCAAACACGGCGCGGCTCTCCAAACAACGCGTCTGTTTCACATCGCTATGCTAGTTAGCTTAGTTAAATCACATTATATTACTCTTAACGTTGAGTTACATGTCGACATTATAAAGTTGACTCTGTTGGCAAACAGATAAACGAGGCTGTGCAGAAGTCTGGGGCAATTACTATTAAAAAATCACTACATTTATTAATTAATATGCAAAAAACTTTTGATACAGTATTATTATTATTATTATTATTATTATCAGAATCAGAAAACCTTTAATGTCCCGCAGACGGGGAAATTCTTTTGTCACAGCAGCAACAGAATATTACAAAATAAGATCAAAAATAGCAAAAATATAACAATAAAGTTCAATTTAAAAGGGGAAGAAATGGAAATAGAGTATTAGTAGTACTAGCAGTAGTATTATAGGCCATCGTACTAATAGTAATAATAATAATGAATGAATTAATTGTTAGATATGGACGAAGGGTTATTGAGAAGAGGTGAGGGTAAATGAGTTATTAATATTCTTACTCTTTTCTGAGCTGTAAAGACAAAATGTTGGACATTCATTTTGCTTTATGATTTTTATGATTTTAGGCTGCAAATATTGCTTGAAATGTCTCATTGTTTCACTATTTCGATTTTTGTTGTTTTTTGTATTTCTGTTATGTCTTTACTTGTTGGGAACAAATAAACAAACACAAAAGTTGGCATGTGTTGGCTTCAGGGGAGACACTACAGGTGAATCTAGGGAAAATGTTTAATAGCTAACAATACTGTTTTGTTTTTTATACGTTTTCTGAAATGTTCAGTTTAAATATGCAAATGAGGAATTCTGTTATGAAGTATGAGGTAATTTTCATTCGTTTCTAGAACAGAAATATGAACATGGGATAAAAACCAGGTTCAAAGTTATTTTTTTAATTTTTGTTGACATTTTAGAGTCACCTAGTCCTGGGTCTTCCCAGGACCAGGTGGAGAGATTAGATCTCCACACTGGCCTGGGAACGCCTCAGGATCCCCCAGTTAGAGCTGGTTAATGTGGCCCGGGAAAGGGAAGTTTGGGGTCCCCTGCTAAAGCTGCTGCCCCCGAGACCGGACCCCGGATAAGAGGCTGAAGATGAGATGAGATTTTAGAGTCAAAGTTATTTTTTTTTTTTTTTTTACAGATTTCTTTTTTTTATCACTCCATAAATCAGAAAATACTGTCAACGGCTTTTTAAAAACAATAATAATGATAATAATAAAATGTTGTCTGTGAAATTCTCTCTGTTAAAACTTTACACTTAACACCAAAAGTTTGGTGTATTTAAGTGTGCAAGTGTAGTTTTCACATTTTGACAGTAAATATGAAAGACATAAATTCTAAAATTCATACATTTTGCCTCTACAGGTGAATATGAGTAAAACATGTTAACTAAGAAATATCACCATGACCCTTCCCCAGTTGGATACTGACATTAAGACAACAGTTTTTTGTATTATAAGTTTGCTGAAATATTAATTTGATATGCAAATTAGGCATTATATTATGAAATATGAGCTAATTTTCATTCATTTCCAGAACAGAAATATGAACTCGGGATAAAAACCAGGTTCAAAATTCTTGTTTCATTTTGTTGACTTTCATTTTTTGCACAAAGGTTTTTACAGATATCTGTTTTTATCACTTCATAAATCAGAAAATACTGACAACAGCCTTTTTAAAATAAATAAATAAATACAATGTTGTATAAATCAGGCTGTGAAATTCCCTCTGTAAAGACCTTACACGTAAGTAAGTGTAAGTGTGTAAGTGTATATTTCTCATTTTAACAGTAAATAAATAATAAAGACATATATTCTAAAACTCATACATTTTGCCTCTACAGGTGAATAAGTATCAAACATGTTGACTAAAAGATATCACCATGACACTTCCCCAGTTAATTATTTACAGATTAAGACGATTTTTTTTTGTATGACATTGTTTGTTTAAATGTACAAGTGAAACATGATCTAATGATAACCTTTGATCAAATTAGGAGAAATCTACGGATGGAACGAGACAAAGTGTTGTGAAATAAACGCCCAGATTTGTAGTTTTAAGGAGGGAAAATCTTAAAATTGACCAAATTTTCACTCACTCCCTCATCTTCAGCCTCTTATCCGGGGTCGGGTCGCGGGGGCAGCAGCTCCAGCAGGGGACCCCAAACTTCCCTTTCCCGGGCCACATTAACCAGCTCTAACTGGGGGATCCTGAGGTGTTCCCAGGCCAGTGTGGAGATCTAATCTCTCCACCTGGTCCTGGGTCTTCCCCGAGGCCTCCTCCCAGCTGGACGTGCCTGGAACACCTCCCTAGGGAGGCGCCCAGGGGGCATCCTGACTTGATTACTAAAATTGACCAAATTTTGCCTGGGCTAAAACCAAAACTGCAATTTTGAAATGATATTCCATACTTCCAGTATTTCAGATAACATTTTCTGAGAAGTTTGAATAAATGTGCTTGTTATTGCCAATTTTGATGATGTAATTGTGTATCACGATATCTCGATATATGATTTCATCGCGATATGATTCCGATTAAAGACGAGAAAAGATCATTTTGCATTATCGCCCAGTGCTACAACAAGGTAGACCAGCTGATTCACAAGCAAACCTCACTTAACAGTGCTGACACTTCTACTGGGTTAAACTTGCCGAGGCTGTACGCAGAGGAAAGAAAGTTTTTGCCATGTGCACCTCAGTAACTTAACGCGCAGTGTTTCTTCTCAATCATGAACCTCTTTGCTCCGCCCGCAGGTGTCCCAGGACCTGCCGTTCCTTCACCCCAGTGAGACCAGCGTCCTCAACCGACTCTCCAAACTGGGCTCAGATTACATACGCTTCACAGAGTTCATCGAACAACACACCGGCCATGTGCATCAACAAGTGAGTAAAGCCTCCCAATGCCATGTCATGGCCAAATGTGTTTCCTCAGGAGGGGGGCTGGAGTCTCCCTTAGAGAGAGGAACTCGGAGTAGAGCCGCTGCTCCTTTGCGGAGCCAGTTGAGGTGGTTCAGGATCATCTGGTAAGGATGAACCCTGGGCGACTCCCTAGGGAGGTGTTCCAGGCACGTCCAGCTGGGAGGAGGCCTCAGGGAAGACCCAGGACCAGGTGGAGAGATTAGATCTCCACACTGGCCTGGGAACGCCTCAGGATCCCCCAGTTAGAGCTGGTTAATGTGGCCCGGGAAAGGGAAGTTTGAGGTCCCCTGCTAAAGCTGCTGCCCCCGCGGCCAGACCCCGGATAAGAGGCTGATGATGAGATGATACAGATGATCAGTTTGTTTCCTACCTAAACGTTAATAAATGTAAAAATAATGCACCTTGGTTTTTCCTCAACACGTTTTCTTCAGGAACATCACACAAACCAGCCCAACCAGACTGGACTTCATGGAATATACTTACGGGCTTTCTGCACGGGGCTGGACTCTATCCTGCAGCCCTACAGACAGGCCCTGCTGGACCTCGAGCAAGAGGTAAAATGACGACATAACCACTAAGAATACATGGTGAAGCATGGGACAGGATGCTCATTTAAACTTGTATTTGTGTTTCAGTTCCTTGGAGATCCACATCTGACAATATCTCACGTGAATTACAAGCTCGATCAGGTAATAATAGTAATGATGTATATATAATATAAATAATAAAGAGGCAGTAGTGAAACTTCTTGAATGACTTCGTTTGAACATACGTTTGACTAACACCGTACTTTTTCTTTAAGTTCCAGTTGCTGTTTCCTTCTGTGATGGTGGTGGTGGAGTCAATAAAATCACAGAAGGTAAGGATCTAAAAGGACTTCACCAGTCAAATGTCAGATAAAGGCGGCGTACCGCACACGTTTAGAAGGGCACGGTTACGACAGGCTTCCAATTCAGAAGAGAGCTCAGCACCAGGGAAAAAAAGCATAAACTAAGCAAAGGTGTTGGGGTTTTATATGTGGCTGCAAGGACCCTGACTGGAGTGCAAACCAGAGCCCCTATCCTTACCCCCCACCCACCTGCATCACCATAACAGCTGATTAAAACACACAATACATATGTATCAAATGACCGATACATCGGCTGGCCGAATTTATCAAGTGATAGTTGCGCTTTTCATGACTAGTGCTTCAAGTGTAATATATTTTTCACATGTTTGAAATAAAGCATTCAGTCATTCATTCATAGTAGTGTTTTTCAGGTGTATCGGTATCGGCCGATGCGTGCTGCTGCGTTTGCTGATAGTTTTTTCCCGTGGTCATTTACAGATAGGGCGTCCACAGGCAGCTCCGTGTTGCTGGAGACGCCGTTTTTAAGTTCAATAAATGTTCCTTTTTAAAAAAAAATTGAGACTCGTAACATTTGATGTCATTATTGTGTAATTTTTTGATGTAAATTGAGGGAGCAAAGGTAGTGTCGGTGAAAATCGAGAAATTGAGAGAAAACACAAGTTTCTTATTGCTTTGATGCATCCGTTACTGATGCTAAATTATTCATTTCCTCCAGTCATGTCTCCTTAACCTGGGGTAGGCAGTTTGTTTTTGGCACTGTTGGGGGGGCGTCCATATAATCCTTCATTCCATTGTCATTCAATCAGACATCTGCACCCCCACCCCCTGCTGCGAGAAGAGCTCTCACTCCGCTCTACTGCAGCTTTAATTATATTAGAAGGTAGTCGATGGAAAGACGCACATTCATCGCATTTTAGTTTGACAAAACATCAGAAATTTGCTCAAAATAACTACTGTTTCAGGGTGCAGTTCATCTCTCAGTAGATTTGATTCAAACTACCATGAACAAAGTGACCGAACAGAACATGATATAAAGGTTGGGGTGGCACTGTGGGAGAAACGACTAGAAAACTAGACCTACTGATCTAAAGTGACATGTGGGGAACAGAGCTGACTTGTCTTGTGTGTGCTGCTTTAGATCCACGGCTGTCAGATCCTGGAGACGGTCTACAAACACAGCTGTGGGGGGCTTCCTCCTGTACGTATGGCCTTGGAAAAGTAAGTCTGCCCCCTTTCTCACGGACCTTAAAGCAAGTTTCAAAGTTGTGTTTTACATCGTTGGGCCGAGCTGTGACGCTTCATATTGCAGTGTAGAAATATGTTCTCTTGTGAGGCAAACGTGATGTAGAGACACCAAGTAAGCATGTTTCAATAGATGTTTGGATGAATCCAAATAATACAGTGCTTTGAAGTCGTTTTGCATTTATTTTGGGTTGCCTCTCTTTTACAGCAGATGCTAACTTTGTAGCAATCATGCAGTCCGGCAGTTACATTCATTCATTCATCTTCAACCGGTTGTCCCTGTCGGGGTCGCGGGGGGCTGGAGCCGATCTCAGCTACAACAACTTTAAAGTAGATTAAGCTGTAGATAAAAAATGGCTGTCCACTCCCTTGATGTGATTTTTGTTTGTGTTGATCACTTTACATAGTGCATTTATTTTAACGCAATCCTTCAATATTCTTATTTGTGAAGGTTATTGAGTGGAACTGGGCGCAGATTAAACATAGCGTATGATTAAGTTCAGCTTTAAACGTCATCGCACGTCACAAAATCCTCTGTATTGTCCTTTTATTATGATTTATTATGTCTCACGTTTATGTCTCGCGCTTTAAACACTCTGCAGGATTCTTGCTGTGTGCCATGGCGTGATGTACAAGCAGCTGGCGGCGTGGATGCTGCACGGATTGCTGCTGGACCAAAGCGAGGAGTTTTTCGTGAAGCAGGGGCCCAGTGCAGGGGGAGCCGCCGCCAACCAGGAGGAGGAGGAGGAGGACCTGGGGCTGGGAGGCCTGAGTGGGAAACAGCTCAGAGAACTCCAGGACCTGGTGAGAACCGCAGTCGGACACACAGGCACAGAGACGAGTGCGCGTTCGTAAACACAGTTTTGATCATGTGCTTGTGTGTTGTGGTGCAGAGGCTGATCGAGGAGGAGAACATGCTGGCTCCGTCCCTGCAGCAGTTCTCTTTGCGAACGGAGATGCTGCCTTCTTACATTCCCATCAGAGTCGCTGAGAAGATCCTCTTCGTAGGAGAGTCTGTGCAGATGTTTGAAAACCACAACCACAGCCCGTCGAGAGCCGGTACTCTGTCCTGCTGGGATCTGAGTGAAATCTTGTACTAGATTCCTTATTTTTTTGGTCTGTATATCACCAAGAGAGTACAAGTGATCATTGTTTTCATTTTAGGCTCCATACTGAAGCACCAGGAGGACTTGTTTGCGGCAGAGCTGCACAGACTCAAACAGCAGCCTCTTTTCAGCCTGGTGGATTTTGAGAATTTGATCGATCGCATCAGGAGCACGGTGGCAGAGGTGAGTTCATGTAGTACTGCACTAGTTTAACCCCTTGACTAGCATGCCCCCTTATTCCTCTAGCAGTAGGGCTGGAGGATTGGGGATGTTCAGGGGGGAGACAGCAGGTCAACAGAATAGAAGTGGAGTTGATCCTCTGAGGACTTGAACCATTCTCATGCTCACTTATGTCTCATAAGTTGTTGCAACAATTTTTGGGTTGATACCATTCTTTGACACAGATTTGGTGCTAAATTTATCCATTTTTTTACCACTTTCTATTCTATTCTAAATGTCTCCCAAACCCCCCATATTTAGGGCGCACTTCCACTGTCCGCCTGTACCGTGCCCCGTGCTTTAGGGTCCTTGTCCCCCCCTCCAGGCCCGTTTGTACTCACACTACCTGGGCCTCGGCGAATGCTTCTTGTTGCCTACACGTCATCACGCCGTAACACGTCACATGCATTGATGACGTCATGGCGATGCGTGGCTTTGTTTACAAATCTTTCCATAGACCTCTGAGTTTTTGTGCGTCTTGTCGACTGTTTTTGAATCTTTTCATCGACCAAATCTGCAGTAAACACTCCACCTCCGCATCACACCAACGCGAACCTTTCACCGCCATTGTTTTAAATGTCCGCGCATGGTCCCTCCTTCTTTTTTCTATGTCCCAACAGACGCACAGGAAATGACCTCAGAACCGCCCTAGGCGTCCTTGTGCTCGTACACGTGCGCACGCTTGTGCTCGTACATGTGCAAACGTGCTTTACAAAAGCCCACCTCTCCCAAACGGGACGTGGACGGCGAGCGTGCCGCAGCTAGGGGCGGTACAGTTCCTTTAGGAACACCATAAAAAATGTCATGCTGTGATTTGGGATCAGAAGCTTTTTGACATTTGGGGATTTCTGCAAGAATTGTATTTCTAAGCTTTGAAAATGGCCATACCCGATTCCCTCACCAAAATTTAGCCTAACTTTGGAGCGTTCCTTAGATCGTCGAGTTTCATATTGTATCAACATCTTCACTCTATCTCTGAAACTGACCGAGGGGCCGGTGCAAGTCGAGGGGTTAATCTTTAAACTGAATAGCATTAAAGGTGACAAAATGAAATACTCACAGTGTCACTGACTTGCAGCATCTGTGGACGTTGATGGTGGAGGAGTCAGATCTGCTGGAGCAGCTGAAGGTTGGTGTTAATCTTACTCCATCTTGATCATAAATCAGCGCAGAATAAGCTGCGTTGACGCTTGTATTCTCTTCCAGATTATTAAGGACTTCTACCTGCTGGGTCGTGGCGAGCTCTACCAGGTCTTTATTGACGTGGCGCAGCACATGCTGAAGACGCCTCCGACCGCCGTCACTGAGCACGGTAACTTTGATTCGTATCATGCAACATAAGAATAACATAAATGTTGCTTGTTTGGTCGGGTGAAAAAGAGGACGGAAGTAGCAGCGTGGTTTAATCTCTGATTCACTGTTTAACCCAGCTAGGTTTTGCAGTTCATTGTTTATTAAAAGCCTAAACTTTTTTATTGCTGAGAGAAATAACAGAGTATCATAATAACATAGTATTGTCAAGCTAACTCGTGGCCTTGTACGCTGAACCCTTATCAAGGCAAAGCAAAACATTTAAACCCATTTAAAGTCATCACTTTCCAAAGGAAATGCCCAAAGCTTTAACACCGCACTGTTCACTTGATTACATCTTAGTCATGAACCCAGAAGTTCAGCATCCGTGAGGAACTCGGAGTAGAGCCGCTGCTCCTTTGCGTTGAAAGGAGCCAGTTGAGTCCAGCTGGGAGGAGGCCTCGGGGAAGACCCAGGACCAGGTGGAGAGATTAGACATCCACACTGGCCTGGGAACGCCTCAGGATCCCCCAGTTAGAGCTGGTTAATGTGGCCCGGGAAAGGGAAGTTTGGGGTCCCCTGCTAAAACTGCTGCCCCCGAGACCCGACCCCGGATAAGCGGATGAAGATGAGATGACAAATGTTGCTGTTGTTCCCTCTCAACACAAAGTCTGCAGAGTCAGTGTGTGGTGCCACTGTACAGTTCAGAGAGTTCAGATGTTATGAATGTGAATGAATTGGGACTAGAAGACAATTCCAACCCATGAAGCCAGAGACAAATGATGGTTTGTTTTTATTTGACCTCAGTGCAGCGTAAGAAAGGTGCAGCTACAGGTCCATGTGCGTGACCCATGTTCTGCAGTGATGCAGAATTTATATTCACCCGGCAACAGCACATCCAGTTCGAGGCAGTGGAGAATGAGAAGTGGGCACCAGGAGTTTTATTTATTGTCCACTTTCACAGTCTGGTTCGTGACGTCTCGTAATGTTGTGAAGCCTACAAACGGAGGCAGAGCGGAGGGAGGAAGTGTGTTTGAGCTTTATCGAACGACAGCAGATTTTTATTTATTTTTATTTATTTATTGAAAATGCCTGTTCATTACATTGTACACACAATGATAAATTCAATTCACAATTACATTTACATACATTTAAACATTTACATGAATGGAAAGGAGCAGAAAAATCTGAAAGTGACGGAAGAACCGTATGAACTCTCACGTGTGTGTTTAACGTGTGTGTGTGTTTTCTGTCCCACAGATGTAAACGTGGCGTTCCAGCAGGCGGCTCATAAGGTGCTCCTGGACGACGACAACCTCCTGCCTCTGCTGCACCTCACTGTGGACTACCAGGGCAAAGACAGCAAAGGTGCGCTGCTGCCGACCGAAGCTCTCTGTACACAGTCATGATGTAAAACCACAGAAATGAACACAAGTGGAAACCTTTTTTATTTTGAATGACGCTCACGTTTATTTGGTGTTTAGCGCCATCCAGTGGTTCTTCATCAAGCTGTTGTAAATAAATTAAGAGAGTGGCTCTATTTATAACATGGCCCACTCTGCTGCAGCTTCTGTGCTCAATGAGATCAGTGTGTGTTAAAACAAATGCGTGAGTGGAAGATGGTTATCAGACGCAGTGTTCAGTGAGGCTCAGCGTTCATCCTGAGTGCTCATTGTCCTTATCTCTGTAATTGAATGTGGTTAATGGTCATTGTGGCTGTTGTTTTCAGAGTCGACAGGCCCCAGAGATGGAGCCACTCCTCCACAGGACACCTCTCCTCGTGAGGTCCCTCCCTCAGGCTGGGCGGCTCTCGGCCTCACCTATAAGGTTCAGTGGCCGCTGCACATCCTCTTCACTCCGGCCATCTTGGAGAAGTGTGTACTTTCCCTGTCGTAGCGTATATTCCACTGTCTCAATGTTTATTTCGAGAACGGCTCCTGAGCTCCTGTTTGTTCCCCGTCCTCTGTTGGTCAGGTACAACGTTGTGTTCAGGTACCTGCTGAGTGTGCGGCGGGTGCAGTCGCAGCTGCAGCACTGCTGGGCTCTACAGATGCAGAGGAAACACCTCAAGTCCAGCCAGACGGACGCGGTGAAGTGGCGGCTACGCAACCACATGGCCTTCCTGATCGACAACCTGCAGTACTATTTACAGGTAAGAGGCCGCAGCAGCAGCTGCCAGACGTAGAAACAGTGTGTGAAAATGCACATTTCCCACATGCAAACAGTGTTTTTAGAAACAGAATGTGTACATATCGCCAAACTTTAAACCATACGTCCCCGCAGTATTCGTTGATCTTTGAAACATGTAGGATGTTGTTTAACAAACTTCACCACAGTTTAAAATGATTTCCAGACTCCTCAAAGATTTTCTTCTAATGGATGAGACAAAAATAATCTGCTACAAATAAAATATAAAATAAAATAATAATTCAGATTTTGCAGCTGAAAGTTGCGGTAACTGCGTCTCGTTTTGTATGACACAAAAAGAAATACACCTATTATTCACATAAATGATAAGTTTGCATTCTACTAATCAAGCGATCTCAGTGTAATATATAAAAAGACCCGTTTCCAGCGTTAATTCTACTTTAAACCTGCTCGGGCTGCGATAACTTTGATTGTATTTAAATCATTTTCTTGATTAATGGACAGATTAAGTTTATAAAATGTCACAAAGTGTTGGAAAATGTGGATCAGTGTTTCCTAAATCCCAAGATGACGTCCTCAAGTGTCTCGTTTTGTCCAAAGATTTTCAGTTCACTGTCAAACTACTTAACTAGTCTCACAGCAGTTGATGAACTTATAGTTGACATCTAAAGGTCTCATCACTGCAGCTCTAAAACCGTCTTTATAACAGGATAATATCATATAGTGTAGTATATAGAATATATAATATAGAACAACCCTGGCGTAACTGAAACACACCTCAGGGTCACATTGTTTGTGCGAAGACGCGCTGCTGCTTTTTCAATGCTCTGGACATTACAATAAAAACAAGAGAGGGAGAGAGAAATAAATTATTTCATGAGAATGTAAAAAAAATCATATATCTTATGAAAAATATAAAAAAATATATAATATGAAAAATGTAAAAAATATATATAATATGTAAAAAATTATATAATATGTTATGAAAAATGTAAAGAAAATATATAATATAAAAAATTTAAAAAATTATATAATTTGTTATGAAAAATGTAAAAAAATATATAATATAAAAAATGTAAAAAATTATATAATTTGTTATGAAAAATGTAAAAAAATCATATAATATAAAAAATGTAAAAAAATATATATAATGTAAAAAATGTAAAAAAAAATATATAATATGTTATGAAAAATGTTTTAAAAAATCATATAATATAAAAAATTTAAAAAATTATATAATATGTCTATGAATATGTGTATTTATATCTTATATTATAAAAAACATTATGTTATGAAAAATGTAAAAAAAAACAAATGATATAAAAAAATGTAAAAAAATTATATAATGTGTTATGAAAAATGTTAAAAAATATATATAGTATGTTACAAAAAGTTTGTCGTGAAAAATTTAAAAGAAAGTTGAATTATTGCATTTCATAAAAAAATTTAAAAAGTTATATATATATAAAACAAACATAGTATAGTTTGTAAATAATGAAACATTATTCTGTGCTATGCTTTTCAAAGACGCATTTATAAACTTTATTTTTAAATGTAATAATTCTAAAATGTAATAATTGCATTTTAATGCTTAATTTTGTCATTTTAACTTAGTCTGCTTCTGGAGTTTACATCATGATGGTGATGATGATGATGAGGAGGAGGATGAGGATGATGAGGATGATGATTGTGATGACGTGATGGTTGTTTGTAAGAACGACAGCTTGACAGACATAGAACCTGTTATTGGAGAAGAACACAAAGAACCATTGACATTCTTCTTTGCTGTTCTTTTCATGGACTCCAGATTTTAGGACTTGGGGTCTTGAGCCCCCTGTGGCTCCTGTGGGAGAAGAAACCGGGCCTGTGCGCAGTCTCACTATTCTTGTCTCGTCTGTAGGTGGACGTGCTGGAGTCTCAGTTCTCTCAGCTGCTTCAGCAGATCAACTCCACCAGAGACTTTGAGAGTATCCGACTGGCCCACGACCACTTCCTCAGCAACCTGCTCGCCCAGTCCTTCATCCTGCTGAAGCCGGTATGATTCAATAATGTTTGAATTTAGCCGCCTGCTTAAAGGCATCCATGTTTCAGACCAGAGTCTTAGGGTGCACTCACACTGTCCATCCGTACCGTGCCAAAACAGGTCCCACGGGTAAAGTCTAGTTCGTTTGACCAGTGTGAGTGCAACCGTACCGCGTCTAGCTGCAGCACGCTTGCCGTCCACGTCCCGTTTTGGAGAGGTGGGCTTTTGTAAAGCACGTTTGCACGTGTACGAGCACGAGCGTGCGCACGTCTACGAGCACGAGGCCTACGGCGGTTCTGAGGTCATTTCCTGTGCGCCTGTTGGGACATAGAAAAAAGAAGGAGGGACCATGCGCGGACATTTCAAACAATGGCAGTGAAAGGTTCACGTTGGTGTGATGCGGAGGTGGAGTGTTTACTGCAGATTTGGTCGATGAAAAGATTCAAAAACAGTCGACAAGACGCACAAAAACTCCGAGGTCTACGGAAAGATCTGGAAACAAAGCCACGCATCGCCATGCCGTCATCAATGCGTGTGACGTGTTACGGCGTGATGACGTATAGGCAGCAAGAAGCATTCTCCGAGGCCCAGGTAGTGTGAGTACAAACGGGCCTGGAGGGGGGGACAGGTACCCTAAAGCCCGGGGCGCGGTACAGAGGCACAGTGTGAGCGCGCCCTTAATAAATGCGTCCGCCCTCAGGTTTTCCACTGTCTGAATGAGATCCTGGAGCTGTGTCAAACCTTCTGCTCGCTGGTCAGTCAGAGTGTGGCGCAGCTGGACGAGAGGGGAAGCGCTCAGCTGGATATCCTGGTCAAGGTAAAGAGTAAAATCATGTGTCTGATGTCGGGACGTGTAAAGATGCGTTTTCTAACACAGGCACGTTCTTATTTCAGGGCTTTAGACGACAGTCGTCCTTGCTGTTTAAAATCCTTTCGAGCGTGAGGAACCATCAGATAAACTCCGACCTGGCTCAGCTGTTACTGCGACTGGACTACAACAAGTACTACACCCAGGCTGGAGGCACGCTGGGCAGGTAGGAGAGCAAGGGACACGACCACGCACCTAAATCCTCTAGGCTTAACGTTTTTTTGATTGTCATGTCCAGTGTCGGGCTCATTACTCCAACATTACTCATTATTCCCTACCAACATTAACGTTTAACGGTTTCTGAGATTATTTTTCCGTTGTAATTCTCAAAATTCAGACTTTGAATGTGTGACTCTGAAAGTCACAGTATAGTATGTTGAAAAAGTTAAACAAGTGAAGTATGTGGAAAGAAGTGGAAGAGTCCTGCTACAGTTGTTCTTGGTAAAGTTTCAGGGCGCACTCCCACTGTCCATCCGTCCCGGGCTTTAGGGTCCTTGTCCCCCCCTCCAGCCCCGTTTGTACTCACACTACCTGGGCCTCACGCAAATGCTTCTTGCTGCCTATACGTCATCACGCCGTAACACGTCACACACATTGATGACGTCATCGCGATGCGTCGCTTTGTTTACAAATCTTTCCGTAGACCTCAGAGTTTTTGTGCGTCTTGTCGACTGTTTTTGAATCTTTTCATCGACCAAATCTGCAGTAAACACTCCACCTCCGCATCACACCAACGTGAACCTTTCACCGCCATTGTTTTAAATGTCCGTGCATGGTCCCTCCTTCTTTTTTCTATGTCCCAACAAGAGCACATAAAATGACGCCAGAGGCCTCGTGCTCGTACACGTGCGCACACTCGTGCTCGTACATGTGCAGACGTGCTTTACTAAAGCCCACCTCTCCAAAACGGCCTAGGACCGGCAAGCGTGCCGCTCCTAGGCCGCGGTACGGTTGCACTCACACTGGTCAAACGAACTAGACTTTAGCCGTGAAAGGTGCTTGGGCACGGTACGGATGGACAGTGTGAGTGCACCCTACTTTGTGGTACGTTGCCTCTGAACGTCCGGGTAATCCTGTCCTAAACTCTAATATAATTACTGAGATATTAATAGTAATTCATTACACTCGGTACTCCTGGTCACGTCTCAGAGCAGAAAATGTACCCAACTCTCTAGAAAATTAGAATAAATCCAGAAACTGTTTTCGTTTCTTTCTTTTCAGTGTTTAAGAAGAATGCAAAGGATTCTGGATTTTTGGAGCTTATGTCCGTCTAAACTAAACTGTCCCACCGAACAGAAGAAACTCTCATCACTCTTGTTCTGCGCTCTAAACTAAACACTGTCTGTATGCCTCTTAAGTTATCTTTCAAGGGTTAGGATCACCCAACCACCCAAACACATCTGTCCTCACTCACGTGCCTCTGAAACCTCAACACAACTGAGGTGGACGGGCTTTTGTTCGTGGAGCTCACAGCACTGAAAAATGACGTTTATATAAACAAGGATCAGCGAATATTTTCCTGACACTGATTTAACTGTGAACAGATTTAACTGGGACAATTTCTTTGTGTGAAGTAGATCTCGTCCGTTGAATACGGAGCTAGAGGTCAGAACTACAACGACACTTGGTGGCAGAACAAGTTCATTGTGAGACCAACGTGTTTCAGCTTGTGGTCTTAATCGGGGCCGCAGCCAGGAGCTGGTTGGCTTAGCTAATTCCTGTCTTCATGCTAAGCTAACATGCTCCTAATTGTAGCTTTATATTTAGCGTACAAACATGAGCTACTGATCTTCTCGTCTTAACTCAGCAAGGAAGCGAATAAGCACTTTTTTAAAATTGTTGAACAATTCCTTCACTAAAGTAGTTTCCAGCGTTACGTTTATTTTAAACCTGCAATTTTCTTGATTTAATCAAAAGTTTCAGTCTAAAAAATGTTAAAAAAAACTGTTAATCAGTGTCCTCAAGTGCCTTGTTTTGTCCACAACTCAAAGAGATTCAGTTTAATGTCACAGAGGAGGAAAGAAACCAGGAATGGTTCACATTTAAGAAGCTGAAATTTGAATTTGGACGTGTTTTTACGATGTTACTCAAACCAATCAACCAATTATCAAAATAGTTGGTGATTAACTTTATAGTTGAACCAATTCACTAATCATTGCCACTGAAACATACCTCAAGACATCGTGCAAAGACGAGCTGCTGTTGACTTTTGCAATGTCATTTTCCAATGCTGTGAACATTAACAATACAAATAATTACAGTTGAGGTGGTTCAGGGTCATCTAGGGAGGTGTTCCAGGCACGTCCAGCTGGGAGGAGGCCTCGGGGAAGACCCAGGACCAGGTGGAGAGATTAGATCTCCACACTGGCCTGGGAACGCCTCAGGATCCCCCAGTTAGAGCTGGTTAATGTTGCCCGGGAAAGGGAAGTCTGGGGTCCCCTGCTAAAGCTGCTGCCCCCCCGACCTGACCCTGAACCTGAGATAATTATAGTGGTGTGAAGCAGAAACCTCAGAGGCAGATGTAAACACCTCAGTACGTACATCGTCAAGACTGAAGATGGACATGTGTTTCCGTGGTTTGGGTGATCTGACCTTCGGCTGTAGCTCATTGTCTTTGTATAAACTGTAAATACTGAAAACCTTGTTGCTTGTACCGTCTCCCGCAGAGGAAAATAAACTGAACTCAGTTAAAATGAAACAAGGGTCACAATTTATTATCCCATTAAAAACAGAGGATAAAGTTATATACAGCAGAGGCATGCAACAGAACTAATGCTGAACATTTAACGTGGTCGAAGGCATTTTTTTTGCACGTGGAGTCGGATTAGGAGGAAGAGTAGTCGTGGCGATACTGAGGCTTGCTGTGGAAATCCAGGCGCTCCCCGCGGATGACGCTCTGGATGAGCCACTCGGGAGACACCAGCGGGACTTCCTGTGATGTCACATTTTTCTCTACCAACGGGGGACAGGCACGGTCTGTCACCACAACGTCATACTTGCCAGCAGGGATGTCTGCAGATGGAGGGAAGAACAAACGGTCAATAACAAACTTTCAGCATGTTTTTTTTTTTAGTGATGTTGTGGAGGGGGTCTGTACCTGAGCTGTCCTTGTCCGCCTGGAACTGTCGGACAGAAGAACCTCCACCCATGGTGATCAGCTGTGCCCAAAGCTCCACTGGCTTCTCAAACACCAGAAGGACCCGCAGGGCTTTGAACGGGCTGCTGCGCGGATGCCTGATTAGAGAGAAGGATTATATATGAATTAGATCAGTCCGTTGTTTACGGAGGGGGCTATGGAGGGCGCTTTGTCCTGCGCTGTTTTTAAGTAAAGTAAGTAAAAAAAAGTCTTAGTATGTTGTAAAATATTTTTTTTTAAATTCAGTATAGTTCGTTAAGATAAGTCATAGTATAGTATGTAAAAAAAGTTTAAAAAGTCATAGTAAAGTATGTTAAAAAGTATAAAAAGTCATAGTAAAGTATGTAAAAAAGTATAAAAAGTCATAGTATAGTATGTTAAAAAAGTAAAAAGTCATAGTAAAGTATGTAAAAAAGTATAAAAAGTCAAATCAAAGTATGTAAAAAAGTTTAAAAAAGTCATAGTATAGTATGTAAAAAAAAAATTTAAGTCAGTAAAGTATGTAAAAAAGTATAAAAAGTCATAGTTAAGTATGTTAAAAAAGTTTTGAAAAGTATAAAAAGTCATAGTAAAGTATGTAAAAAAGTATAAAAAGTCATAGTAAAGTATGTTAAAAAAGTATAAAAAGTCATAGTAAAGTATGTAAAAAAAGTATAAAAAGTCATAGTAAAGTATGTAAAAAAAGTATAAAAAGTCATAGTAAAGTATGTTAAAAAAGTATAAAAAGTCACAGTAAAGTATGTAAAAAAGTATAAAAAGTCATAGTAAAGTATGTAAAAAAAGTATAAAAAGTCATAGTAAAGTATGTAAAAAAAGTATAAAAAGTCATAGTAAAGTATATTAAAAAAGTATAAAAAGTCATAGTAAAGTATGTAAAAAAGTATAAAAAGTCATAGTAAAGTATGTTAAAAAAGTATAAAAAGTCATAGTAAAGTATGTTAAAAAAGTATAAAAAGTCATAGTAAAGTATGTTAAAAAAGTATAAAAAGTCACAGTAAAGTATGTTAGGGGGCGGCAGTAGCTCAGTCCATAGGTGACTTGGCTGGGAACCGTAGGGTCGCTGGTTCAAGTGTGTGGACCATGTATGGAGCGTGGACTGGTGGCTGGAGAGGTGCCAGTTCATCTCCTGGGCACTGCCGAGGTGCTGTTGAGCAAGGCACCGAACCCCCAACTGCTCGGGGCGCTGGTCACTGGCAGCCACTCTGACATCTCTCCTCAATTGCATGTATATAGGTCCTGTTCGTGCATGTGTGTATTTCGGGCCTGTGTGTGTGTAACATGTATAATAAGAGTGAAAAAATTGAATTTCCCCGTGGGATAAAAATAAAGTAACTCTTCATTCTTCTTCATTAAAAAAAGTATAAAAAGTCATAGTAAAGTATGTTAAAAAAGTAGAAAAAGTCATATTAAAGTAAGTTAAAAAAGTTTTTAAAAATGTCAACTTTTTATACTTTTTTACATACTTTACTATGACTTTTTATACTTTTTTACATACTATACTATGACTTTTTATACTTTTTACATACTATATTATGACTTTTTATACTTTTTTAACATACTGTACTATGACTTTTAAAGTTTTTTTACATACTATACTATGACTTTTTATACTTTTTACGTACTATACTATGACTTTTTTACTTTTTTAAAATACTTTACTATGACTTTTAATACTTTTTTACATACTTTACTATGACTTTTTAAAACTTTTTAACATACTATGACTTTTTCTACTTTTTAACATGAAGTATAGTATGTAAAAAATGTAAAAAAAAGTCATAGTATAGTATGTAAAAAAAGTATAAAAAGTCATAGTAAAGTATGTAAAAAAAGTATAAAAAGTCATAGTATAGTATATAAAAAAGTATAAAAAGTCATAGTAAAGTATGTTAAAAAAGTTTTGAAAAGTATAAAAAGTCATAGTAAAGTATGTAAAAAAGTAAAAAAAAAAGTCATAGTATAGTATGTTAAAAAAGTAGAAAAAGCCATAGTAAAGTATGTAAAAAAGTATAAAAAGTCAAATCAAAGTATGTAAAAAAGTTTAAAAAAGTCATAGTTAAGTATGTTAAAAAAGTTTTGAAAAGTAGAAAAAGTCAAATTAAAGTATGTAAAAAATAAAGTCAAAGTAAAGTATGTTTAAAAAGTCATAGTATAGTATGTTAAAAAAGTATAAAAAGTCATAGTAAAGTATGTAAAAAAGTATAAAAAGTCATAGTAAAGTATGTAAAAAAGTATAAAAAGTCATAGTAAAGTATGTAAAAAAGTATAAAAAGTCATAGTTAAGTATGTAAAAAAAGTATAAAAAGTCATAGTAAAGTATATAAAAAAGTATAAAAAGTCATAGTAAAGTATGTAAAAAAGTATAAAAAGTCATAGTAAAGTATGTAAAAAAGTATAAAAAGTCATAGTAAAGTATGTAAAAAAGTATAAAAAGTCATAGTTAAGTATGTAAAAAAAGTATAAAAAGTCGTAGTAAAGTATGTTAAAAAAGTATAAAAAGTCATAGTAAAGTATGTTAAAAAAGTATAAAAAGTCATAGTAAAGTATGTCAAAAAAGTATAAAAAGTCATAGTAAAGTATATAAAAAAAGTATAAAAAGTCATAGTAAAGTATATAAAAAAGTATAAAAAGTCATAGTAAAGTATATTAAAAAAGTATAAAAAGTCGTAGTAAAGTATGTTAAAAAAGTATAAAAAGTCATAGTAAAGTATATTAAAAAAGTATAAAAAGTCATAGTAAAGTATATTAAAAAAGTATAAAAAGTCATAGTAAAGTATGTTAAAAAAGTATAAAAAGTCGTAGTAAAGTATGTTAAAAAAGTATAAAAAGTCATAGTAAAGTATATTAAAAAAGTATAAAAAGTCGTAGTAAAGTATGTTAAAAAAGTATAAAAAGTCGTAGTAAAGTATGTAAAAAAGTATAAAAAGTCATAGTAAAGTATATTAAAAAAGTATAAAAAGTCATAGTAAAGTATATTAAAAAAGTATAAAAAGTCGTAGTAAAGTATGTTAAAAAAGTATAAAAAGTCATAGTAAAGTATTAAAAAAAGTATAAAAAGTCATAGTAAAGTATGTCAAAAAAGTATAAAAAGTCATAGTAAAGTGTGTTAAAAAAGTATAAAAAGTCATAGTAAAGTATGAGTCGCTGGTTCAAGTCCCTGTGTGGACCATGTATGGAGCGTGGACTGGAGGCTGGAGAGGTGCCAGTTCATCTCCTGGGCACTGCCGAGGTGCTGTTGAGCAAGGCACCGAACCCCCAACTGCTCGCAGCGCTGGTCACTGGCAGCCACTCTGACATCTCTCCTCAATTGCATGTTTATAGGTCCTGTCTGTGCATGTGTGTGTTTCGGGCCTGTGTGTGTGCAACATGTATGATAATAAGTAATTCTTCATTCTTCTTCATAGTATAGTATGTAAAAAAAGTAAAAAAAAGTCACGATATAGTATGTAAACATGTTAAAAAAAAGTCATATATATATATATACTATGACTTTTTATACTTTTTAACATACTATACTATGACTTTTTAGAACTTTTTAACATACTATACTATGACTTTTTATACTTTTTAACATAAAGTATAGTATGTAAAAATGTAAAAAAAAGTCGTAGTATAGTATGTTAAAAAAAGTCACAGTATAGCATGTAAAAAGTCATAGTATAGTATGTAAAAAAAGTATAAAAAGTCACAGTAAATATGTTACAAAAGTAAAAACTCATGTATGTTAAAAAGAGTAATTTCCTTCCACAGTTGTAAAGGCTCCGTCGTGGTAAACTGGTAACAACAACAACAACAACAACAGGAACATAAAAGCCGCAAACGAGGAGACCCCTCTTACCATTCTACGATGGCCTCGTCTGGGCCCACGCCGGCCGGCAGCAGGTAGTTCCTGTAGTTGAGCAGCTTGTTCTCTTTGCAGCAGTCTCGCACCCAGATGTGCGACACGCACGGCACGCCACTGGCCAGACACAGCAGGTACTTCCTTGTGCGACAGTGCTGGTCTGCGATCAGCAGGCTCTGGTAAGCTGCCTTACACTGAGGACACACAGAGACGGTTGCATTATCCATATGCACTGAGGCTTAAACATCGTTTTAATCACCACGGTTACGTACATCCAAATATGACTGTGGCACTTTCCCCTGGTGTCTCTCACACACACACACACACACACACACACACACACACACACACACACACACACACACACACACACACACACACACACACACACACACACACACACACACACACACACACACACACACACACACACACACACACACACACACACACACACACACACACACACACACACACACACACACACACACACACACACACACACACACACACACACACACACACACACACTGCCCGGACCAAACCAGCTGTGGGGTAGAGATTGGTGCAGGCATCTCTGGATTGAGGCCTTTAGTAATGTGCTGATGACTGCCTTTAAGGGAGAGTTGATGTAGTGTAAATATATACCGTATTTTCTGCACTATAAGGAGCACCACATTATAAGGTGCATAGAACAGACGCTACATTGGAGGCTGGGGTTACGTTCTGCATCCATTAGATGGAGCTGCGCTAAAGGGAACGTCAACAACACAGTCAGGGGAGGTCGTCTTGTTGCTTCCTCCACTTCGGCACCATTGATTGATTCATGTTAAACTCTCTGGCAGCTGCTCTATTCCCGTGTTCTACTGCGTGACTAATGGACAATCAAACAGTTCCGGCCCGGGCGACTAGAGGGCTCTGCACCTTCTCCTGGTTTTATTTGATGTTTCTCTTTCTCTGTACATCTCTGTAACTTGGCACTTTGTGATACTTTCTGTATGAAAAGCGCCGTATAAATAACGGTTGATTTGATTTGATTTGATTATTCACAGGAAGTTAGGGCTGCACAGGTATGGTCATAATGATAAAGATATTATTATTATTATTATTATTATTATCATAGGCTGGTGCTGCAGGGGGACTTAATTTAAGAAGAGTAAAATATGTTGAAAACAATAAAAAAGTAATGATAAAGTTTGTTGAAAAAGGTCATGAGAAATATAATACTGTTATTATTATTATTATTATTATTATTATCATAGGCAGGTGCTGCAGGGGGACTTTATGTACAGCAGAGTAAAGTTTGTTGAAAACAATAAAAAAGTAATAAAGTATGTTGAACAAAGTCATGATAAATAAACTATTATTATTATTATTATTATTATTATTACAGGCTGGTGCTGCAGGGGGGCGTGATGTACAGCAGAGTATAGTCTGTTGAAAACAATAAAAAAAGTTATAATAAAGTATGTTGAAAAAAGTCATGATAAATATATTATATTATTATTAATTTTATAATAGGCAGGGGGACTTGATGTAAAGCAGAGTATAGTATGTAGAATAAATGTCATGATAAATATACTATTATATTATTATTATTATTATTATTATTATGATAGGCTGGTGCTGCAGGGGGGACTTAATGCACATCAGAGCATTTTAAACATCACTTCCAGTTGATTATGTTCATTTTATTGTTAATATTTGAACACTTATAGTCCAGCCCTAGGTTAAGTTTTTTAGGCCAAACATGCATATTTTAAATGTGTCCCAGTGTATTTCCTGTTGCAATGAATGACATCACTTTACAGGAAGTTAACCAGGACCGGAAGGACAGGTTTTCAGAGCACTTACTTGTTCTTCATTGAAGTCTGGTAGGACGAAGCCTCCACCTGCCTGCAGCTGGGACTCTGTGTATGCTTTGTTGTACGGGCCTGACTGCACATATTCTGTCCAAAAGAAACAAAAACAACAATAATTATCCATCCTACAATCGTGACAGGAAGCAGGAAGCGTCTGCTGACTAAGCACCGTGCATAACGTGCATGAAAACCCTTAGCTTGTCCTCGTCTGCCTCACCGTCCTCGTCGTCGCTGGCGTTCCTGTTGGTCAGCCGGTCGATCTCAGACGAGGCGGTGAGCATGAAGGCGAAGCCCATGAAGAGAGTCTTGTTCTGAGGCAGCGGGCCGTGAGTTTCCGCCGCGTCACAAGGCTGACCGGCGAGATCCGTGCCGCTGCCCGAGGTGTTGCACGCACCGAGCCGCTGAGCTGGAGACAGAAACACAACGGTGGCGTTAAAGCAGAAAAGACGAACATCTGCTCGTCCAAATTACAAAAGCGGGTTTTCTCTCTTACCTCTAGTGATATCTGGCCCTGCGGATTGCTTTTGTTTTATCAGCTGATGCTTTGATTTCTGACATAGTTCCTATAAAAGCTGCAGACCTTTAGTGTGTTCTTTGGACAGTTCAGTGCGGACAAAGATGAAGCTGAATCTCAAAC
The DNA here is from genome assembly GCF_963691815.1 of Echiichthys vipera. Taxonomy (NCBI): domain Eukaryota; kingdom Metazoa; phylum Chordata; class Actinopteri; order Perciformes; family Trachinidae; genus Echiichthys; species Echiichthys vipera. Next base: position 38,110,452 of record NC_139826.1, read on the forward strand.
ACTATCTGTGTGATCTGTAATTTGGCTGAACCGACTTAGTGAGCATCAAAAAGAAATGTATTTAAATGATCTCAATTCAAAAACACCCGTGACTTTACAGAAATACACATTTTCTCTGCCCTCCACCTGTGGACCAACACCCTGGTGATTAATAAATACTGTGCACGTCTTTAGTTACCAGGTCAGCCTCCGCAGCAGCCGGGATGCAGCAGCAGAGGGTGGACGCGGACCGTGTGAAGGTCCAAGTGTCTTAGCTATGCTTAGTGCAGAAATCACACGTCACTGAGTCCATATGACACAAGAAGAACATCTGAGACCTGACAGAGGCGGCTGTTACATTCTTTTATGTGACTTAAGACACAAAACAAGACTCAAAAATGTCACATTGACATTCAAAATGATTTTAGCTAAAATTATGTTTATAAAAAACGTTTAAAAAGTGATGTTGCAAAGTGCAGAAAACGACTGCGGTCTCATTAAAACCTTAGATGAGAATAATACATTCTGTTTAAAATCGTAATCTAAAAGTGTGGAGTCAGTTAAAAACGTATTTCATCAGTTAAAAGAAAACAAAAAACTGCAACCCCCAATTAAAAGCGCCCCCCCCCACCCCCCTCTCTGTTCAGCTGCAGTCATGGTTTCGGCGACCGGGTCTCCGTACCGGCTCTGGCGCCCGAGCCCCTGCGTCCTCTCTTGGCCGGCGATCTGCTGTCCTCCAAGGTCATCAGCTTCCTCTTGCCTGAGGGGCCGGGGGTTCGGGGGCTGCTGGAGGAGCTGCGGTTGGGGGTGTTCTGACCCTCGGGGCCTCCTCTGCGCCTCCTCTTCCCCTCCACCAGGTTATCTACGGAGAATATTAATGCTATTTAGTAAGGATGCGCTCAAAGAAGAGGCTCGTGAGAGGGTACGTGATTGCTAAAAACACAAAAAGACATTTAAAAAAAAGTCTCACCGAGGCTGATGTCGGAGGCCTTGGCCAGGGGGGTGGAGGGCTCGTAGGGCCCGAGGCTGTGCTGCTCCCTCAGCTTGTTCCCCTGATCCAGAGACAGGATGACCGCGGTCCTGTTGTACCACTGACTCTGACCGTCCTTCTCCACATGGTAGAACAGATCCTGCCCCTCTGTTTTATGCCCCCTCACGACACCTGCACAGACCGCGACAGACACAAGGTTAACAGAACGTTTAGCTTCAGACTCCAGTTCTATTTTTATAAAAATGTGTGTGGAACATACTCGGCGTACGGATGAAGAGCAGAGAAACTGAATCTAATCCCAGAGTGCTTTGATGTTTCTACAGACATTGTCAAACTCATTTGCATGATATAAAAAAAGGAATTAGCTAAATTGTGCCGTCAGCTGCTGCAAGTATCAACAATCAGGTAGCACACGATTTCATTATTTTAGACAAACTGATCCTTTAAAAAGACGGAATGAGTTGGATCTGTGTGATGCGGTTCATAAACACAACACACAAAGTTGTTCCCTCCACCCTGGCACCACAACACCAGAAGTGTCTCTCTTCATCCCCATCCTCCTCTTCAGTGCTCGCCAGCTGGTGAAGGGCAACCCCAGATTCACTATAGGTGTGTTTCCATCAGGGTAAAATGTGGCCGCGCCCTCTCAACTGGTTGTTCACTCGCTGTGTTTCCATTACAAAAAAAAGCCGGAGAGGGATTTACGAGACTCCGGGGGTGACGCATCACTCTGAATGGGTTTGAATCGGCTGATAAGTGATAGAGAGTAGATCTCCACACTGGTCTGGGAACGCCTCGGGATCCCCCAGTTAGAGCTGGTTAATGTGGCCCGGGAAAGGGAAGTTTGGGGTCCCCTGCTAAAGCTGCTGCCCCCGCGACCCGACCCCGGATAAGAGACTGAAGATGAGATGAGATGAGTAGTTTGATTTAAGGTGGCCCGTATGATTCACAACGTCAATTTATGCACAAGTAACATGAAAGAAAAGACTCCACCTTAAAAATTATGGGCACTGTAAAAGTGTGTGTTGACACCCCACTTGCAGTACGGTGTGTGTGTGTGTGTATGTATGTATGTATGTATATGTGTGTGTGTGTGTGTGTGTGTGTGTGTGTGTGTGTGTGTGTGTGTGTGTGTGTGTGTGTGTGTGTGTGTGTGTGTGTGTGTGTGTGTGTGTGTGTGTGTGTGTGTGTGTGTGTGTGTGTGTGTGTGTGTGTGTGTGTGTGTGTGTGTGTGTGTGTGTGTGTTAATAGGAGGGAGAGAGGGAGCGAGAGGGAGAGCGAGAGAATGCAGCAAAGGACCACACGTCAGAATCCAACCCGGCCGCTGCAGCACTCATTTAAACAAACCTGCGCTGCGTCCTACTCCACTACTGGATTAAAGTGTCTACTCTACTTCGTCGTGTTGTTGTGGCGTCTGAACTGCCACAAGTCACACCCCGTTGAGAGCTCCATCCAATCAGATGATTGATAAGCAAATGTTCTGGGTCGATGACGAACCGATTAAAAAGAGGATAACCTGATGGTAACGTCTGTTTTTGGCTCATCCATTGATTTCAAACCCCTGAGTTCATCACAGACCTCCTCGCTCACCTATGCTGAAGTACTCGTCCTCCAGCAGGGCAGTCACCTCCGTCTCCAGGGGGATGGGATCACACAGCAGGATGTCCTTCCCCGCAACCTCGCACTCGTAGCCGTCGTCGAACCGCAGGCGGAACCTCGCCTCGCCGATGTCTTTGATGATGCGGCCCGAGTAGAAGTAGCCGTTGGACGACCACTTGGCCACCACCCGCAGGCCCACGAAGCTGGTTCCGGCCGAGCTCGCCTCCTCCGGCGACGACCTGAGGGAGCTGGAGTGGCTGGGCTGCTCGGCGTCTGTGGGGCTGGCGGGGAGGCGTGGGGGGAGCATGCGGGTGTAGAGCTCGTCCTCTGAGGAGTACTGTGGCTGGCCGTGAGCACCGAGCCTCTGCAGCGAGCCAACACCACCTCCCCTTTGAGAGAGAAGCAGAACGTTCAGACGGCAGGCATCGATTGAATGGTTCCTGTTATAAGAATTCACTCAGTGTCTATATCTGTATACAGTATCTAAAGATAAACTGTTTTGCGTGTTACTTAGTAGTTTTGATTTTAAATATACACCAGTGAAGCTACAAACATGAGCACTGGTTTTAAAATGTCTAACTTTATTATTCTGTGGCTTTGAGGGCGCGCTCACACTGTCCGTCCATCCCGTGCCCCGTGCTTTAGTGTCCTTGTCCCCCCCTCCAGGCCCGTTTGTACTCACACTACCTGGGCCTCGGAGAATGCTTCCTGCTGCCTATACGTCATCACGCCGTAACACGTCACACGCATTGATGACGTCATGGCGATGCGTGGCTTTGTTTCCAGATCTTTCCGTAGACCTCGGAGTTTTTGTGCGTCTTGTCGACTGTTTTTGAATCTTTTCATCGACCAAATCTGCAGTAAACACTCCACCTCCGCATCACACCAACGTGAACCTTTCACCGCCATTGTTTTAAATGTCCGCGCATGGTCCCTCCTTCTTTTTTCTATGTCCCAACAGGCGCACACAAATTACGTCAGAACCGCCGTAGGCCGCGTGCTCGTACACGTGCGCACGCTCGTGCTCGTACATGTGCAAACTTGCTTTACAAAAGCCCACCTCTCTCAGACGGGCCGTGAACGAACTAGACTCTAGCTGTGGAACGTGTTTGGGCACGGTACGGATGGACAGTGTGAGCGCGCCCTTAATGTCCATCTTATGTTGTGCACTCTTTCATCTTATTTGGACTATTATCAGGTCTTATTTTACAATAATTACGGTATTCTAGCCCTGTTTCTAAGCTCATTCTTTATCCTGTAATGTCCTGAGTGTAAAGCAATTAGTGTTTGTTTGTATGAAAGGAAACAAATAAATTATGATCGCCATCATTATAAAAACTGGTTACATCTCAGGCTTGCATGTTGCTTAAAACCAATCAGTTCAGATCAGGATGTTCCCGAATGCCACTTTTTTTAAGCTTCAGTGGTAATAAACAGCAAATATTTAGAGATTTGTTGGCAGCCTTCCTCGGCTCAGAACACCGCGGTGAACTTCGGCCTACATGCACGTTTTTTCTAAGCCAAACATTGTTGGAACAGAGCAGCTAATCACTTCAACAGTGAGGTCGCAGCGACTAGTAGGTTTAATTAAGGGCATTCTTTTCATTTGTCCTTTTTAAAGATAAAAAAACAAATATCCAAATCCACGAGCGAAAACCAAATACGTAAAAAAGAATATCAGAGTAGTAGGATATTGGTGTCCAGAGCTACTGGAACACCACAGTAGAGCCGTTACAAGGTTAAAGCACATGATTTCACAGCCTCTGATGGAAGGCACCGAGCAGGAGTTATATTCCTCTTCATGTAAAAATAATATTCTGCCCCATAGTGTTTGATAAGCTTCTTCCCTGATTTGTAAAGCAACAGCATAACTAGCTCAAATATGTGAATACAGCAGCTGCAGGAGGAAAAATCTGCTTTGTGCAACAGTGTGAAGTTGGTGTAAAGTATTCACGTGATCTTTGAGTGCTTGTTAAACGTCTGTGTGGTTTATTTTGCAATAAAACAAAAGCAGTACGCTCTCAACTGTTGTTTTGTTGCTATTGATGCTGCAAAAGAATCATTTTAGCAGCATCAAGTCCTTGTCTTTATTTAGCTTTATTACTTTTATTTAAATGTCATTTTATGTGTTTATTTCCAACGCTTTTAATGTTTTATGTAAAGGACTTTGTGCATTAAATCCACTGTAATGTTTGACTTCAATGCAGACAGTTGGAGGAGTTTAGCAACAATTTTGATAACTGCTAATTTGTTCAAGTCAGGAAGATTTGACATGTTTTATAAATTGAATATTTTTGGGTTTAGTCTTTTTGGACAAAACCACTGTGAAGTATTCACTAGTTTATGACATTTAGGTCAGGTTTTCGTTGCCACGGTACTCTACAGAGGAATTGTTGGGTCTATGTAAATCATAAATAAGTCATTGAGTGTGGTCTTTACCTACTCTGTAAAGTGTCCTGAGATAACTTTTGTTATGATTTGACACTATAAATAAAATTGAATTGAATTGAATTGAATTTACAAGAAAGACGTACAAGAGAAGCACTACTGAAGCGGAGCGTTAGTTGCAGCTGTGAGTGAGAAGATTAGTGAAAAGAGGAAAAGTAAAGTGTTATCGAGGTAGTGTGGGTTCAAGTCTGTCCGTGGTTTTCTTTAGGTGCGGGGCGAGCCTCGGTGAGGACTCACCTGGACATGAGGGAGCGGGACGGGGGTCGGCCCCTTCGAGCCCTTCCTCTGGGGGACCCCTGGATGCCGTAGCCTCTGTTCATTGTGACCACTGACCCTGCCCTGTGACCCCTGTGACCCCTCTGTTGATGCCCGCCTCCCCTCCTGGGACTGCAGACACACAGAGGGGACGAATGGGAGTCGGTCAAGTTGCACAGGCATCGATCTGGGGCTGCCCTCAAAACCGAAAGCACTTGGTGGAACGAGGGCTGTCGAGCGGCCCCAGATTCATGCCTGTGAGCAACTGGTGTCTGAAGCAGGCAGGGATCAGTGAATCACTGAGAAGTTAGGGCGTTAGAAAGTGAAGGAGTGAAACAGGGATCAGCATGCAACTAGTATAGACAGGCAAAGACTCTATTTAGAGGACTGAAGAGAACTAGTGAGCGCTGGATTGGCGAGGTGGAGGCGGAGGCGGGGCAGTACCTGTAGGCCCCTCGGCTGGGCGGCATGATGAAGTCCGGCCTGGTGAAGCCGCTGCTGCTGGTTCCTCCTGAGCTGTGCTGCATGCTGGAGGCCTTGGAAGACAGAGAACTGATGTCAGCCAGGTCACCGGAGGTCACAGAGCTGCTGCCGGTGCGGCACGGGGAGATGTCGCCGTCCAACACCTGGCAGTCCACCACCGGCTCCTCGCTCTCCTGGAAACATGTCATCAGTGATACACGTTAAATATGTAGATTTGTAATTTGCTACAAAAAGTCGCCCATAATATCATCTGACAATAAATGCCATAAAACGTGGCGAATGTGGTCACCTCTATGACTTTGCGGTCCACCTCTTTGCCGTCCTCGTAATACACGTCGGTGATGATCCGCGTGACGGTGGTCCTCACTTCCTGGATGGTGCGCACGTGTCTGCGGTGGGCGGGGGCTGTGTTTTTTCTGAAGAGCGGAGACTCTGGTTCACCCTTTAAAAAGGAAAAAAAAAATGCGACAGGTTTCAACGGGACAACGCGTTAACAGCAGAATTTTCCTTCTCCTTAAAACACCTGAGCGTCCCTACCCTGCCAGCTGGGGAGCGCAGCCCCGGTGCATCGAAGCTGGTCTGCTGGGAGACTGTCCGCTGACGGCGCTGAGACACACAGGACAGAGCGATCAACACCACCTTGACATGCCTCCAGACTGCACCTCCACCCCCCTGTGCTAGCACTTACTTAGGTCCCATTTATCAAAACTAGAAAGCCTTGTTTCTGTGAGGCGTTTTAATGGAATAATGGAAATAAAATGACATATAAAGATATTTAAAACTCAAAATCAATATTTAGAACTTTAAGGATTTTCATTTAAATTACATAATAAAACAGTGTAGGCAGTTTAAACCAGGGCTGCCCAATCCTGCTCCTGGGAGAGCCACTGTCCTGCATGTTTTAGGTTTCTCTCTGCTCCAACACACGTGAGTCTAATGATGTGCTCGTTATCAAGCAGCTGAAGCTCGTCACAGGTTGGAAAATCGTTAGACTCAGGCGTGTTAGAGCAGGAGAAACCTAAAACATGCAGGACAGTGGCTCTACAGGAGCAGGATTGGGCAGCCCTGGTTTAAAGACATGCAGAATACTGTAACATAACTTCTACTTAAGGAGATCTGTCAGTTTGATTTACTGAAGTAAAAATCATTCTGTGCTGAGCAACTTTTTCATCTACATCTAAGATTTCCTGCCCTTTAAACTGAACTTTAACCCCTAAACACACCGGCAGGTTTGCAGAGCATGCATCCTTCTTCACCAAAATGACACCATGCATCATTGCAAGACACAGTAAAAACAGACACGATCGTCGTATTTCCAACTTTGCACCGCATCATCGTCTATGAAAAGTTAAAGCGAAGATTAAAATAGTCATATTTTATCAGATCGCACCGTTGTGACAAAAAGAGAGCTGAGCCAGAAGGCAAAGCTCTCGATCTACCGGTCAATCTTGGTTCCTACCCTCATCTATGGTCATGAAAGCTGGGTCAGGACCAAAAGAACGGGGTCGCGGGTAAGGAGCCAGTTGAGGTGGTTCAGGATCATCTAGTAAAGATGAACCCTGGGCGCCTCCCTAGGGAGGTGTTCCAGGCACGCCCAGCTGGGAGGAGGCCTCGGGGAAGACCCAGGACCAGGTGGAGAGATTAGATCTCCACACTGGCCTGGGAACGCCTCAGGATCCCCCAGTTAGAGCTGGTTAATGTGGCCCGGGTAAGGGAAGTTTGGGGTCCCCTGCTAAGAGCTGCTGCCCCCGCGACCCGACCCCGGATAAATGGTTGAAGACGAGATGAGATGAGATGTTTTATCAGAATCCCTTTATTCTTCATCTCTCATTTTAAATTTCCCAAAAAATAAACAGCTCCTGGTTACATGTTTTTTTGTTTGCTTGCTTGTTTATGGAAAATACATCGTAAGAAACTCACTGCCACAGAAAATCAACTTATTGCGCCTGCGTAAACTACAAACCCATGGTGCATGAGTCACGTTTGATTTAGATTTGACAAATAGCCACTCCACTCTGCGCTGCGCTGAGCCCCAGACGTGTGCAATAAATGACTGACCTTGTTGGACGGAGTGGAGGTGACGGTCTGCTGGGGAGCCCTCGGTTTGGCATTTGTCCTGTTCGGGGTTGGCGGCTCCGGAGCTTGAGCGGGTCCTCGTCTATCCTCAGACTGCTCGGCAGGGCCGGGAGGATCCTTACGGGTCTCTTGCGGTGCCGCCGCTGCCGCCGCTTCTTGTTGCGAAGGCTCCGACTGGCTGTTGGGAAGGCTGTTGCATCCCAGCGAGGACACCTGGGAGCTCCTCTGTGGGGAGGCGAACAGCTCCTCTCTGTAAAAAAGAAAATATGTGATGACAGCAGATAAAAAAAGACGCAGACATGAGAATCACCAGGAGTCACGTGACAGAAATGGAAACCTTTAAATTAGAGGACGTCTGGCACCATCATCAGGCCGACCCTTTTTTCCCCACACTTTGATGACATAACAAAACTACCTGAATGAACGGCGTTAGTCTCTCATTTAAAACAAGAAAGAAAGAAACAAAAGAAACAAGTGGATTAGAGACAGAATTCAACTGCAGAAGACATTTTGTCAAAGCAGGAGGACAAAACTGCACCTTCCTGCTCCCTGTGTCCCGAGAGAACATGCAAAAAATAACCATTGCTGCCACCTCCAGACTCAGAAAGTAGGCCTCTCTCTCTTACACACTGAGAGCAGGAGCCAAAGAAGACCTATTTCTGTCTACTCAAATACATTACAACAAGGGGGAAGCTGTTCAAACTTCCAGAGGACGACCGGACGTGTGAAGCTCCTGATGGTCAGACCGTGACAACTCGACACAGCACACAAAGAAAACGAACCCTCCTTGTAGCGTCTTGTATTGTGAGCGAATGGAAAGCTTTTTCCCCCCGGTACCTCCATGTGTGTTGTGCTGCAACTAACCATTATTTTCATTGTCGATTCATTTGTCGATTAGTTTCTTAATAAATCGATTAGTTGTTTGTTTTATAAATGTCAGAAAATGATAAAGATGAAAGAAGCCCGGGATGACGTCCTCTTTTTTTCCTCCACAGCTCAAATATATTCAGTTTTCTGTCACCACAACATATTCACATAAGAAGCTGGAATCAGAGAATTTGGAATTTTTTGTTCTTAAAAAATGACTTAAAATAATAAATTGCTTATCAGAATAGTTGGCGATTAATTAAATAGTTGGATTATTCGACTAATTGTTGCAGCTCTACATTGCATTAAGTTTGAAAGGACCAGGAGGGCGCGCGCACACACACACACACACACACACACACACGCACGCACGAATTTCTATCACAATGTTGAAAAACTAGCAGCCAAACTGCATTAAAAATGAGAAACTACAAAAGAACTTGAATGAAAGCTTTCAACCAGTTTTCTACCGGTTTATTGTTCATCTCATCTTCAACCTCTTGCCCGGGGTCAGGTCACGGGGGCAGCAGCTGTAGCAGGGGACCCCAAACTTCCCCTTCCCGGGCCACATTAAGTGGCTGTGTCTCATCGTTTGCCCTGCACGGGGGAGCAAGGAGTGACCAACTGCTCACGACCGGACCTCAGACACTCGGATGAATTTCTAACGTTACCGTTTTTGGTCGTCTGTCATCGGGCTCTGAAACAGTTGACGCAGAGCTACGAGTCGATTCGCGGTCAGTACCTTTTTTTTAGCGGCGGTGTGAGGGGAAAACATAAATAGGGTTGACCTGCATGTTCCAGCAGCATGCAGCTGGATCAGGTGCCTCTCCGCTCATAGACAGAAAGCGCCCGGAGACTGGAGCACACTGATTGATTTCCAGCCTTTTTATTGTGTAAACAGACTTTTCAACCCTGCTGTGTCTTCATCAGAGTCCAAATGCACAAAGACAAAACAACCAAGAACAGCTGCTCAGCCCTCATTGGGTAATTGATTCAGCAGGATTTCTTAATTGAGCCTTTTGTTGCATTTCATCTTTTTTAGTCCACTTGATGGTTGCAGCACTTTTACTTTCTGTGCCTCTGTCTTTGTAACATTTAGAGATTAGGTTTAGAGATATCTATGCTCTTTTAATGTGATTATCATTCACTCATCTTCAACCGCTTATCGAGCTTGGGTCCTGGGGGCAGCAGCTTTAGCAGGCGACCCCAAACTTCCCTTTCCCGGGCCACATTAACCAGCTCTAACTGGGGGATCCTGAGGCGTTCCCAGGCCAGTGTGGAGATCTAATCTCTCCACCTGGTCCTGGGTCTTCCCCGAGGCCTCCTCCCAGCTGGACGTGCCTGGAACACTTCCCTAGGGAGGCGCCCGGGTTCATCGTTGTCATCACAAAAAGAATCACACATGACTCATGATCTAAAACATTAGATGCATTCCTGTGCTCTTGACAGTGAGTGTGTTTACCTGGCAGGTGTGGCGTTGCCTCCAGCCTGGCTGTCCTCCTGCTGTCTGTGCACCTGTCTGACACGACTGAACACCGACGGGCTACTGGGACATGAAACATCAGTGTTACAATCCTACTTTTACAGCCAGCACCAAAAAACTCATTGACCCAGCTGTGTACTTTAGAGATTAGCTTTCTGAACAAAACAGTTGAATAGCTCTGCTGCCTCTGAAGAATGTTCTTCAGCTGCGTTTTGTTCCCGAGGGGCTGAATGAAAGGCAGTAACACACTTATGAAAGAAATCAGTTAATGTGCATGGAGAGAGAGTGCCAGGTTACCTGGTTACAGCCTTGGCAACGGTGGTAACCTTGACGACAGATCCATCTTCTTCTGACAGCGCTGGCTCTGAGGGGATAGAAATTAGAAATGTATTACGGTGAAGGGGTTAAGCATCAACGTGTGCGGGAGGAAAGGCTCTTACTCTGCAGGCTGAAGCGCTCCGAGCTGCCCTCTTCCACGGGAGTCACCAGCTTCATCCGCAGACTAAGCTTCCCGTCTCCCTTTTCCGTCGTGTCATCTCCGCTTTCCCCCGACACGATGTCACTGGCTGCCATCGCCCCGTCTGCAGAGACATCGCCCACCAGGCCTGACTTTTCAGAAAAGGACGTGGTCTCTGGTGACAAAGAAAAACATTGAAGAAGCAGCTCGGCCGCGGATCATTGTCGTTAAGCTACGTGTCATTCAGGCCCTGTTTAGACGAAGCGGATCTAGAAAGGAAACGCAAAAGTAGCGTTGCGTTTAGACGAGCGTCTTTGGGGGGAAATCTGCGCGCATACGGTGACGCAAAAGTGTGTGAACTGGATGTAGTGTGCACGTCAGGTGGCTAGGTGCATCACCCTGAGCTGGAGCATGCGTAGAAACGTCCTTCTCCTTCTCTCCCTAACAGCGGAGAAGCAGAACGCCGTACAGTGTGACAGGGATCTGCAGCACGGTCTGCAGCCTCCCACCGCCTCGGCTCCACCCAGGACACTTGAACCTCCCACTGATGGAAACAGTCCCACGTATTTGTTGTTGTTTACCTGAACTCTGCACATAGATGTAACGGAAACACGTACGCCACGTGAGCCAGCGTGAGCAGATCAGAGCTGACTTAAGTGTTTTTACCCCTTTACACAGGAAACAACGGTGGAGCGCTTTTAACATTTCCACTCTGGAGGGGGGGGGGGGGTTTCACTTTGCCGTCTAAACGAAAGGCACATCTGATAAAATATTTTGTCGTTTTCACCGTCGAAACTTGTCGTGTAAACAGGGCCTCAATAGGCAAGTCAGGTAAACTCACCGATGGGAGTGCTGTGTCTCAGCGTCTGCTTCAGATGGCTGATTAGAGGGGGCGTGGCTCCGACGTCAGGACCAATCAGCTCGCCTTCTTTAGGAAGTGTGAAGTGGAAGGAAATCTCTGTATCAGGAAAGCATTATTGAGATCACATTAGGTTATTTCAGTGCACGGTTATCATTAAAGCTTCGTCAGCCACAAACGGAGATGATGTGTCTCTAACTCAAGACAAGACGCACAAAAACTCTGAGGTCTATGGAAAGTTTTGTAAACAAAGCTACACATTGCGATGACGTCATCAATGCGTGTGACGTGTTACGACGTGATGACGTATAGGCAGCAAGAAGCATTCTCCGAGGCCCAGGTAGTGTGAGTACAAACGGGCCTGGAGGGGGGGACAAGGACCCTAAAGCCCGGGGCGCGGTGGGGAAGGACAGTGTGTGCGCCCTTAGTCAATAAAAGAAGAAAATACCACCACCAGTAACAATTTTAACAACTGCAATATTCCTGTGCATTAAATCTGCATTTATCAACATATTTTCTATACTGCATGTTTTAACAACCTACTTCCTGTTGACTATGTTGTTTGTAATTTCCAGCTTGTTTACATTTGTTTGGGGCGATGATGACAGAATGAATATATGAAAATATGATGACAGACATTGAGGGCTTCATTAAAATAAAAACTCACCAGAAGCTTCGAATTAAAGGAATTACATTCAGTCCAGCCCCGGTACTAAACGGGAAATTGTGTTTGGTTTGTCCGGTTTCACTCGTAATTAGATGAGCACTGTGGAAGTGACGCTTGTCTTGTCGTGTTTGGACTTTTAGGCGCTGACACAAGCAGTTCCCAACCTCTTTTGCATGTTGTGACCGCTTAATATGAAGCAATACCTCTGTGCGCCCCCTCACTATGTCTTCACGACGTTTTGAGCAAATTCTGCAACAAGCAATTTTCTGCTCTCATATTGCTGCATTAAAATCATTTGAGGTCTAAAATGGTGCAAGAAATATTAGAAAAAAAGACAGAAAAAGACACATTATTTTGTGTATCACTGTCTTTTTGTGTTATTTCCTTGCAGGGGTCTCAACCCCACTGCTTGTAACTAAGTGGATGCTGACTGTGACATGCAGCTTACCTCCCGAGCTATCACTCAGGCTCTTGTCTTTGAGGCCCTCTGGTTCAGACGCCGCTTTCTCAGTCTGGGAGAGCCTATCGGGAGCCGCCGCGTGCACCTTCTTTGCCTGGGACTCGTGGCCGTTGGTGGAGATGGACACTTTGTCTCTGACTGGCTGGGAACTGTTGGTCTTTGATTGCGGCGTCACGTCTTTCTGAAGAAGCTGGGAGTCTCTCTCGCTATCTGTGACCACGATGACACCGTCCTCTCCTCGGTCTATAATCTCCTCCTCCATGGACTCAGGAGACAACAGCTCGCTCTGCGAGAGAGCCAGAGCCATTCCAGAGGCCCCGCCTTCCCCGAATGTGCTCTCCCCCTCCTCCTCCATCACCATCTCTTCCTCTTCTACTTCACTCTGCTTACACTCATCCGTCACGTCTTTGACCGTTTGACTGTTACCAACCACTCCACACTTCTGTGACAATGATTTCATGGAGGGACTCTCTGCAGTTCCTTCTTCCTTCCTCGAGTCTACAGAACTCTTCACTGCGTCCACAGCAGATGTCTGAGAGATCATAGACTGTGAGGGCAAGGGTGTAGCGTCTGGAGGAGTAGCGTCTGGAGGAGTGTCCTCCACACAGCTGTTAAAAGCCAGACCCGAGGGATCCAACTTCGGTTGGGAGCAGGAAACCACGTCAGCAGAGCTCGCCTCTTTGCTTTCACTCTGACTGTCTTCTACATTCACATTTTGTACATTCAAAGAAGTCATTTTGTTCACTTCGGACTTTTGCGACAGACAGGACGGCTCCGTCTCGGCACTTTCGCTGTGATGCTTTGGTGATTCAGCGGAGGTGGGAGCTTTAGAACTGGTGGCAGCTTGTGACTCTGAAGGGACGCCGTTGCTCTCGCCCCTCTGGTGTGACACCACGGAGTCGCTGGTGTCGACACCGGGCGGCTCTTCCAGTTCCTCGATCTGCGTTGCCTGACTGTCCTCCTCAACATGTTCTGTGGTCTTCTGAGCTGGGCTGCTGCTCTGCGTGTTCACAGAGAGCTGCAAAGGCAAAGTGAAAAGATCCGACTCCAGGCGCTGAGACTGTGTCTCACAAGGCAATGGCGTTGTCATCTTATCCGACTGTTGTGGCGCCTCCTGGCTCTGCGTTGGCACAAACACGTCCTGTGCAAAAAGAAAACCACACACATGGAATATTATGATGACGTACAGTCAGTGTTCTGAGACCTGAAGCAAATGATTGATTAAAAAAAAGGTACATACATGAGAGAACTCTGGCTGGGACGGTAAAGAGAGAGTTCGCTCTAACACAAAACTAGGGGAGTTCTGGGATACAGGGGTAGAGGCGGATGGGTGTGGCTTAGAGGCGGCCTCTGTTTCCATTGGCTCTTCCCTTTCTCCTGCTCGGTCTTCTGGGGGCAGCGACGTATCCATCGGTTCATCAGCACCTGAAAAAGAAAACACATTTCAGCTCGACTGATTCAGATTCAGCCGTTAAGGTGAGTGAAATAATTTACCGTTTTCGTTCTCTGGTCCGGTCGGTGAGCTGGGAACCATTAGAGGTGTGTGGGTGAAGTTGTCGGGGGTGGGGGCGACATAGTCAACAGAGCTCCTAGAAAAAAAAGGGGCAAAGTGAGCAGAATATCAGGTCAATGTATATGTCGTGCTCGGGTGAGGACACATTATAATTATAATAATAATAATAATATCTGTGACTTACTGGGACAGACTTTCCTGCACCAGTGTTCCCTGCCCAGACAGCTGCAGCAGTCGCAGGGTTTGTGCCGGTGTTGGGGTGGGGTCACCCTGCTGCTCCGGCTCAGACACTGTGCTGTCCACTGCAGCACCTGTATTTGACAGGGACGACACATGAGGCATTGTTGCACTTTAGATAAAGTGAGCCGATGCGACGTATACAGGACTTCTAGCTGTGGTTTATTTGCAGACCTTGTCCTTGAATAGGCTTTTAAGAAATAAACACATTAAACAACAGTCTAACACAGGCATGGAACCTAACAAAGAGTCCCTACAGACAGTAAAGAATAACAGAAAATAATGAAAACATGCACGTGTCTCAGCGTTTTTTTGTTTAAGCATGGTTTTGCCTCGGTATAATAAGCTTTAAAATCTGTTACTGTCTTTATTTATGATGACAGGTAAATCTGTGGGCCTCTAACTGTGACAGAGGACTGACCAAATGTTGTTTTGGTTATTTTGGAACGCAGGAGTCGGCTTCTAAAATCCTGCTGGGCCATGCTGGTACTCTGGGTACTTCGAGGCTGACTGCACTCTTGGATTGGGTACTTAAGCAGACGGACACTGTGAACTGTGCCTTGACACACTCCTATTACCTGCAGCCCTGTTTTAGCTCATTTTCTACAAACTTCACATCCTATTAGAGATGAGCCGATCCATTTATTTCCGATCCAATCCGATACCTGGTCTGAGTGTATTGGCCGATACCTGATACTACTGCTGAATGAATGAAGCGTATACCTTGCCACCTGAGTGAAGGCATCAGGCTTGACATGAACATTTAGCCGTGTTTAAAAAACAACAAATAATTAACACGGATATAAATGTACTTAGATAAAGTTTACAGCGAAAATAAAATAAACTTCAATGTAAAGTGCAGATATGTTCAAATGTAATATAAAACCATAACCGGTGTTGCAAACATAGAATGAAGTGACTGGATCAAAGTAATTGTCTTGCTGTGTATGATATTAAAAAAAAAATTCAGCCAT
Source organism: Echiichthys vipera (assembly GCF_963691815.1). Taxonomy (NCBI): domain Eukaryota; kingdom Metazoa; phylum Chordata; class Actinopteri; order Perciformes; family Trachinidae; genus Echiichthys; species Echiichthys vipera. Next base: position 38,125,800 of record NC_139826.1, read on the forward strand.
CCGTGAGGAACTCGGAGTAGAGCCGCTGCTCCTTTGCGTTGAAAGGAGCCAGTTGAGGTGGTTCAGGATCATCTGGTAAGGATGAACCCTGGGCGCCTCCCTAGGGAGGTGTTCCAGGCACGTCCAGCTGGGAGGAGGCCTCGGGGAAGACCCAGGACCAGGTGGAGAGATTAGATCTCCACACTGGCCTGGGAACGCCTCAGGATCCCCCAGTTAGAGCTGGTTAATGTGGCCCGGGAAAGGGAAGTTTGGGGTCCCCTGCTAAAGCTGCTGCCCCCGCGACCCGACCCCGGATAAGCGGATGAAGATGAGATGAGATGAGATGGATCGGTCTCATTTATCCGATATCGGAGCCGATACCCGGATCGGTGCATCTCTACAGCGTATGCATGAATTTACCTGTCTTGTCCGTGTCGAACATGTCCTCCTGAGAGGACAGGATCTCACAGTCCTGCTGGTCCTGCTCCCCAGAGGCCTGGAGCCCATGTGAGTGCAGCAGAGCCTGGACACTCAGCTGCCTCCCCGACTGACCCGGGGGCTCCAATGAGCTGCTGGAGCTCACCTCAGATCTGGAAAAAGAAGGAAAGAACATAAAACCACTGCTCATCCCAAACCAGTATGAGAACTGTTCATGAATGTAGAATTGACACACCGTGTGGTACTGTACCTCACGGCTTTGTTGTCCTGACTCTCTGAAGTCCTGCAGCTGATGTTCTGCTCTGCTGGGGATGAAAACAAGGTCTCTGACTCTTTGAATCATGTAACGCAAGTATGAATTTTCTGATCAGGTACTAAATGAATAACTATTACAACCAGCCGTCATGTTGCAGCCTTTGGGATGAGGAATTGATTCCTGCTCTGATCCACACACACACACACACACACACACACACACACACACACACACACACACACACACACACACACACACACACACACACACACACACACACACACACACACACACACACACACACACACACACACACACACACACACACACACACACACACACACACACACACACACACACACACACACACACACACACACACACACACACACACACACACACTACATGTCTGCACTTCTCCAGTAGCATCACAGTACAGAGTAAAGCACGAGTGGTTCCCCTGGAGCAGGTAGAAATATGTTTCTTTTACTTCAACCTTTCTTTATACTCGTCTCTCATAAGTGTTCAGGTGGGTTTTGATAACTTGTGACTTTAAAAAGGTATGTTTTTTTTATACTAATCAAACCATTCAGCAGCCTGTAGGGTGCTATATGGAAGCATCTGCCTTTGTTTATGTTTCTCTGTTCATTTAATAAAAGTCTTAATACCTAATTTGGTGCTTCTCTCACTGTCTGGCTGAGGTAGGAAGTCTTCTCCTTCCTCCTGACTGTTCACCACTTCACACCGCAGGTCCTGACTCTGAGAGAGCTCGAGAAACCCAAACTGAGAGGCTCCCTCTGAAACACAAACACACAGATGTCACTACACTTAACAACACGTGCAGTCATATTTCATTCTACGCTGGACGTCGTGGATGTTATTCTTCCTTCACATGTCAGAAGAGCTCCTACCCTCAGACTGAATGCAGTGTGTGGTAGAGTCAGCTCCGGAGTCCATATCGGCGTCCTCTGGTGCACACCTGAAGGCACAGGAACCAGAGGGAACACACTGTATCACTGTCTAACCCTGAGAATAATCAGTCAGTCACAGTGTCTGGACCTCACATACTTTTTCTTGTTCAGAGGAGGGTAAATGTTCAGAACTTGACTTTCCTCCTGGAATCCAGAACTGGGGTCGGCCGCCATGAGAATGCCTGAATTAAGAAAACAGGGTTGTTGTTGTTTTGTTTTACACACACACACACACATCTTGTATCCACATCGTCAGAAAAGCACGGACCAGGTTCAGCTTGGTTGGTACTCTGGGAGCTCTGTGATTGGCTGTCAGTCTGAGAGTATCGGCTTCCCAGCGGGGAGGAGATGAGTTCCTGGAGGAGGAAAAATCTTTACTAGTTTAACAACGTATAAAAAACTGTGAGAACCAGAAATACTTTATCAAACCCCTTGGGGGCAGTTTGCCATTTCTAAAAAAATAAATCAAAACAAAGGAATGATAAGAAAAATAGAAATAGGAAATAAGTATGTAAAAACATGTACATTATACTGCAATTTACAACAACATCATTCATTCATCTTCAACCGCTTGTCCCTGTCGGGGTCGCGGGGGGCTGGAGCCGATCCCAGCTGACATCGGGCGTGAGGCGGGGTCCACCCTGGACAGGACGCCAGTCTATCACAGGACACATAGAGACGAACAGAGACAGACAACCATTCACACCTACGGGTGATTTAGAGTCATCAATGAACCCAACACCTGCACGTCTTTGGACTGTGGGAGGAAACCGGAGAACCCGGAGAAAACCCACGCAGACACGGGGACAACATGCAAACTCCACACAGAAGGGCCCCAGGGGCCTTCTTACTGTGAGGCGACAGTGCTGACCACTACACCAGCGTGTAGCCCTTATAACAACATATAGAAAGAAATATGTAAATATATAGATATATATATATATAACAATAGAGCTGCAATCATTAGTTGTCTATTATTAAATAAATCGCCAAATTATCTGATTTATTAATGTGAGTATTTTCTGTAGTTTGACAGTGAATTGAATAATATTTGAGGACGTGGGTTTTCTCCGGGTTCTCCGGTTTCCTCCCACAGTCCAAAGACGTGCAGGTGTTCGGTTCATTGATGACTCTAAATCACCCGTAGGTGTGAATGGTTGTCTGTCCCTGTTCGTCTCTATGTGTCCTGTGATAGACTGGCGTCCTGTCCAGGGTGGACCCCGCCTCACGCCCAATGTCAGCTGGGATCGGCTCCAGCCCCCCGCGACCCCGACCCCGGGATTAGCAGTTGAAGATGAATGAATGAATGAATGAATGAATGATCTTGGGCTTTGGGATCCCCATTATCTGGCTTTTATAGATCAAAAACCAAATCCATTAATGGAGACAATGATCGACGGTTTAATCAACGATGAAAATCATCATTAGTTGCAGCCCTTTTAACATCAGTGTATAAAACAATCAAATGATAACATCTATCAAGAAATTCATACTTTTAAATCAACACATAAGGAAGGATTGCAACTGCAAAGCTGACTAACGTTGTCATAAGATACGGTTCCCTTTATTGTACCGGTCAGCCAAAAGAGGAAAAGCTCAGATTTAGAAGTGGTGACGAGCAGCAAAGTTTTTTTTTTTCTCACGACCACACACACACACACTTACACACACTCTCACATGCAGCCGGACCAGCTATCAAAACAAACGAGAAAGACACTCGGATAACAACACGCACTGTTCAGGACGCCACTACTGCACTTAATCTTTGCGTAGAATACATTTGTCTGCTGCTATGTGAAGGTTCTGAATACTGAGTACATTTCCTTTCAACTATCAAATTCGGTTTGGAAAGGGTTTTATATTTCAACCTGTCTGCTCCTGAACAGCAGGAGGACAAAGGTCTAAAGTTCAGTGATGAAGCGAGGACAGTCTCAGAGAGTCAGACATCCGACCATCTGGGCTGAGCACTGTCACCTCGGGACACTGTGTGGAGATTTGCACGTTGCATCTTCCTCGTGTTTGCATGTATTTACACAGGCAGCTGACTATCAAAGTTCCAGTCCACTAACACTAACAGGGGCTGTTTACGTCTTCTATTTAAGTCCGATTTGGCAGCAGGATTTGCACTTGTATTGGTGTATTTAAAAGGCAGTGATATCAATACTTCTACCTCAATAAAGGTAGTGTACCCAGAGCTCTAACTAAACACGGAGAGGCAGTGTTCAGTGTTTATGCTCCACATGTCTGGAACAAACTTCCAGAAATCTGCAGGTCTGCTGCAACTCTCAGCTCTTTCAAATCAAGACTGGAGACTTTTCTGTTTACCTGCCTTTCAGTAAACAGAATAATGTATTAACTGCTTATACTGCACTGTAACTTCTAGTCCTTTCATATTCTTGGTGTTATTGGATTTGCTTGTCTTTATTTTTATTTCATTCAAGTTCCAAGTTTCATTCACGGATAACCCCTTGAGATGGACAGTCATCTTGTTTCCGAAGGGGTCCGATAGAACACACAATACAAGACATAAGAGTTACAACAACACACACAACATAAATTAACGTCACTTCGACCAACCCAGACCTAGTTCTAGTGCTGGACTGGTGCTGGAGACGGTTCACTATTGGTTCGACTCGGGAACCTTCTCAGAACCCGGTTTTCCACAGGCTCGAGAGCCCAGAGAGAGCCACGTCATTACGTCACTGTATACGTCTGAGGGTTTCCTCAGACATGCTAACGCCTACTTTAATCACAACAACAACAACAACAACAGGACTAGCAACAACAACGCTGGACTACAACACATTTGTGCTGCTCTTCCTGAATACAATGGATGATTTAGTTTGAGAAGAAATTTAATTATCTGACATGTTTTGATTCTTATCAACACTGAATGTAAGATGTTAATGTTAGCCTTTGTTGAAGCTAAAGTGGCTAACGTTAGCTAGTCTTACCTAGCACAAACTACCTACATGTGATCACACTGCAGTTAAAATGAATGATCCACTGATTCATGTCTTTACAGGCAACGTCAGAATCAGATGACTGCAGCTGGAGCTGTGTTCCATGAAAACTGCCGTTACAACAGACATGATATATGTTTGTTGCTTTGTTGTTGTTGTTTTGTTTGGATTTTCTGAAAGGAACTGTGTATTATTATTGTCCATAGCTGTGAATAAACATATTTTTTAATCTTAACTGAGTTTCTCTGTTGATTAAGCAAACTAAAGAAGACCTTTCTCTTTAGAGAAGTTGTTAATTTTGACAAAAAAACAACAACAATAAAATACACAAATTCTGAAATCACAAACATTTTTTAAAGCGTGCAAGAAGTGGTGCCGTTCTAGACCGGCAAGGGGTTGGTGCTGCTCTGGAACCAGTTGTCCTGGCCAGGAGTCGGTTCTGAGGCTGTCGAAACAGGAAGAACCGGTTCAAGATTGGGCACCGACTCTGAACCGGACCTCAAATGTCTTGGCTGGAAAGGGGAAATAATAGAGGCTCTCATCAACCCACCTGTCCACACACCCATCCCAAAACCCCTCCATCCACACGTGCTGCGGTTTATAACAATCGCCAATTGACCTGTCATATCCAACAATAACAAAAGCCATGTGCTACATCCTAATGTTGATGCAGAATGCAACATGACACACACACACACACACACACACACACACACACACACACACACACACACACACACACACACACACACACACACACACACACACACACACACACACACACACATGCACACACACACACACACACACACACACACACACACTATGCCACCTACCAAATAAAGACACACATGTTCAACACCACTACATGACATAGCAAGACCCTGTTGCACTATGCGACACAATAACACACACGTGCAATGGCCGTGCATACACAATAGTAACACACAGAGCAAGATGATAAAGGAGCAGGAGGAGACACTAGTAACAGGTTACATGGTTTTATAAGGAAGGGCAAAGGTGTATTTTTGAATAGAGGAAATGAGCTAATAAATCTTATGGCACTGTGCAGAGTGATCCGGTCAGGAGGAGCCTTTCTCCCCATTTCTTTGTTGGTTCTTGGAATGAAAGAAAGGGATCGGGTGGTGATGAGGGTGTGTATGGTAATAGGTATTGTTTTAAATAAATGAGAAGGGTAGTTGAGATACATTTACATTTTTGTATCTAAATGGATTTCTATATCTTCATGTCTTTCCAATTATTTTTATGTTTATGCAAAGCCCTTTGAATAACCTTGTTGTGGAAATGTGCTGTATACATTAACATGCCTTGATTACTCCCCCCCTGCTCAACAACAACGCCATATAATCAGTTATTTCATGCAATACATAGCGCTGCAGCAGAGACTATTAAGTAGCATTTGGTTGTTAGTAACCAGGTAAAAAAAGCAGCTTGCAGCTCACCAGAACCGGGCTGCGGGAGGTGGGCTGCAGGCTGGACAGGCGCCGGGCCAGCAGAGCTCGGTAGCTGCTCTCGGATCGTCCTCCAGGGCGACGCTGTCCGGCTGGAGTCCTCCACGATCAGACACGGGTTCTCGGGCTGAGGCAGGCTGGAGTCCAGTTCACTTCCGCCGGGCTCCATGAGGTCAGGCCGAGGACAGGAGAAGGGGCTGGTGTAGTCAGCCAGGCAGCAGCAAGACAAGGGAACCGGGCAGCGGCAGCAGCAGCAGCAGCGAACAACAAAGGCAAAGATGTGAGTCTCATCTGAAGCTACACCGGTGCTAGCATGTTAGCATGTTAGCTCGCCCAACAACAGAGCTCGTGCTGCCCGCTGAAGCGTCACTCTGCTCCGCAGACACAACACTCGACACCACGGGACCTTTGTAGCGTAACTGATTAAATTAACAACGTTAGCAAAAGTGTTATTTAACATATTTATTTAATCAGCTACGAGTTATTTTATCGGAAGCCATGAAACAACGTTCATACGTGAATACACACCCACTTCAGCTCGGCTCCTCTGCTCGCGGCAAAACTTGCCAGGAGCGATTTCATTGGTCAATGTGCGCGACGACGTCACATGAGACTGATGACGCGTTTTAAGGTTGTACGATTCGTGTTACTATGGTAACTACCGATGTAATTTTTTTTATTTAATGTGTTTTAGATAAATAAAGTTAATTAGAAAATAAATACTAATGTAAATGATTACTTTTTATTTATTTTAATCCTTTCTTCTTTTTGTCTTCAGTAAAGAATTTTAATTGTGACGTTTTTTTCGTGAAAGTTTGGATTTTAATGTTTTATTCGATGACTCAAGTTTGTTTTTTAAAAAATTGTATTAGTAATTTTTAAATTATTACTTTTAAATTTATTTTACTCTTCTCTTTCTTGTTGTCTTCAGTAAAGATATTAAATTGTGACGTTTTTTTCGTGAAAGTTTGATTTCATTGGTCGTTGTGCGCGACGACGTCACATGAGAATGATGACGTGTTTTAAGGTTGTAGGATTCGTGTTACTATGGTAACTACCGATGTAATTTTTTTTTATTTAATGTTGTATTAGATAAATAAAGTTAATTAGAAAATAAATACTAATGTTAATGATTACTTTTTATTTATTTTACTCTTCTCTTCTTGTTGTCTTCAGTAAAGAAGAATTATTTTTTCCTGAAAGTTTGTATTTTAATGTTTTATTCGATGACTAAAGTTTGTTTTTAAAAAAATATTATTATTCATTTTTAAATTATTACTTTTTTATTTATTTTACTCTTTTCTTTCTTGTTGTCTTCGGTAAAGATATGTAATTGTGACGTTTTCTCCTGAAAGTTTGTATTTTAATGTTTTATTCATTAAATAAAGATTGTTTTTTAAAAAATGTATTTGTATTAATTTTTAAATTATTACTTTTTTATTTATTTTACTATTTTCTTTACTATTGTTGTCTTCAGACCAGATGCATTATTCTCAAGATTTTTCTCTATAAGTTGTCATTTTAATATTGTATTAAATAAATAGTTTGTTTAAAAAAAAAGCAATATATATATATGTACATTTATTATTAGTAGTATTATTCCTTTTTTATTTATTTTACTCCTCTCTTGTTCTCTCTAAAACAAATGTATTATTATATTATATATATAATATGTTATTATTATTATTATTATTATAATACCCAGATTGTTAAAAGAAAATAAATGTATTTTTATTATTATTTCAATAGTACTTTTTTATTTTACTCTTCTCTTGCTTGTTGGCTTCGGTCAGTTTTGTATTATTGTGGATTTTCTTCCTGTATTATTTTAATATTGTATTAAATAAATAAAGTGTGTTTGTAGCCTAATGTACAGTCTGTAATCCTGTTCTCACATTGCCTCTTGTCCTTTTGCATCAAACACCCTTTTAACTATTGATATTTTCTTCTAATCGTAATTATAAGGTTGCTTCAAGGTTCTGCGTGATGTATAACTGGAGTTTCACTCCCATAAATCACGTGGGAAAGAGTAAATCTGGGGCACTGCGTCCCACAGTGGGAGCTCAGAGACCTTCAGAGGTCCTTGAGGAGCTTTCATGGACTCCAGCAAAACGAGATATAGGTTAACTTTCACATCCATTTCCCTCAGCGAAGTCTCACTGAGTCTGACTACGTGTTGGATTTCACAGATTTCTTTCTCCCTGCTGTGTTTCCCACTCCTCCTGCACAGACCCAGCTATCATTTCATATTTAAATCAGCACTAAGGCTCATTTTACAAAAACATCTCCACAGAAGGGAAACCTGGAACACGCTCTGACTGCATGGGGGTTTGAGGTGTTTAGGGGAGACCGGGGTGGGTTGTCACACTTGACTTTTTATGTCTCACATCTTACAATAGTCCTTCGGGAAGCAAGGGTTGAAATGGGAGTTATCTTTCATCCTTATAACTTAGGGTGCACTCACACTGTCCATCCCTACCATGCATGTACCAAGACTAGTTCGTTTGACCAGTGTGAGTGCAACCGTACCGCGTCTAGGAGCGGCACGCTTGCCGACCACGGTCCGTTTGGGAGAGGTGGGCTTTTGTAAAGCACGTTTGCACATGTACGAGCACGAGCGTGCGCACGTGTACGAGCACGAGGCCTACGGCGGTTCTGAGGTCATTTCCTGTGCGCCTGTTGGGACGCAGAAAAAAGAAGGAGGGACCATGCGCGGACATTTAAAACAATGGCGGTGAAAGGTTCACGTTGGTGTGATGCGGAGGTGGAGTGTTTACTGCAGATTTGGTCGATGAAAAGATTCAAAAACAGTCGACAAGACGCACAAAAACTCTGAGGTCTATGGAAAGATTTGGAAACAAAGCCACGCATCGCCATGACGTCATCAATGCGTGTGACGTGTTACGGCGTGATGACGTATAGGCAGCAAGAAGCAGGATTGTAAAAAACCTAGCTTTTTTTAGAGCCATTAGTTTAATAACAATTAATTATGAATAAAACATCGGACACGTGTGATAACCAGCCCCACTTGACGTGTTGACAAAGCTTTACGCTAGTGGCTGCGTGTCTTTAGCTATAGAGGCTGAAAAGTAGACTGAAAAATGAAAGCTATTCATTCATTCATTCATTCATCTTCAACCTCTTGTCCCTGTCGGGGTCGGGGGGGGCTGGAGCCGATCCCAGCTGACATCGGGCGTGAGGCGGGGTCCACCCTGGACAGGACACCAGTCTATCACAGGGCAATGAAAGCTATTACGTTCCTCTTTTTAATAAGTGTTTGAGTAAAAACATGCTGAATTACTTTGACCCATAAAAATGACAACATTTCTCTTTGACGTTTTTTGTGTCGTCCACAAAATGGCCAGATAAAAATGAGCATGACATCACGCTAAATGCTTGGTATCGACATGACGAAACAGCGCCCTCTAGTTTGTCTGTAAAAGGCCGTGACAACCAACCCCGGTCTCCCCTTATGGTCGTGCATCGGGGCCACAAACACTGAACGACCAGTTTAGAGCATGTTAATTCTCTAATCTCCCTTCACACTTTACAAATAACACAAAGTGTGAGTGTGTCGAGGTCACAACAGATAGAAATCTCCATCAGCAGCTGTGAGTGTGACGGCGTCGATGCTCAAAGAGATTAAACAGGCACAGGCTCGACGAGAGGGATTTTGCATGCGAGTGCGACGCTCACAGTTCTGCAGATTAACGGGCAGCCTTTCAAATATTAACATCACTTTGTCATAATCATTTGACAGCCTCAGTTTCCATGGAAACACCACATTTCCTGTAACACCGCAGCCCGTGCAAATGCAGATCACAGAGGTATTGGCGGAGAAAGTATAAAGCAGCAGCAATCGTTTGTCTGTTTGAGGCAGCGGGGGGGGGGGGGGGGGGGTGAGTTGCTACACAGAAGGAAAAAAGGAATGAAAGCCTGGTTGAAGTAAAGTCACGCTGACACTCTGCCGGGGTCGTCTCCTCACCTCACAACCGTCTTCTGCAAGAGTGGAGACCTCGAATGAGAGCGCAAATGCTCTTAAATCACCAGGAAACCTACATTTTCGAAGGGCACGTTATGTATCAGATGATATCCTGTGAGAATCAGAGCCGCACAAATGACACAAGATCAAACAGACGGACTTAAACTTCCAGTAGAAACATCACAGGGACCCCTTAGAGCATGGGTGTCAGACTGATCCAGTAAAGGGTCGTGTGGCTGCAGGTTTTCATTCCAACCAAGCAAGAACACACCTGACTCGACTTACTCCATCACCTGAACTGTCTTCACACAGTTGACTTGTTGGACCAGGTGTGTTTTTGATTGGTTGGAATGAAAACCTGCATCCACACGACCCTTTACTGGATCACTTTGACACCCATGCTTTAGAGAGTTTGCATTTTCTGCACATTACAGATCTGCACAAAGGCTGCCGGTCGGATCATTGGTGTCCCGCTCCCCTCACTCCTAGACATATAAGGAACCCGCCTCACCCGCAAAGCACCCAGCATTGTGTGTGACCCCAGCCGCCCCTCACGCAACCTCTTCAGCCTCCTGCCATCTGGGAGAAGGTACACACGCCTCCAAGCCTCAACCACCAGACTGGCAACAGCTTCACCCACCACCACCAGGCTGTAAGAGGGCTCAACACCCTCCCCTCCCCTCTGCCCCCAAGACCTCTGGACTCACTTTTCACTCCATCAGTTCCTTTGATTGCTGTTTCAGTTGTATGTAGATGATATATTGTGCAGTATGTCCATTGCATTGCACATTTTCATCTCCTGTTTTCTTTGCACCATTCATTTTTGGGTGTTTTCCTATTCCTCTTGCACTATTTACATTTAGAAATGATTCATTTATCGTATATATATATATATATATTGTACTATTGCACCGTGGGTCTGAGTCAAACGTATGCTCGATTCCTCTGTGTGTCTGGCACATACTGCAGAATTGGCAACAAAGCTGACTTTGATTTCCCACAGAGGCTCATCTCTTTGTTTCAAGCCCATGAGGTTTTTTTCCCTCTGCTCCAAGTCACCTGAAGGTGTTTCCTGCCTGCAGACAGCAGCGGCGGCAGCAGCAGCCAGTGGGCCTGACTGACCACAGATCTGCTTTACAGGAAAGTGGCAACAGCATGCAAGGATATAAGTGACCAGCATCCCAATATGAGAGGTGGAGACATCCTGACTGGCAACAACGCCATGCCTGATCCTGCTAAAACGGCATCACACGCAGCTCGCACCTCTCTCTTTTCGTGACATTGACACACACACACAAAAGGATGAGGACATATCATTTCCAGTGCCCCAGTTGGATGCTGCTGTTGGTGGGCATCAGCCTCCTGCAGCCGACCTTATACCGGCGGCCTGGCACCGCGGAGTTGTGCGTAACGTCGTCATTTCTGCAGGTCGGGCTGCCACACACATTAAGAAATGCGCAGCCACTGCCCCAAAAATGTCTAATCTTAGCCACCTCTGCTGGAGCTGATAATACACTGATACACACACACACACACACGCACACACACACTGGGAGCATTTCATCATCATCATCATGTTATTTTCACCACACAAAGAGACAAATGCAACACTTTACCTTAGAAACCAAACGCGTCTTGTCCGGGTCTTCTCCTGGTTCTGTTCACTGGCGCGTCGGTTGCGATAATAACGCGTCCGACATCGCTCACTCCTCGCTCGCCTCTGTTGTTGCTCAGACTCGGGGTGTGGAGTACACACGCATGGCACGTAAAGATGCTAAGGCATTTCTGAATGTAGATGCCATGCTCATTTCCTCCCGGAGTCGCACACGCAGCTCATGCACATGGATGGGGGTCTGGATTTGTCGGGTTTAGATGCGCACGGATGGGGATGAAGTGTTGTTTTTTTTTTGTCTATTTCAGAATAACTTTTTTAATAAAGACCAGAATTTGTTTTTCTTTCTGTGTCTAAATGTGGTAGAATAGAGTAGAGTATGTTCAGTGGCTACATTTGACATGGATCACTCATTTTTTGGCAAATCCATGAATATATTTTATGACTAATGTCAATTTAAATCTATTGTTGCAGAGACAGAGAGGACTTTGCAGATGTATAATTATGACACCACTCTATTTATTGTATTGAAACATTGAGATGAAAGTAATGTTTTTAATGCAGATGAGGGACAGGACTTTAAAAAGTGTTTTGTTTTCATGGGTGCTCACTTTAAAAGTTCACTTGTAGTTTTGTAAAATGTGATGAAATGAAAGTTAGTTTTCTTATCCAAACAAAAAGTGTTGGTCTGCTCATTTTATTTTATGTAATTTTCTACAAGCAATGGTTCTGATCATTGCATGAAGTCAGTGAGACATGCACTAAGTTTCTTCAGTAAATTAGTGCAACACAAAGGGATTTAAAATGCATTTGTCTGCGTCATTTACTCTCTTTATGTCTTATGTAAAATAACTCTGTAATCTTGTATTTAAATATTTATTCAGCGTCTCATCTTGATTTCATAGTTTGAGATTATTAATCAGTAAGTGGGTCTTTGGGTTGCAAACACTGGAGGTTTCTGAGGAAAACAGAAAAATCTGCCCTTGCATCTCCCCTTCCTCGCAGCAGAGGCCAGTAGACACTCTGTGGTGTCTGAGACTGGAGTGCTGACTCACTCCCGCTAACACACCGTCCTGAGGAGGGTTTGATAGGGAGAAGAGCCAAAGTAGACCCCACAGTGATCCATCACCGCCGCGGGAGGTGTCACATGCCCACCAGCAGCACCAGCAGCACCAGCAGCACCAGCAGAACCAGCAGAACCACTACAACCTTTGTACAGGAACCAGGAACAGAGCCAGAATCTTAACATGCTGCCATTTTCACTCCTAATGCAATCTGAATATACAACAGTCCTGCAATCAGCCAGTGAATGTTCTCATGTGTCCAGGTCGTCGTTATCCTTTAAAGCAATTTCAGTCCAAAGCAACTGGACTTGGTTATTTGTCCAGGAAGACGTTTCACCTCTCATCCAAGAGGCTTCATCAGTTCATGTACGCATCTGACCAGGCTGGGACTGGACCAGGACCAGGACCAGGCTGGGACTGGAGCAGGACCAGGACCAGGCTGGGACTGGTCCTGCAATCAGTCCTCCGTCATGAAGGTTATAAAGCCAGTTAGTGTTTTAGAGAGACTTTTGTTCAACTGTAGGATCATTTAGAACAGGGGGGGTTCCCAAACGTTCCCCAACGTTGCCTCAGCCAGACAGCACGAACACAAGTGCAGGTCGAGGTTCACGTGAAGAGAGAGAGAAAGGGTCGAGGACACCGTGTGGCACACAGCATCAGAGCTGAACACACCAGGGTAGCAAAAGAAGAAATTCAAATGAACTCACATATCATAGCATCGTTAGGCATTTTACTCCGTTGATTGGTGACCCTAACTTTGGGAAAGACTAATTTAGGAGAATTCCAAACCAATATAATCACATCTGGCCTCTGCCGTTTGCAGATGACGTGGTCCTGACGGCGTCGTCGGTCAGTGACTCACTGGATCGGTTGCAACGGCTGGGATGAGGATCAGCACCTCTAAATCTGAGGCCTTGGCTCTCAGCAGGAAACCGGTGGTTTGGCCTAGTCCCGGGAATGAGTCCTTCCCCGAGTGAAGGAGTTCAAGTACCTCAGGATCATGTTCACGAGTGAGGGGATGATGGAGCGTGAGTTTGGCCAGTTTGGCCGTCACTTTTAGAAACGAAAAGAGAGCTGAGCCGGAAGGGTAAGCTCTCAATCTACTGGCCAATCTTCGTTCCATACCCTCACCTGTGGTCATGAAAGCTGGGTCAGGACCCAAAGAACCAGGTCGCGGGTACAAGCGTCTGAAATGTGTTTCCTCAGGAGGGGGGCTGGAGTCTCCCTTAGAGAGAGGGGGAGAAGTTCAGCATCCGTGAGGAACTCAGAGTAGAGCCGCTGCTCCTTTGCGTTGAAAGGAGCCAGTTGAGGTGGTTCAGGATCATCTAGTAAGGATGAACCCTGGGCGCCTCCCTAGGGAGGTGTTCCAGGCACGTCCAGCTGGGAGGAGGCCTCGGGGAAGACCCAGGACCAGGTGAAGAGATTAGATCTCCACCCTGACCTGGGAACGCCTCAGGATCCCCCAGTTAGAGCTGGTTAATGTGGCCCGGGAAAGGGAAGTTTGGGGTCCCCTGCTGAAGCTGCTGCCCCCAGGACCCGACCCCGATAAGCGGGTGAAGATGAGTGAGTGATAATCACATTAAAAGAACACAGATATCTCTAAACCTAATCTCTAAATGTTACAAAGATAGAGGGACAGAAAGTAAAAGTACTGCAATCATCAAGTGGACTAAAAAAGATGAAATGCAACAAAAGGCTCAATTAAGAAATCCTGCTGAATCAATTACCCAATGAGGACTGAGCAGCTGTTCTGGGTTGTTTTGTCTTTGTGCATTTGGACTCTGATGAAGACACAGCAGTGTTGAAACGTCTGTTTGCACAATAAAAAGGCTGAAAATCAATCAGTGTGCTCCAGTCTCCGGGCGCTTTCTGTCTTTGAGCGGAGAGGCACCTGATCCAGCTGCATGCTGCTGGAGGATGCACACGACAACCCCATTTATGTTGTTCATAATTCAACTCGGAGTAGAGCCGCTGCTCCTTTGCGTTGAAAGGAGCCAGTTGAGGTGGTTCAGGATCATCTGGTAAGGATGAACCCTGGGCGCCTCCCTAGGGAGGTGTTCCAGGCACGTCCAGCTGGGAGGAGGCCTCGGGGAAGACCCAGGACCAGGTGGAGAGATTAGATCTCCACACTGGCCTGGGAACGCCTCAAAATCCCCCAGTTAGAGCTGGTTAATGTCGCCCGGGAAAGGGTAGTTTGGGGTCCCCTGCTAGAGCTACTAGCCCGGTGACCCAACCCCGGATAAGAGGTTGAAGATGAGATGAGATGAGATATGGTTCCTTCTGTAGCTGTAAATATATAAAAAGAATCCAAAAACATTATTTCAATAAAGAAAATGAAAAAAGCTAAATACACTCCTAAAACAGCTGCTCACTGTAGATTTGAATCACACAAACAGGAGGAAACGGTGCATTTGTTGGGGACTATTTTCAGCCGTGCATTAATCCACATTTCAGTAATGTGTTTTAATAGTTTTGGGACAACAATGGAGCTCTACAGGGGCTGGAAGCACATCTACTCTTCACCCTCATAGAGAAATTCTGTTCATACGCCCCACACACCGTGGCTGACAAAAAAGGCACTGACCGTGAATCGACTCGTAGCTCTGCATCAGCTGCTTCAGAGCCAGATGACAGACGACCAAAAACGCTAACGTGTCTGAGTGTCTGACGTCCGGTCGTGAGCAGTCGGTCACTCCTCGCTCCCCCGTGCACGGCAGAAGACGAGGCACTGCGTGACAAATGGGGTCAGATACAAGCTCAAATCATTCAGTGTATGCCAGGCTTTAGGTTTGTGATGTAACCCTGACCATCTGAATCCAGGATTTAGAGGTTGTCATTGGTTCACTGCAGCTTCAAGGCAGAAACGCTCAGCACTGGTGTTGACTGCTCATTTCACTCATGATGTCTTGTAGCAGATACAAAACAAACAAACACCATTTCACTAACAAGACCCCACCGTTGTACGATATTGGAGAAGTTTAATTGGAATAGCCGGGGATTGCAAGAAGGTGGGGAGAGGGTGCGTTAGGTGGGATGAAGAGAGGGGTCGAGGGAATGATGAGAGGGTCGATCGCCGGGGATGAAGGCCGTGGGTCGATCGTCGGGGATGAATGGTGTGAAGTGGGTTGAGGAGTGTATGATGTCACACCTGCCCGGGGAGCGTGGCTCAGAGTGGAGTTACGCCTTGATGTGTGCTGCTTCATCAACCCCCGGGAAAACTGAGACGAACCAGAGAGAGTGCGTAAGACACAGAGATATATATATGGTCGCACAGGTCGTTGAGTTCATGAGACACGGGTGTTGCGTTAATGGGACACAGGTTGTTTAGATGAGAAGCGTGAGTGGTGGAATTAGTGAGGGGAGAGGGGTACGGTCTTGTTCCTGAACCTCAGTGAAATTAACTACATGTAAACATTTCACTGGAGGGGGTTCTTTAACGATAAGATGTAGAATATCACCAAACGTATACTTTAATTATCATTCAATGTATAATACTAATAGTTTTCAACGTGTTGCCAGTACGATGTCGACTTGCAGCCCTTTTTGTTGCAGAATGAGCTCATTCAAATGTCTCATGAAGCCTAAAATAACGTTGTTTTCTACGCTGACTGTGAGCCTTTGTTGTCAGCGTCGCTCCGTGCACAGCTGAAGCCTTGTTTTGCTCACGACAGGAACAAAGACGTGTCAGTTTAGTAACCAAAGCACATTGCCTGGTACTCGCAGTGACACTGATATAAATAGATCCTTTATGTGCCACGGACTTCTTGTTTCCAGCCCCTACTTTTGTCTGGCAGAGTTCAGGAGCATAAGAGATACTGCAGGTGGCATCGGTTGCACAAACAGAATATTATTTGCTGTTAGAGCTCACTACAGTTTTATACACATAGGTTTATGAATGTTTTCACACGTTTGAGAAGTTAATTCTGTGTATTTTCAATCATTGCGTCTGAAAAATGAGTTCCTAATTCACAGGACCTGATGCTGTCTTCCTCCTCTTCAGTCACAGTGACAAACAGGCTTCAGCAGTGTGGTACAAAAAACATGATTAACATAAATTCTCATGTCCCTCTTTTCCTCTTGTCCAATAATATGCTGTGACATCAAATAGCCACATAACCAGCGATCCAATCAAACGCGCGACGTCCCAAAGAGCCACACCCACCAGTCCTCCCAGCTCATCCTGCACTGTCATGGTGCTTGTGCCGGATGCAGTTGTCATGGAGATGGAAAAGTGCTCAGCGTCCACGGGTGGCACTGTTACCATGGAAATCCCCACGGCAGCCTCAGCGGAGCGAGCAGAGCCGGAGTGTGTTCAGCAGCACCATGGACAGCACCGAGCAGGACCCGCGCCTCAGCACAGAATCTACCGCATGCTGATTGTGATCGGAGAGATTTC
Organism: Echiichthys vipera; assembly: GCF_963691815.1. Classification (NCBI taxonomy): domain Eukaryota; kingdom Metazoa; phylum Chordata; class Actinopteri; order Perciformes; family Trachinidae; genus Echiichthys; species Echiichthys vipera. The sequence continues at coordinate 38,142,933 of NC_139826.1, forward strand.
CAGCAGCCATCACCTCGACGACGCCAGGAAACAGATCACACAAGGTAAGAGGGGCAGAGGAGCGCTCAGCAGACGTGGTGCAGTGAGCAGAGACACTCACCGCAGCTGAAAACATCTGGTTGTCCTGAGAACCTGCTCATAAACTCAAACGTTATCACATCTATTTCAAACAAACATGGTGAGTTATAGGGTTTTTTTACGTTGCGGTCACGTTCAATTTCTCCAAACCGTCTTCAGATAGCTGATTTTCTTTATTTAGGTGCAGACACAACCTGCAGTCCATCATTCAGTTTATGTAAAATGTGGAAAATGGGAAATATTGTGAACAAAGGACCTGCGTTTTTCAAGCTTTACTTAAATACAGAGTACAAATACCCCAGTCTGAAACCCCTCCAGAGCAGGTGAAAGTCCTGATTTCAAAACGTTCCTTAAGCAAAAGGAAAGTATTTGCAACATTAAGTGAAAGTCCTCTTCAGTTTGATAATAATTAGTTAGTTCATTGTTTATTATTACTGATTAAAAACATGTAAGCAGCATTTCAATGTTGTTGTGTGACAACGTGGAGACACTTCTTGGTACTTTAAACACTACTGGGTAGTTCAATAGTAAAATACTGCAGCATATATTTCATAAGATCAACATGTGTTTGGCATATTAGATAAGATAAGATAAGACTTTATTGTCTGTTACACAAGGGTTACAGAACATTTTCTTAGACAAGGCTCCAATCACAAGAAACGTTCACACAGACATATAAGGACAAGACACGGGGTGCTGAGGTATCAGCTGTGGTCGTCATTGTGTGTCGTTCAGTATGGTTGTTGCAGAAGGGATGAAGGGTTTCCTGTAAATGTTCTTCCGGGCCAGTGGTACATTGAAACGCCTGCCTGATGGTAGTAGCCGGATGGAGTGATGGAGGGGGCGAGAGTGGTCCTCTGTGATCAGGTTGGGCTTTCCTGATCACTTAAATCTTAATTTAAAAAGTAACTACACCTGTCAAATTAAAGCAATGCTGTGGTTAGCACTGTAGCCTCACAGTGAGAGGGTTCCTGGTTTGAATCCCGTCTGGGGCCCTTCTGTGTGGAGTTTGCATGTTGTCCCCGTGTCTGCGTGGGTTTTCTCCGGGTTCTCCGGTTTCCTCCCACAGTCCAAAGACGTGCAGGTGTTCGGTTCATTGATGACTCTAAATCACCCGTAGGTGTGAATGGTTGTCTGTCTCTGTTCGTCTCTATGTGTCCTGCGATAGACCGGCGTAAAAGTACCTTAAAGATGTACTTAAAGTCGCAGTCGGCAACATTTGTTTGATCATATTCACTGAAGCCGACACTCCGACGCTCCAATAGAACAACATAAATCATCTGGTACACGCACCTAGAGCCTGTTGTTTGTTTTGGAAAAATCCACCGCGCCGTATCATCCAGTCCACTCAGCGCAGTTCACAGTTCGCGCACACGCCACAGATTCCCCCTCCCCCATCGACAATATCACAGGCACACGCCTCAAGCTAACATACGCTAAACGACGTTGGCAGCTGCTATCTATGAGTAAAATAGCCAGCCTACCTCTGTGTAGCGCAGGGGTGGGCAATTCCTGTCCTGGAGGGCCACTGTCCTGCATGTTTGAGGTTTCTCTCTGCTCCAACACACCTGAATCTAATGATTTGCTCGTTATCAAGCAGCTGATGCTCGTCACAGTTTGATCATTGTTAGACTCAGATGTGTTAGTGTAGGGAGGAACCTAAAACATGCAGGACAGTGGCTCTCCAGGACCGGAATTGCCCACCCCTGGTGTAGCGTGTACTCCATGCTGTTTATCAATGAGAGAAGACACAGGCGCGTTCACAGGAATCTGGTGCACGTGCACTTACGAGCATTCGATGGGAGGGAGCGGTGGAGCTCGGCGGTAGAGGGGGAGGGGCGTGAGAGTTGGAAACATTCAAAATGTGACTGAATCAACTCGATCGGCTAGATTTGTTATCTTTTAAGATCAAAAAGCTATTGCTGTATGAACACAGACTGTCATCAACATGTCCTTACCCTATCCGCTCTTTAAGTCGCGATGTAACGCACTTTCAAAGTACCATTTCCTGGTCCAAGCATTGTATTTCTAAAACGTCGTAGCGCTGCGTTCCCTGTTGTTTGAACAGATCTGAGTAAAATAAAAACACAATTGTCCTTTTACCGCCTTCTTATGGATGAAAAGGTGTCTCCGAAGAAGGAAGTGGTCGTAAAACGTTGTTGTTGTTTGTTTTGTTCGATGGAGCGGTTTAACAAAAAATGCAGATTAACAAAAAAATCGGCATCCTAAGCAGCCTTGTCGGTGTCTGCTGCAGAATGAAGTGAGCGTTCCTCCCGTTTGGTCGTTCTACGACAGGCGTCAGTGTCAGAGTAGAAAACCTTTAACCAGCTAAACTCACAAACTTACAGGTCTCCGAGAACTATTCCATGGGCGTCCCCAGACCCCACTTTTTCTCCTGATGAATGAAACACTTATCAGATTTGTCTTGTGGGACAGTAAGCAAAGTAACTGTGAAGTCTTTTAGGGGCGTCACCACGACACCGGGATGTTGACGCACAACTTAACACAGACTAAACAGAGAAAATGCAGTGTTTGTTGTGTGTGTAGGGACTCTTCTCATGCTGCTGCAGAGGTTTGCTGTTATTTTCAGCAGAATTAGTGGTTAAAAAAGACCTTTGAATGCCTTCACTGTACTGCCCCGAGCTAATCACTGTTAGCCACGTCCGGCTGTTAGCGACTCTACCGCATTTCTCCATTAATTGTCTCAATGGCTTATTTGATGTAATGATTTGCGGAACAAACCATGGGATGATTTTGCCCTGGAATTTCACTTAAACTTAGGTCGCACTCCCACTGTCCATCCGTACCGTGCCCAAACAGGTTTCACGGCTAAAGTCTAGTTCGTTTGACCAGTGTGAGTGCAACCGTACCCTAGCTGCGGCACGGTTGCCGGCCACGGCCCGTTTGGGAGAGGTGGGCTTTAGTAAAGCGTGTTTGCACGTGTACGAGCACGAGGCCTACAGCGGTTCTGAGGTCATTTCCTGTGCGCCTGTTGGGACATAGAAAAAAGAAGGAGGGACCATGCGCGGACATTTCAAACAATGGCGGTGAAAGGTTCACGTTGGTGTGATGCGGAGGTGGAGTGTTTACTGCAGATTTGGTCGATAAAAAGATTCAAAAACAGTCGACAAGACGCACAAAAACTCAGAGGTCTACGGAAAGATCTGGAAACAAAGCCACACATCGCCATGACGTCATCAATGCGTGTGACGTGTTACGGCGTGATGACGTATAGGCAGCAAGAAGCATTCTCCGAGGCCCAGGTAGTGTGAGTACAAACGGGCCTGGTGGGGGGGACAAGGACCCTAAAGCACGGGGCACGGGACGGACGGACAGTGGGAGTGCGCTCTTACTTGAATTAATGTACAGTCTTTAATCAGTTAGAAAGGTTCTCCACTTGGAGTTTAAACAGACGAGTGTCACTTTCAGGCCACAGTTGTGCGTCAGTAGAATCTGTGAAGACAAAGGAGCTGTCAGAGCGTCAGGTTGTGCGTCATGTGCAGTATCTTCCTCCATGGATGAACACTAATCATGCTGTTCTGTTTCTAACAGGTTTGCGGTCTTGGAACGTCGATCTGACCGTCTGCGACCTGAACAAGGAGCTGCAGCTGTTCGAGACCAGACACACCGCTCAGTTCTCTTCACAGGTCAAAGGTCAGTCTGCGTAGAAACTTACTGTCCTGTATTTTGCAGAATGTAGTCGTTTGTGTGACCATAAGTGTCTCTTTTTGCTGCTTGACTCTGAATTCTGATGATGGAGTCAAGTCGGAGGTATTTAATGTGCGTTGCTACCGATCTGCCCATCATCTCATCGCCCGTGGCTGTTCCCATGCAGCTGGTCTGCCGCTGTGAGTGCAGAGAGACACTCAGATTGCTTTCAGTCTGAGATTGACATCGACACTTCCTCTATTCTCTGCGTCTCCTTTGTCCTATTTCTCCACACACGCGCAAGGCGGTTCCCTGGGAGCGAGGGATCCGATGCAGCCTGTATTGATCAGGCTCTCGTATGCAGACTGCATGTCAGAGTGGGAATCAATACGGGCTGAATGTGAACACTATCTGCAAGGGGGAATATCAGATCAGGCCCCGCGTAGTGAATGCAACCAGTGTTAATGTGGATCTTTCCGGGATGTTACCGCCGTGACCGTGACTGCCTTACTGTAGTATTCACAAAGAAAGCGCTTGTGTCACCCACATTCATGATAAGTGTCGAGCATCTACTGCATCTTAGTGGGGTCAAACAAACAGCTCAGAAGACGAGATGCATTGTCTGAATACATGGTGTTCGCTGAGGAAGGATTTTAAAAAAGCAGTTCGATCTTGGTGCACTTCTATCCTCCCACACAGGTGGTGTAGTGTTATATAAAGAGCAGAAGTGGACGAGTTTGTTTGCATCAGTGCTGTGAAGATGTGTGTAATATACAAGTGTCAAACGTGGACGTATGAGATACAGATTCAAATGTTAAAGAATGGTAAAGATTGAGTCTGAATATCTTGATTTACAGTCCATAGTACGGTTGAAGCTCCAAATACACTGGATCCTACATTTCCCATAATGCAACAAATAGCAGGATTTTGTTTCTCCCTCCCTTTCCAGGCTGTTCTCAGTCTTTGTTCATAATTAAATGAAGAGTAATGCTCCATTTCGTTTGTAAATAACTCTTATAATCCTGAACGGGCTGTTCTCATTAACTGTTCATGCATTATGAAAAGTAACGCGCTGTAATTGGACCTTTCATATAAGGTCAGATGTCCGTCTTTTGGGGTTTGCAAGGTATCTGATTCTTTTTAGACGGACCCGGCTCTGCATCATTTCACATTACGTCATTGTCTACTGATCCACTCAGGATGCAGCGCCTCCTCTGGATCGCACATCTCTGTCTGCACCACACACACACCGGCATGTTTTCCCCCGTGATCAGTGCTTTTCAGTTGGAATATTTCACAGTTTTATCACCTTCCTACCACCTGTCAACTGTAGCAGCCATGACAGTCTTTTCAGTCATTTTGAGTCTGGCTGTGTTCAAGCTTTCCTGGCAGCAGCCGCGTGAATAAATCAACATTTCCCATTAATCGTGTTTTTCTGTTAAATGACAATTATCGCAGGCATTGTTATCCTTTTCTTCTGTCTCACCTTTGTCACATATTCATCCTGTTCCTCGCCTCCCTCTCTGTCAGCGCGCTCTTTATTCCTTTATCCCTGCTTATCTCTCGCCCTGCTGTCTTTCCTCTCCCTCCTGATGTGATGATTTTGCGGAAGCACAGAGAAAAGTGGCTCAGCGCTGCTGGAGACTCAGTGATACGGAGATGAGATGGTTTGCAGGAAGCATGGTCTGGGCTCCAGGCTGAGCACACATACTGAAAGGCACAGGGACGTGCACGGACATTTTGAGTGGCTGCTGCTCTAAACTGAAAAAAGGGGCAAACTCTATTACAGACATAGCAACAAGGTGACGGAGCATGCATCCAAGAGGAAGCTGCAGGAACCTATGAAGGGTTAAGGTTGGGGTTAGGTTAAAAGACAGGGTTTAAGGTTGGATCTTGTTATTTATAAGGTGACGAGACCCTAGCGGAAGAAAACCACATATTAGTGCATTTAAAGAGGCTGTTATCCAGCTAATAAAGTAACAACAATAACAATGTCTGAGCCGTAAATAACATTAAACATGTAACCTGGTTAATGTTGGCTTTCTGCAGCAGCGTGGTTTCTCAAACATCATATAAACTAGAGGTGTGGCATCTGTCATTAGAGCGGGAGATTACAGTTTATAATGGTTTTACATGCGTTCATTTGCATTACAAAGACATTCCAGATGTAAAGTGTTGCTGTGACGGCAGTGTGGCAGACCGGGAAGAATAATCTTTACTCGTGGGACGTTTTGCATCTAACTAATTCAATCTCTTTTTTGCAGTTTTTAAAGCCTTTATTAGAAAGGACAGACAGGAAATGGGGTGATAGAGGGAGGGGGAGACATGCAGCAAAGGACCGCTGGTCAGAGTTGAACCCGCGGGCGCTGACTCGAGGACCTTCAGCCTCTTTACATGAGGCGACTGCTCTAACCACTCATCCACCGGCTGCCTAATCTAGTCTTAAATCAGAGTAAGGCAGGAATATACAATGAGTTAAACAGGCCAGTTTATATAAAGTACAATTTATATTAAAATTTAAAAAGACACAGGTGAAAGCAAAAACTAAAAAACCCTACGGCTCTTCAGGGAGCATCGTTATATGTCCGAAACACACTTAGAATTCAAAACTAAAGACGTGATTAGGCTTTAAATCTGATTTCTGACCTGCTGTAGAAGGTTAATGTTATAATAATCACATGATTGTCGCGCAAAGAGACGGCACAAACGGTGTCACGTGTGTGATGCTTTGATGATCACAGTCGAGCACCACGCAAATGCTACTGATGCTATTGATTACTCTCTCCCTTTGTCTTTGATTGCTGTTCACTCCGCCTCACTGATCACACTCACACACACACACACACACACACACACACACACACACACACACACACACACACACACACACACACACACACACACACACACACACACACACACACACACACACACACACACACACACACGCACACACACGCGCACACACACACATCTCACTTCTTGAATAACGTCACTGCAGTAAACTATGCGGATAAACACAGAGATGGAAGCATCGCAGGAACATACAGAGATGTGTGCAGCAGCCTGAGCAAACACAGTGTGTCCCTCAGCACCACCGACAGACAGACACACACACACACACACACACACACACACACACACACACACACACACACACACACACACACACACACAGCTACAGGATTGTATTTCAGTAATTTGCAGGATGTGTCTAGACTCTAGACAGTCTGTGGATGCTGCAGACAAGCACAACCTGTCCACATTTCCCCACCTAAGTCATTAAATATGATGTAAGAGATTGTCCATGCATTGCAGTTTTCCAGAAAGTTGCATTACAGCACGTTATAGAGTCCGCTCTGCACGGGTGGTTGTCCCTTCAGTTATTATATCAGAGGAAGTATTATCATGTCATAATAACTATTATCTCCAACTAATTCCCATCTATGCTGTGTTTTCATACCAGCACTGGGAAAACTAGTGCATACTTAATCTTTGATGACTGATAAACTGCATGACAGAGGTATCCGTGCACCTCGACGTCTCTGTGGAGACATGAAATTCTTACAGCCACGTTAACGGCGCTGTGAAGAGTGGGATGTTCATTGGCACAATGGTGCCGTACAGTAAGTGCTAACATTAGCATGCTAACATGCCCACACTGGCAATGCTGACATCCTGATGTTAAGAATATTAATTGTATCTATTTTTCACTTAGTTTCAAACTTAATTAGATGACTAACTCCCTTCAGATGCATAATCTCGTTTCAGTGTATTCTCATCAACAGGTTCTTATTATAACTTATGAAACGTAACGTTCTATGTAACTCTGTGAAACGCCATGCAACCACATCCAGACCTACTGCGTTAGTAAACAAACTAGAAAAATAAACAACAATAATAAAAAAATAACATTATGTGAAAGTACTGAGTCTACCGGTAAACTGAAAATGATGATAAATGCAGTCAATCAAATATAATGTATAAGGTATTTAACCTCGCACAAGGCCGATGATGTCACTGGAACCCTTTGTGCTCCAAGTGCCAACGACCGTCGTTAGAGTGACAGTCGTTGGTGGAAGTTGGTTTGGACTTTGTTGTCGCCAAAGCAATTTCAGTCCAAAACAACTGGACTGGTTATTTGTTTGTGAAGACGTTTCACCTCTCATCCAAGAGGTTTCATCAGTTCATGTACGCATCTGACCAGGCTGGGACTGGACCAGGACCAGGACCAGGACCAGGCTGGGACTGGACCAGGACCAGGACCAGGACCAGGCTGGGACTGGACCAGGACCAGGACCAGGACCAGGACCAGGCTGGGACTGGACCAGGACCAGGACCAGGACCAGGACCAGGCTAGGATTGGTCCAACTAACTTGTGTGGAGATCCAGGTATTTAACCTCTCACAAGGCCGATGATGTCGAAACCTACTTCTCACCAACGCCCGTCGTTAGAGTGACAGTCATTGGTGGAAAGTAGTTCTGGACTTCGTCAGTGCTCTATTGAGTCTTAACGAGAGTCGTTGGAGTCACAGGAGGACGTTTGTGAACAGTTGTTCTTTTAAGTTAGATTGTTGAATCTCCTGGGAAGCGATGAAAGGGCAGCTTTTTAAATTGTAAATCCCTTCCCAGGAGATTCAAGGTTAAATACCTGGATCTCCACACATGCTAGTTGGTCCAGTCCCAGCCTGGTTCTGGTCCTGGTCCTGGTCCTGGTCCCAGTCCCAGCCTGGTCAGATGTGTACATGAACTGATGAAGCCTCTTGGATGAGAGGTGAAACGTCTTCCAAGACAAATAACCAAGTCCAGTTGCTTTGGACTGAAATCGCCTTGGGGATAAAATGTTTACCATGTTTTCCATCAGCTGAGAATTTTTTGATTAGCACTAAAGAAACGTGATCATCTGAGGTGGATGAGAATGTGTTAATCTGCATCAACTCACTGTATGACGACTATTTACGGTAATATTTCAGGCTCTCCGGTGTCGCCAGCGGATATCCGGACTTCCTCTTCTGAACAGTGATCATTGTTTAGGGTCCGATTAGTAACTTGAGACGTGACAAAGGGAGTTGGAGTTGACAGGCTGTGACTCTATGAGACAGGTATCTGCAAATAAATGCAGATAAATAATAATAAAGCTAATGAAAAGCTGATTTATCACCAGACATAGCCGATGCGTTCGGCCTCTTTTTCTACCTGATTGCATAACTGGTAAATACTATTCCTATTGCAAACAGAGACAGAACCACATCTGCTACCCAAATCTTGTATATATAAATACAAATACATAAGTTTATTTTTTTATTTAAAGGCTCAGTAATTTCCCAAATGAGCTGGAAATAGCACATTTGTCGGGGACTATTTTCAGAGGCGGATTGATGCAAATTCGGTACTCTTGTGTTTGTTCAACAATGGAGCTCCAGGGCAAGGAGAAAGACCCGCTCAGCTGCGTTGACTTGTGTGTACGGCACAGTTTTCCCAGCTCCCCTACGTTTCTCAAATGAGGCTTTCTGGGGCGATCGTGTCTCTCTCATTGGTTTCTGTATTATGCCTGACTGGATCTCATTAAGCCCACACAGGTCAGCTGGTGGAGGAAGAGGTGGGATGAGACAACAAACAAAGGTCACGTTGGACAATTGATCCAGGCAGTAAAAACCTCTCTTCAGAAAAGGGTGCACCCACCAATCGAAGGTCAGTCCTTTTGAACCGTCCTCGGCTCCTTTCATGCTCCGAAAGGTTTAGAGATTCGCGCCTGCTTCATATTTACTTTTCGGGAAAACCTCTCACAGGTCCCACGAGGCGTTTGCATGATTGACTTGCCATCCTTTAATATACGGCTCCGCCTCGTCTGTGTCTAGAATACTAATGCGGGCAGAGGAGTGCACAGTCATCATGGCTGACAGGCTCAGGCACAGAGAAAACCCACACCACCACGAAAGCAGGATGCGATCAAATAATCACACGAAAGGTCAGTGGTTTATAAAAGGTTTAGGAATAATCTCTTCTCCGTAGATCTTCAAATGTAAAGAGCTGAAGCTGTCAAGCTCATCCGCGGAGAAACAGATTCATACGCAGGACAGAAATCTTTATCATCAGTTACACTAAAAGAATTATGGAATAACTTTAATGCCACAGGGACATTTTTTCATTAACACATCACTGGAGAGAGAAATGTGTGCTGTAGGAAAATAACACCACCCAGTGCTAACGTCTCCCTCCAGACTCGAGCCCTGCGATGCCGACGTGGAGGAGCCAAGATGGCAGTGACCTCCCTGATGGGTGGCATATGTGCTGAAGGACAGCCAGCGCCCTCAAGTCTCCCAGCCTTCCTGATAGCCCCGCTCTGCCTCAGTCGAGCCAGTGTGCACAAACATACAGACACACACACACTTCACTGCCTTGACGCACAGACACAGGAGCAATAGCTGAGCAGGGACGAGACAGCTAAAAGGATGCTGCAGATCTGATGACAGAAACTGTTTCAACAGTTCAAAAGTATCAACAATAAAGTCCATATTTAATGTGAATGCTTAAGAATCAAAGACCAGAGGCTCTTTATTCTTCCTGCTCTATCACTGTTAGTATCCACTGAACCTATTAGGGCTGAACGGCATTCTGGGAAACGTAGGAACTCACTCATTTTGTTAGAAATAGAGAGAAGACTTTAAAGTGTAATTCCAGCACAAAATCATCTTTTTCGACACATGCATCAGATAAGCTATGGAGACAGTTTTTCTCGTGTAACAATCCCAGAGAGTCGCTAATAGCCGGACGTGGCTAACAGTGATTAGCTCGGGGCAGTACAGTGAAAACGTCTTTTTTAACCACTAATGCTGCTGAAAATAACAGCAAACCTCTGCAGCAGCATGAGAAGAGTCCCTACACACAAAACAAAGCAGCAACAGCGTAGTTAGTGAACCCAGAGTGTTTTAAAGACTTACCTACTGGCCCCTGTACCAGCTCCTCTCATAGTAAAGTCCATTACAGTGGAAGGAGCCCATTGCTGCTTTGTTTTGTGTGTAGGGACTCTTCTCATGCTGCTGCAGAGGTTTGCTGTTATTTTCAGCAGTATTAGTGGTTAAAAAAGACCTTTGAATGCCTTCACCGTGCTGCCCCGAGCTAATCACTGTTAGCCACGTCTGGCTGTTAGCGACTCTCCAGGATCTCTCTGTTAATAGTTTACACACAAAGAAAAACTGTCTCGATGCTTATTTGATGTATTTAAGTGCCGAAAAAGACCATGGGATGATTTTGCGCCGGAATTACACTTTAAGGACAAGTAACAACTCATACATTAATAGAACATGAACTGGTTAAAATCTTTAAAACTTCTCGGTTAATATTGCGATTTTCGGACGGACCGCAAAGCAGATTTCCTAAAAATTGGAGCATCAGCTTTATCTCCCGCTCCAATTCTGCTCCAGTACCAAAGTGTCAAAGCATGCCCGAGCGTCGTCTCTTTTATTGCAGCGCCGGCGTACATGCAGACTGTCGGAGCGCACTCCGTCCCTCACAGCGGGCGCCGTTCATCTGACAAATACAATGCAGCTTTTTGGGGGGGTTTGAGAAAGTGGTGAGCGATTTGAGTGGAGCAGAGTTAAATCTAATTAAGCGTGAAGCAACATTCTGTTATCTACATACAGCTATCCAGTGTGAATTCATTGCATCAGGTTATCTAACGAAAATGGAAAGGATCTGTGTCTCTCTGTCCTTTGACTTTCTCGACAACCGCTCATCCGATCCACTTCACACATGACGAGTGTGTTGCCGAGGACCTGAAGAAGTGCAGCGTCAAGTGCGAGCTCCTGAGATCTACGAGACTATGTCAGAACAGATGAAGAAAGAGAGACTGGAGATTTTACAGTGTAGTGAACTCAAACATTTCAAGCATCAGTGATGAAACGTGACAGAATGAACACCTTTGTTCCTGAAACTAGCCTGATCCAGAATAGCTACAGCTTTTAGCAAATTGCTCTGGACCCAGAGACGTGCAGCAACATTGGAGGCCGAGCAATCGGCCCGTTCAGAACAGAGTGACTCTGCACTCGTTTTAATAAAGACTAAATGAGACGATCAACAAATTCAATATAGTGATCTCCTTTATCGGATGTTGTCTTCCGCATCATGCCCAGTATTGTACATGTATCCTTTCCTGTGAATCTATTGTGTGTGCTGGATAGGTGGACTCGCCATAACAAAGAAAACTCCTATATCAGGAAGTAGTTACAGATTTTAAAATGCATTAAATGTCTATTGCTGAGAAATGCATGGCCATGAATGAGATGAAAAAAGGGGTTGATGTAATGAAATGGTTTGTAAACTGTGACCTTATATTGGATTGTCAATCAAAATTAACTTCATGGTCAAAAAAATAAATAAGGGCGCACTCACACTGTCCTTCCGCACCGGGCCAAAACCGTTTTTTCAGCTAAAGCCTAGTTTGTTTGACCAGTGTGAGTGCAACCGCTCTGCGCATAACTGCGGCCAGCTGGCCGTCCACGGCCCGTCTGAGAGAGGTGGGCTTTTGTAGAGCGCGTTTGCACATGTAAGAGCACGAGCGTGCGCACGTGCACGAGCACAACGTCATTTATGTGCGCCTGTTGGGACATAGAAAAAAGAAGGAGGGACCATGCGCGGACATTTACAACAACAACAATGGCGGCGAAAGGTTCACGTTGGTGTGATGCGGAGGTGGAGTGTTTACTGCAGATTTGGTCGATGAAAAGATTCATAAACAGTCGACAAGACGCACAAAAACTCCGAGGTCTATGGAAAGATTTGTAAACAAAGAGACGCATCGCCATGACGACATCAATGCGTGTGACGTGTTACGGCCTGATGACGTATAGGCAGCAAGAAGCATTCTCCGAGGCCCAGGTAGTGTGAGTACAAACGGGCCTGGAGGGGGGGACAAGTACCCTAAAGCCCGGGGCGCGGTGCGGAAGGACAGTGTTATTGCGCCCTAAATGATAAATGTCAAAAAGCTTCACTTCTTCGTCGGAGAGTCACTTAAAACGCAGACCTATTTTCCCGTCAATTAAAACCCTCCACTGCCTCTCTTAAGCTCCCTGATTCACTCCCTGGAGTCGCTCACTGATTCCCCCGTGGAGCAGTATGGACGCACTGTGTTGCGTCATGATGAAATGGATCCAGAACGACACAAAAGGAAATCAGCGCATCCATCACTGTGCGCCCATTAGTGTCTCCAGCATTTCCTCTGCTCACAGCACACCGGCTCGTGATTGACTGATGACGTCCAGAGACAGTGCGGCTACATGAAAGATTAGTTTCATCCAAGGGGAGGAGGAAGGGGAGACGGAGGAGGAGGGTGGCAGTAATGGTCTCCATGAGCGCAGCCCACGCGGTGCAATTAATAAAGACTGAGCGGACCTACACTGCAGACTGATAGCTGATAAACAACCTGGTGGCATCAGCACACCCTCGGGGGAAATGCAGTGGGCAATGATTCAATATGATTGTCTGTTCACTGAAATACCGAGATGATTATTACCTTGAAGTACGTCAGAGCAGCAAACCAGTTGCTGCCGCGACAGGAACGCCTCCAACCTTAGGTCCATCTCTGTGGCCGCTGCTGCAGGACGGAGAACAGAAGCATCTTTGGACTCTGACGGTTCAATCGTTGACGTTAGCGGACTCCATTCGGCATCGGTGCGGGCTGTTGGCGAGCTTGAAGAGAGGCGAGGGACGTCACATCCTTTGGAGTTTCCTGGAACATTCACCCCGAGTCCTTTAAACTGAAGTCAGTCCACAGGCCGTTACAGACAAGCGAGAGAGTCGGCGAAGGTCTCGGTTTTTAAGTTACGTAACAACCCGTTCGCCGTTAAACGATAAATACATGTAAAGCTTTACACACAGGACCATCAATCGTCACTGCCATCGTCGTCGTTTGTTGGTAATTTGTAAGACAGCATACTAATATTCCTGTGCAGAACTTTTCGTGATATATTCTAGTGTCCAGGTTCTTTATACTCACATGATGTTCTGTTTGAAATGTCCAGTCTAAGGAGAAGAGGGCCTCATGGCTGGTAGGTTTTTCTCCGTTTGGGCCTCGGGGTGGGGAGCCCCCAGGTCTCCCCCCTTTCATGAGATCACCCTTTTTCTTAGAAACATCTGAATGAGAACCAGACCCCCATTTCCACGGGGTCTTTCATATTGGTCGAAGGCTCTCCAAGTTTTCCAGACACTTGAATGACGCTAGATTTTTTGTAATAAGCATTTTTATATGCAATTAAGACTGTGTCAGCGGGAATCCGTACAATACATCACCATATCATCACTATACTTCAATATCCTACAAACCCGTTGATAAGAATACGCTGGATAAAGCCAATAAAATGTATCCTATGGAAACCATGCATGCATACTTGTATGTCAGTCCATGCAAAAGTTGTTGAGACGTTTTACTGGATAAGCCGAAACATTGACGCACTGCTAGTGAGTGAACCATGAATCCATGCATCGCTAAACAACGTAGAAGATTCATTTATTCATCACAGTGGCTTATGAATAAAGGGAGCGCGTGACATGCTACTTGATTTCTCCACAAAAGCTGAGTGTGTGTGTTCTGAGTGTGACGGACGTAACGTGAGCTGGAGCTGAGGGGCAGAGAGAGACATGAGACATGAGTGATGTCTGCAACACAGGAGAGGCTGTCAGGGAGCTGAGCAGCAATATTAAACACCCTTCACACTCACACGCGCCCGCATCAGACACACTGCTTACATCCGCTTCTGTATTCTCCTCACGTACACACGACATGCTGGCAGGGAGGCAGAAGGGAAAAGGGCAGGGCAAAGAATACTCAGAGTAATGAAGGTGGAAGCATCATGAGTGGGCAGTAATATAATGTTGCAGCATCAGCGAGCGGAGTTCCTGTCGGACACTGCATGACTACATCATTAACTACACTTACAACCCATCAAATGTCATTTTCTCTCTGTTTTTTAAGAGTCTTTCGCTCTGTTGGGACTTCGGTAACTGCTGAACCAACAGAAGAGCTGATTATGAGTTTCTCTCCCACACAGCGTGCTTACACCAGAGACTCTCTGTGCAGAAGGTACCGCATTTCAGGCAGCGCCAATGGAACAAAACGGAACACACGTCCTGTCTCCTAAGTGGGCGCGGCCTCGTTTGAAAGTGTAGGGTAAACACGTGGATGGATGAAAAGTGACAAGTGCATGATCTAGTAATATTTTCTACATATTCAAGAAGAAAACAACAATATTTAGCATTACAAAACGTGTTTATCTGAGGCATCCGCAAACGTTAGTCGACCTTCGTTGTGTTCACAGATGATCCCGCGAGACTTTGTTGCTGAGGCAGAAACACGTCTTAAACTAAGTTAATTTTCTCTTAAAGATGTAAGATCGCCATCTCTTAAATTGTCTTTTAAGTTAATATCTATCAACCAGTGAGTTAAAACAATGGTGACTGATCATGTGACAAACTTATCAAAGCACTTTTTGCCGAGTACTGCAATATCCGTGTCTGTGGCGACATTCGTGGGCTAGATGTAAATAAGTCGCCATGTTAGTGTGGTCAGCTAGCCTAACTCGTCACCATGTATGCTGCGTTCACTTGTTATTGGAAATCGGGAACTTCCAACTTTAGTCAGGCTTGTAGTCAGGGCAGAAGTGTAATAGGAGCATGTGTGTGTGTGTGTGTGTGTGTGTGTTAAGGTGGTTCAGGATCATCTGGTAAGGATGAACCCTGGGCGCCTCCCTAGGGAGGTGTTCCAGGCACGTCCAGCTGGGAGGAGGCCTCGAGGAAGACCCAGGACCAGGTGGAGAGATTAGATCTCCACACTGGCCTGGGAACGCCTCAGGATCCCCCAGTTAGAGCTGGTTAATGTGGCCCAGGAAAGGGAAGTTTGGGGTCCCCTGCTAAAGCTGCTGCCCCCGAGACCCGACCCCGGATAAGAGGCTGAAGATGAGATGAGATGATGTTTTTTTATAAAATATAAAACGAAAATGATGAATAGAAAAGTGTCGTAATCGACCTTGTTTCCAGTTGGAGTCGTCCTGTCAACAGTTTTACCGTGGTGGTCTATGGAGAAAATGCTTTTTTGGATTTCTTCGTCTGTATCCAACGTATTTATTTTGTGTGTATTCAATACAATCAACTCAACTTTATTGTCCCCTTGGGGAAACTTTTCTTGGACTCCCGGGCTGGAAACTTTAGCTGCACATGCAATAAATAATGATCGATACATAGAAGCAATAAAAACAAATCAATAAATAATAATAGAGACAATAAAAACATTCAAATGAGCTGACATAGTATAAAATCTCCGTGTATGGGGCAGTTCAGGGTGGAGGATGAGTTCCAATACACAGGACTTTCACCCAGGGGACCGGTCGTACTGAGACAAACCACAACCTTTTTCCTTTTTGATGCGTAACCATCGTAATCGTAATCATCATCTTTCCTGTAAACTGAACTGTCGTGGTCTACTTCCTGTCATTGTTGCCAGCATTAATAGATCATATTTCACAAGATATCATGGGAATCTTTGCACATTACATTTCGTTCAACATCTGTATCCTATGCGTAGGATGCTTTTAGTGGTCGGAAGACTAGAAAGGCGCCATACAGTTGCAGATGAAGTCCATTTACCGTCTAAAGTGTTGGAAATGCTCCAACAGCTCGAACACTGTCTGTGGGAAAACCGGAAAGGATCTGGACTTCAGAACCCTGTCTGCACGATACCTTTCTACACTTATAAATATATTGAAAGGCTGTAAAGATTGACCGGAAAGACAGCAGCAGCTTCTCTGATTCAAATCAAATATGCCCTGGACACCCTTTTAGGCTTTCCAGTTGAAATACTGTGCTGTAGATGCAAAACCACCACAAAAAGATGCAAAATGACTAAAAATAGATGCAAAACCACCACAAAAAGATGCAAAATGAATAAAAATAAATGCAAAACCGCCACAAAAAGATGCAAAAATGACTAAAAATAGATGCAAAACCACCACAAAAAGATGCAAAATGACTAAAAATAGATGCAAAACCACCACAAAAAGATGCAAAATGAATAAAAATAAATGCAAAACCGCCACAAAAAGATGCAAAAATGACTAAAAATAGATGCAAAACCACCACAAAAAGATGCAAAATGACTAAAAATAGATGCAAAACCATCACAAAAAGATGCAAAATGACTTGAAATAGATGCAAAACCACCACAAAAAGATGCAAAATGACTAAAAATAGATGCAAAACCACCACAAAAAGATGCAAAATGACTAAAAATAGACACAAAAAGAATCGTCTAGTCAATCAGGGAACATTTCCATTAAACAGTCCTATTCTTTGTTTGCAGTAACCTGTTTTGTCTGTTCATTTGTGCCTGAAAGGTGCTCAAACGTACGGCCCAGCACAGAAAAGTCACACCAACGAACAGGAAACTGTCACCGTTCAGATAATAACCTGCAGGGGACGACACGCAGTCTGCGTCGAGGAGTTCAAATTTGATCGACACGCCCTTAAAAAGGTCCAGCATCTGTTCTGGGTGCGGTTTAATCGAACGTGTGCCGATTAATAATTCAGCAGCTGTTATTGATCCGCTGGCCTCAGCTCCTCTACCGTCAGGGCTGTGCATCTGGAAGGAGGGTCCACCTGCTCCAGAGCCTTTCATCCAGACCTGATAACACGCACACCCACATGCCAACACACATGTACACACACACACACACACACGCACACATGCAGTAAAAGATGAGAAATGACTGTAACGTGAGCTGCACTGTGAAAGAAGAGAGTCCGTAGGGATGTTTGTAATGTCCTTGTGGTGGAGGACACAAACACTGAGTTACCAGTTCATTCTAGGAACATCTATATGATCCAGAGCGGCGCTGCAGCGGAGACCATCACTCACAGGTTCATAATGTTCAGGTGACGCTGACGGGAACGTGGCGAGGGAGGTGTTTCAGAGGCTGTAGTTAACGCTGATTTATTAGATTACATGATGTTAAAAGGCGTTTCTAAGACTCCTTCACATACAGTATCGAATGGGGACGGAATAAATAATCAGGACAAGCACATACAGTAGATGTGTCATCTTATTGGAGCTGCAACAGATTTTTAACCCAAGAATTTGTCAATATATTGTCAGTCTTTCGGTCCATAAGCCAGTTCTCAGCCAGATATTCTCAAGTGGCACCCTTCTGACCGTTAAAAGTCGATTCTTAAATGTAAAGGTGAGCGTTCCTTCGCTGTAGGAGCCATGGAAGGATTACTGAGCGGGCTACCGTGGCACAGGTCCAGGGGCCCGTAAGGTCAGGGGCCCTCAGACATAAAGTGTTGGTTAAAAGAAAACACAGAATGATCACAAAGAGATGCTAAATGACCACAAGTATGCACAAAACGACCAAAAATGACCACAATAAGACGGAAATTGACCATAGGGATGTAAAATGATCATGAAGGTATGCCAAAATTAAAAAAGGATTAAAAGGAGATGCAAAACCACCACAAAAAGATGCAAAATGACTAAAAATAGATGGAAAACAGTCACAGAGATTACAAAGACATACCAAGCGGTGGGAAGGGCAGGTCACTCGGCTGGGAACCAGAGGGTAGCCCGTTCGAGTCCCTGTGGTGCCAGTCCATCTCCTGCCCACTGCCGAGGTGCTGTTGAGCAAGGCACCAAACCCCAACTGCTCAGGGTGCTGAGCAGTTGGCAGCCCCCTCGCTCTGACATCTCTCCATTGACTGCATGTATATAGGTCCTGGTTGTGCATGTGTGTATTTCAGGTCTCTGTGTGTGTGTGTGTGTGTGTGTGTGTGTGTGTGTGTGTGTGTGTGTGTGTGTGTGTGTGTGTGTGTGTGTGTGTGTGTGTGTGTGTGTGTGTGTGTGTGTGTGTGTGTGTGTGTGTGTGTGTGTGTGTGTGTGTGTGTGTGTGTGTGTGTGTGTGTGTGTGTGTGTGTGTAACATGAATAATAATAATAACAGAGTGAAAAATTGAATTTCCCTTGCGGGATAAATAAAAGGAATTCTTCTAAAAACAGATGCAAAATGATCACAAAAGGGAATAGAAGTGGACTCTTTGTCTTGTTCCTGTGTGTTATTTATTATAACAAGAAATATAGAAACAGAAACTGAGGAAAATAATAATAATAAGTCTGCTTAAATTTAAGTCCATGTCTCAGTTTCTGTGTGTTGAAAGTGGAAACACTTCACAACCTTTACAGAAACAACTGTGACCTTGACCAGCAGCTCTCTATGTGTGTGTGTGTGTGTGTATCCCTCTGTGTGTGTGTGTGTGTGTCTATGTGTGAGAGCACAGAGTGATGTAAGGGCAGGAGGGAGGAAAGGGAATATCTGAGACATTCAGGGGAGAGAAAAAGCGGCGCGTCTGGAGAGAAGGGCGCGGCGGGCTGGGCATCGAGGCTGCAGCCGACAGCTGTGTGACATTTAGAGGAGACATGTGAGATGATGCTGCCGGATGTGATGCACTGACGACGTTTCACTAACCGGCTTTCGACAGAAGCCGTTAAAATGCCAAAGCAACCGCTGGCAGCGCTCATTTCAAACGCCTCTTTACTGGGTGAAACTTTTGTTTTCTCCCCCGTTTGTCGATAAATGACAGACTCGATATATTCGTGTGTCTTCTGCCTCCTTTGTGAGCTATTCTTGGATCACAGGAAATCATTCTGTGTGAGCCGAAAGAAAGTTATTTAAGAGACAAAGTCTAGACTCTTCTGACAGATAACTAAAATACTGACACCCCCCTCTGTGTGTGTCTGTGTGTGTGTGTGTGTGTGTGTGTGTGTTAGTCAGATGTAATGATTCAGGGTTTATAGCGGGTCATGTTGGCAGAGCCGACGGTGTATTTTAGTGTGTGTGTGTGTGTGTGTGTGTGTCCCACCCAGCAGCTGCTGTTGAGTCACAGCTGTTTGAAAAGTCCCGTTCCCTAAAACAGAAAATCCGCTCCACAAAAATAAAATCTGACTTCAACTTCAAACATGAGTTTCCACAGGAAACTTGCAGCTGTTTGGTTAAAAAGCTAAAAGATGAATTAACATGTATTCATTCATTCATTCATCTTCAACCGCTTATCCCGGGGTTGGGGTCGCGGGGGGTGTTGGAGCCGATCCCAGCTGACATCGGGCGTGAGGCGGGGTCCACCCTGGACAGGACGCCAGTCTATCACAGGACACATAGAGACGAACAGAGACAGACAACCATTCACACCTACGGGTGATTTAGAGTCATCAATGAACCGAACACCTGCACGTCTTTGGACTGTGGGAGGAAACCGGAGAACCCGGAGAAAACCCACACAGACACGGGGACAACATGCAAACTCCACACAGAAGGGCCCCAGCTGGGATTCGAACCGGGAACCCTCTCGCTGTGAGGCGACAGTGCTAACCACCACACCCACTACATTAACATGTATCTACCTATAAAACCTCATAATTCTGTGTAACCCATGGGAGTTTGCAGAGGGCGATGGTTTTATTTATTGGGGGATAAATCACCCGTAGGTGTGAATGGTTGTCTGTCTCTGTTCGTCTCTATGTGTCCTGTGATAGACTGGCGTCCTGTCCAGGGTGGACCCCGCCTCACGCCCGATGTCAGCTGGGATCGGCTCCAGCACCCCCCGCAACCCCGACCCCGGGATAAGCTGTTGAAGATGAATGAATGAATGAATTTACACTATTCATTAGAGGAATGACATATTTGGAGGGCAAATGGAAAACCAGTTTAGATTTTATTTTACTTTACAAGTTTCTGTTTGCTAGTTTTAGTTCTTAGATATTTAGATTTACAGCACTTTGTCTCGTTAGTGTGCAGCTACATGCATCATACATGGTTGGAGAACTGTGTGGCCTTAATGTTTAGGTGTCTTGGTTTTGGGAATGGAGGATCTTTCAGTGCCAAAGCAGAAAACCCCCGAGCTCAGCTGGTTTTACGTTAGAATGGGCTGAATGCCTCGGTTAGACAACACTCTCTCTACTACGGTATAGGGCCGCACTGATGTTGGATCTGTGAGACCGAGGCTGATATTTTTATTAAAAGGGGGAAAATACACAGATTTCAAATATGGAGACTGAGTCCTGACCCCAGGTGAAGGAGTTCAAGTTCCTCGGGGTCATGTTCACGAGTGAGGGGACGATGGAGCGTGAGTTTGGCCGGAGAATCGGAGCAGCGGGGGCGGAGCTGCAGTCGCTCTACCGCACCGTTGTGACTAAAAGAGAGCTGAGGAAGACAAAGCTCTGGATCTACCGCTCAGTCCTGGTTCCTACCCTCACCTGTGGTCATGAAAGCTGGGTCAGGACCCAAAGAACCAGGTCGCGGGTACAAGTGTCTGAAATGTGTTTCCTCAGGAGGGGGGCTGGAGTCTCCCTTAGAGAGAGGGGGAGAAGTTCAGCATCCGTGAGGAACTCGGAGTAGAGCCGCTGCTCCTTTGCGTTGAAAGGAGCCAGTTGAGGTGGTTCAGGATCATCTGGTAAGTAAGGATGAACCCTGGGCGCAGTCTTCCAAATCTGCACTCTCAGCGTTTCTGCACCGTCATTGCAGCCGGGGAATGACTGTAACGGCACTGTGGCAGCACTTTCTACCTATATACAGTATAGTTGTGACATCACAAACTCAAAGAAGTCCTGATGGCTCGTTTAAAGTCACAGTTTCTGAATAAGGACTTGGTTCATTTCTCTGTGGATTGAGCGTTTTGGTACAGTTCTTTAACAGTTCCAGGCACGTCCAGCTGGGAGGAGGCCTCGGGGAAGACCCAGGACCAGGTGGAGAGATTAGATCTCCACACTGGCCTGGGAACGCCTCAGGATCCCCCAGTTAGAGCTGGTTAATGTGGCCCGGGAAAGGGAAGTTTGGGGTCCCCTGCTAAAGCTGCTGACCCCGAGACCCGACCCCGGATAAGAGGCTGAAGATGAGATGAGATGAGATGAGATAAACATCATGTTCTGTATCAGCGAAATGCTGAACTTTAAACTAAAGAATGAATATAAAAAAAATAAAATAATTACAGTTTACGACACAGTTCTCTACGTCACATCAGGGATTCTTCTCTGGATTGTGTGTTCTGTAAAAAAGGTCAGAGCGCGCGTTGTGTCCTCGCCACAGCGGTTCAGGTTTGACTCCAACCTCATTTCCCGCCAATCATCAGCTGTACTAAGAAATAATCTTTTTTTAAAAATGCACATAAGAGCCCACGACCCTCTACCACAACCGTTAAACCACGTTCTTGTTGTTTTAACAGGACGTGAAAAAGCAGCAGTGTTAATTATGAAGCACCGTCTCTCCTCACGTCGGTTTCATTTCTGTGGTTCGATGTCACAAGAGTCTCTGAATTATTATAGCTTATATTATTTACGATCATTTTTGTTTCATTCTATTCTTTTAACCCGTGTTTTCCTTTTTATAATGTCGTAAAAAGAAGTCGTTTTTTATTTAGTGTCTACGACGACGACATTTCTAACGGCTTAGATTAAATTTAATTCACAACAATAACCCTGCTGCAGTGAGCCTCACCATCAAGGACACACACTTTTACGACTGTGATTTATGCCTCATTTAATACAAGTTGAACACGGGAGGTTGTTCACTCTATGAGCTGCTTCGTTACGGTGTTTTTAGACTTTACGTTTGCAGCAGAACCGTACACGAATAAAGGGTTCAGCACTGGACAACATTCGCGTTTACGTCTGGGAAACTGTGCAGTAAAATCTAGACTATTGACTGAAAAATATATATGAATCACTTTGAAGGAGGGCTGCTGGAAGATATGAGGAAGACATGCGATAACATTGAAAAGTATCATGATAACAACGTCACTTGCGATGTTGATGCAGAAATCCTCATTGAGTCCTCAAAGCAACTTCAGTCAAAAGCAGCTGGACTTGGTTATTTGTCTGGGAAGACGTTTCACCTCTCATCCAAGAGGCTTCATCAGTTCATATACGTGTCTGACCAGACTGGGACTGGACCAGGACCAGGACCAGGCTGGGACTGGACCAGGACCAGGACCAGGAACAGGAACAGGACCAGGACCACGACCACGACCACGACCAGGACCAAGACCAGGCTGGGACTGGTCCAACTAACTGGTGTGGAGATCCAGGTATTTAACCTCTCACAGGCCGATGATGTCACTGGAACCCTTTGTGCTCCAAGTGCCAATGACCGTCGTTAGAGTGACAGTCGTTGGTGGGAAGTTGGTTTGGACTTCGTTAGTGCTCTATTGAGTCTAACGGTCGTTGGCACTTGGAACACAAAGGGTTTCAGTGACATCATCGGCCTTGTGAGAGGTTAAATACCTGGATCTCCACACCAGATAGTTAGACCAGTCCTGTTCCAGTCCCAGCCTGGTCCTGGTCCTGGTCCTGGTCCAGTCCCAGCCTGGTCCTGGTCCTGGTCCTGGTCCAGTCCCAGCCTGGTCCTGGTCCTGGTCCAGTCCCAGCCTGGTCCTGGTCCTGGTCCTGGTCAGATGCGTACATGAACTGATGAAGCCTCTTGGATGAGAGGTGAAACGTCTTCCTAGACAAATAACCAAGTCCAGTTGCTTTTGACTGAAATTGCTTTGAGGAGAACGATGACCTGGACACATGAGAACATTCACAGGATCATCATTGAGGTCTTTTTTCCTTCCTTGACACGTTTTCTTTCAAACTAGTGGAACGAAAACCTCCAAAATACACATAATGATGTTTATTTTACTGCAGTTTGTCTGTTTGTGTCTGTAGATTTCTCTGAAATTCACCAAAAGTGAGAAGAAAAGGCCTCGTTTGCAAATTAACACAAAACACAACATTTCAGAAAACTCGTAATACAGAAAGTATTTGTGTTAACGTGAGTCACTGGGGGTGTCTCATGGTGATATCTGGTAGTGCCACTTTCCTGGTTGATCCAAACAGGAAGTGCCAAAAACTGCAGTTCTCCAAGTGTCCACTAGGGGCAGGTTTCATAACAGAGCAGTTTCTCATTGAGCCCCATGTTAAACAGGCCGTTTTCACAGCATCATTGAACCTGTTTAAGGACAAAAGAACATTCTAGTCTGTGTGTTTAGGTCATATCTCCATGACAACACTGAGGGGGAGGGGCTAGTTTTTATTTTATTGGAGGTTAAAGTTTATGAATAATTAGGGGCGTGGCCTCTTGAGTGACAGCTAGCCTCTGGCCCTCACTTCTCCTCGGAGGCAAACGTCAGACAGATGGATGTATCTCCCTCCCCCCAGCGTCACATACATGCCCTTTTTTGGTCAGAGGAAATGAGGCGGAGTCAAAGTCTGACAAGATGGCGACGATTGGATCAAGTTGAGAGACCGGACCCCGACGGAGACGCTATGTCCGTTTTTTAAACAGCCAATGATCTAAACGCAACGACTGTTTCTGAGTCTTCCAAATCTGCACTCTCAGTGTTTCTGCGCCGTCATTGCAGCCGGGGATTGACTGTAACGGCACTGTGGCAGCACTTTCTACCTATATAGAGTATAGTTGTGACATCACAAACTCACAGAAGCCCTGATGGCTCGTTTAAAGTCCTGGTTCCTGAACAGGGACTTGGTTCATTTCTCTGTGGATTGAGCGTTTTGGTACTTTAACAGTCTTCACATAGCCCCTCCGACTGCTTTGGTCATAAAAACAAAGACTTTTGACAATACGGGACCTTTAAAGAGAGAAACTGGGGGATGCTGCTGCTGCAAAACCTCCGGAAAGGGACTGTACGAGCGGTCCGTGAACGCAGCACGAGGCTCCAGATAGAGTGTAGGTGTTGAGCTGAGGCAGGCCGATCTGCCTTCATCCTCTTCCGCAGCAGGAGCAGCAGCAGCAGGAGCAGCAGCAGCAGCAGCAGCAGCACCGCCCATCCCTCCGCTCCATCCGCACCACCGAAGCACGGTAAGACACGGTTTATCCCCGCTTTACACACCCTCACACCCCGCACGCAAGCCGGGGATAGGCGCTTGTTTTTTCGGCCGGAGGATGGAGATGTTGCGGACGCGTAAAGGAAAGAGGCTGGCCCGGTGGTTTGGGTGGTTGTGGTCCAGTGGCACCGCATCATTGATCCGGAGCGTGTCTCTCTGCGCACGGACGCACTGGAGGAATCCGAGCGCATGAAAAACAGCAAATTGTATTTTGGCATTAAGGTGCACGAGAGGATGCGTGTCTGCAGAGGATATGATGGAGCAACATGGTGCTGTAGCTCGTGATCATCTATTCCACTGCATGTATAGTTGTGTGCACATACTCGTAAAGAGCTCCGTTTATCTAATCCACCCCTATAATCTTTATATATATATATATTTATATTTCTGGTGCATTTAGGTCACATTATGTACTTTATGGCACTGGATCTGTGGGTCATCAGTGCTGACTCCTCCCTGCTCAGCCTGCGGGGGTAAACCAACAGAAACGACTGCTAAATTATTATTATTTTTTACCATTTGAATGTTAAAATACATGTTCTTTAAATGTCACCTTCCTACACAATCATCATCATTATGTTTTAAAGCATTTTTACTGTAACAATGGCAGAGATTCAATTCTATTAAATCCTATTTTTTTGTTTGTTTGTTGATAAATCATTTAGTAAATCGATTTAAATAATGAATGAAAAGAGTTCATTGAGTATTTGTTAACTGCCTCCAGGTGTTTAAATGTGGGTCTTAAACGTGCATTTCTCCGTTTTATATCGTTTCAAACTAAATCAAAGGAACCGTTTTGTGATTAAATCGTGTGTTGAGATATCATGATACACATTTACCTCTTCTTAATTAATAATAACGAGCACATTCAGTCAAAATGACTAAAAATAGATGCAAAACCACCACAAAAGACGCAAAATGACTAAAAATAGATGCAAAACCACCACAAAAAGATGCAAAATGACTAAAAATAGATGCTAAACCACCACAAAAAGATGCAAAATGACTAAAAAATAGATGCAGAACCACCACAAAAAGATGCAAAATGACTAAAAATAGATGCAAAACCACCACAAAAGATGCAAAATGTCTAAAAATAGATGCAAAACCACCACAAAAACATACAAAACAACTAAAAATGGACGTAAAATGACCACAAAGAGAAACAAAATGACTATAAAATCACTAAAAGTCGATGTTGAGTTTGGCTGAGCGGGGGCCTCTTAGATGCTGAGAGAGGGTAAAGATCAACACGCATGTTGTTTGTCGATTCATCATTTAGTAAATCGATTTAAATAATGAATGAAATGAGTTCATTAGTAATTGTTAACTGCCTCCAGGTATTTAAATGTGGGTCTTAAACGTGCATTTCTCTGTTTTATATAATTTTAAACTAAATCAAAGGAACCGTTCTGTGATTAAATCGTGTGTTGAGATATCGTGATACACATTTACCTCTTCTTAATTAATAATAACGAGCACATTCAGTCAAAATGACTACAAATACTGAGGATTTTCTCATTTTATTAAGAAATTTAGTGCAAAATAAGTCAAATTATTTCACATTTCGGATTTTCTGAACAATTTGAGCTAGCAGATATTTGTTAATGTCTATTTAGTTGACGTGATTGTGTATTTTTATATCTCGACATTCGACTTCATCACAATACGATTCCAGTAAAAGAGGATATAAGGACTAATAAAGGAATACTTTTCTTAAATGATTATACTGAAGTATCGCCCGGAGTGCCGCCCTCGTTAAAACCCCCAGATCCTCCAGCTGGGAGGAGGCCTCGGGGGAGACCATGTTCACGAGTGAGGGGACGATGGAGCGTGAGTTTGGCCGGAGAATCGGAGCAGTGGGGGCGGAGCTGCAGTCGCTCTACCGCACCGTTGTGACTAAAAGAGAGCTGAGGAAGGCAAAGCTCTGGATCTACCGGGCAATCTTGGTTCCTACCCTCACCTGTGCTCATGAAAGCTGGGTCAGGACCCAAAGAACCAGGTCCAGGTCCAAGCGTGTGAAATGTGTTTCCTCAGGAGGGGGTCTGGAGTCTCCCTTAGAGAGAGGGGGAGAAGTTCAGCATCCGTGAGGAACTCGGAGTAGAGCCGCTACTCCTTTGTGTTGAAAGGAGCCAGTTGAGGTGGTTCAGGATCATCTGGTAAGGATGAACCCTGGGCGCCTCCATAGGGAGGTGTTCCAGGCACGTCCAGCTGGGAGGAGGCCTCGGGGAAGACCCAGGACCAGGTGGAGAGATTAGATCTCCACACTGGCCTGGGAACGCCTCAGGATCCCCCAGTTAGAGCTGGTTAATGTGGCCCGGGAAAGGGAAGTTTGGGGTCCCCTGCTAAAGCTGCTGCCCCCGCGACCCGACCCCCGATAAGAGGCTGAAGATGAGATGAGATAATTTAGAGATCATCTTCAGTAAGGGGGGTGTTGGGAGCCTCGTGACCTCAGTATTTCTAAAATCCTGGCTGCGGCCCTGGATGAAATATCACGATTGAATTATAACTCAGATATCAACTCTTCTGCGACCTAAAGGTCCTGTGTAAGGCTCGTTTTCAGGTTCATACTTGTATTTTGCGTCTTTACTTAACATGTTTACATGCTTCCAGTCTGAATATTCACGTCCGCCTGAAACGCTTCGTTTTGGCGCCTGTCTCTTTAAGAATCCCTCCTGAAAAAGTCCAGTCTGCTCTGATTGGTCAGTCAGTGCGTTTACAAGAACAATTATGTTCGGGTTAAGAGCGTTCTCCGGTTTCTTAAACGTCATGTGAACACAGTACCCCGGGTAAAATCGGAGCTATCACACCCCGGTTAACAGACCCAGAGAACTCCTTCAGTCATCAAAGTGTTCGTGCATGTGAACATCTTACCTGGAGTGTTATCGGGCTACGCGTCTGCGCATGCTCCCTGGGTTATAACTCCCCCTCCCCACTCCGCTGCGGTGGCTTTTGACCCGGAAATAGAGTGAAATAATACTAAATAACACAGATGATGTCGTTATCCCTCAGGATGATGATGCAGGGTACAGTTCTGAGGCGAGTCTCTCGGACTCGTGCTCACACTTTAACCCTCAGCTTCATTTCTCGGTTCAGTTGAGTAAATTTGGTGGGAAAAAATCATCTTCTGACCTGAAAAGCAGCTGAGACTGTGAAGCTGATGGGTCTGTGGTCTGGTCAGGCTGCCGCAGCTCATTGGTTCATGTGAATCCTGTGGATTAGACTTCACTCTCTGAATAACCTCCAACTTACGCAATCGACGAGAGAAAATGTCCCAAAATAGAGCGATACACACAGACCACTGACAGCTGTACTACTCCACGAGCATGCAAGGAGGAAGATGTTACCAGCTGCAACAGCGACGCTGGGACCATAGTGTGTGTGTGTGTGTGTGTGTGTGTGTGTGTGTGTGTGTGTGTGTGTGTGTGTGTGTGTGTGTTTGTGTGTGTGTGTGTGTGTGTCACCGACATGGAAGGATTACTGAACGGGCTGCCGTGGCACAGGTCCAGGGGCCCAGACTCATAAAATGTTGATGAAAAAAACACAAAGTGATCACAAAGAGATGCTAAATCACTACAAGTATACACAAAACGACCAAAAATAACTACAAAGAGACAAAACGTCACTATAGGGATGCTAAATGACTTAATAGATACAAAACGATCACATATAGACAAAAAATGACGACATAGAAACGTAAATTTTTGAACAATCGATGCAAAACCACCACAAAAAGATGCAAAATGACTAAAAATAGATACAAAACCACGACAAAAAGATGCAAAATGACTAAAAATAGATGCAAAACCACCACAAAAAGATGCAAAATGATTAAAAATAGATGCAAAACCACCACAAAAAGATGCAAAATGACTAAAAATAGATGCAAAACCACCACAAAAAGATGCAAAATGTCTAAAAATCGATGCAAAACCACCACAAAAAGATTCAAAATGACTAAAAATAGATACAAAACCACGACAAAAAGATGCAAAATGACTAAAAATAGATGCAAAACCACCACAAAAAGATGCAAAATGATTAAAAATAGATGCAAAACCACCACAAAAAGATGCAAAATGACTAAAAATAGATGCAAAACCAGCACAAAAAGATGCAAAATGTCTAAAAATAGATGCAAAACCACCACAAAAGATGCAAAATGATTAAAAATAGATGCAAAACCACCACAAAAAGATGCAAAATGTCTAAAAATAGATGCAAAACCACCACAAAAAGATGCAAAATGATTAAAAATAGATGCAAAACCACCACAAAAAGATGCAAAATGACTAAAAATAGATGCAAAACCACCACAAAAAGATGCAAAATGACTAAAAATAGATGCAAAACCACCACAAAAAGATGCAAAATGACTAAAAATAGATGCAAAACCACCACAAAAAGATGCAAAATGACTAAAAATAGATGCTAAACCACCACAAAAAGATGCAAAATGACTAAAAATAGATGCAAAACCACCACAAAGAGATGCAAAATGACTAAAAATAGAAGCAAAACCACCACAAAAAGATGCAAAATGACTAAAAATAGATGCAAAACCTCCACAAAAGATACAAAATGACGGTATTGAGTTATCCTGATGCACAATTCCTTCTCCTAAATTAATAATAACAAGCACATTCAGTCAAATTAGTCAGAAAATCTGATGTGAGTATCATGTGAAGATGTGGGATGACGTACGTACACAGCTCATCTAAATATATCACACAGGTGAAGGTGTCTTTAGACATTTGAACGCAG
This sequence comes from Echiichthys vipera, assembly GCF_963691815.1. Classification (NCBI taxonomy): domain Eukaryota; kingdom Metazoa; phylum Chordata; class Actinopteri; order Perciformes; family Trachinidae; genus Echiichthys; species Echiichthys vipera. The sequence goes on from NC_139826.1 coordinate 38,172,336, forward strand.
AGAAGTATCATATCAGCTGCCTGTTGATCGGCTGATCGTCTTCTTAAAAACGCCGTCAGACGTTCAGACTTCATCGTGCCGCTCATTCTTCACAATCTGAAAATGTGACGTGTTTTCAACTTGAGAATGAATTCACTGAAGAAATGCAGATGGTCGTTAGCTGCAGCTTTGCCTCTTTGAAGGCCGTCTTTGAAACGTCCTTGAGCCGCCCTCATCTCTCACACACACACAGGAGGACAGAGCGACGCAGCTCAGGTCATCTGGAATCATCCGGAATCCTCTGTAATCACGGACGACCTTGTTTCATAACGCTGGGACTCGACTGAGTGAGATCGGACTCTTTGTGTTATTAGATTCTCCCGTAGACAAACACACAAACACACGCATGAAGCCTCCCCAGCAGTGCGCTCAGTGAACTCCCATGATGCCTCAGGGCGGGTGAGGCAGAGTGCTGAGCTCAGCGAGATCAGGCAGGGTGGAGGAGAGTGGTTTGTGCTGGTCGGGTGGAGGTGTGGTCCCCCGACCGACTGGTGTTATATTCACTCCAGTGGTCGATGTGATGCTCAAAATCAGCAGAGCTCTGCGGGTTCTTACAGGAAAAGACTCCGCGCCATTTAAGACGGATAAACATGAGGGTGCGTCCTCAATTTCTGCTCCAGCGCCTGTTTTTAGAGATTTTCAACAAAACAACCACAAAAGATGCAAAATGACTAAAAATAGATGCAAAACCACCACAAAAAGATGCAAAATGACTTAAAATAGATGCAAAACCACCACAAAAAGATGCAAAATGACTAAAAATAGATGCAAAACCACCACAAAAAGATGCTAAATGACTAAAAATAGATGCAAAACCACCACAAAAAGATGCAAAATGACTAAAAATAGATGCAAAACCACCACAAAAAGATGCAAAATGACTAAAAATAGATGCAAAACCACCAGAAAAAGATGCTAAATGACTAAAAATAGATGCAAAACCACCAGAAAAAGATGCAAAATGACTAAAAATAGATGCAAAACCACCACAAAGAGATGCTAAATGACTAAAAATAGATGCAACACCACCACAAAAAGATGCAAAATGTCTAAAAATAGATGCAAAACCACCACAAAAAGATGCAAAATGACTAAAAATAGATGCAAAACCATCACAAAAAGATGCAAAATGAATAAAAATAGATGCAAAACTACCACAAAAAGATGCAAAATGACTAAAAATAGATGCAAAACCACCACAAAAAGATGCAAAATGGTTAAAAATGACGTGACGGTTAGGTTTAATCAAAAGGTGACGGTTAAGTGTAAGCAACCACATCCTGAGACAGTGAACAAACGCACCAGTTCCTCCTGTTTGTTTGTTAAAACTTCAGTGAGCAGCTGTTTCAGGACGTTACTGTTAGTAACTTAAGTTTATGTCCTCATTAGAAACCAGCGGGCGTCTTACAGGAGGAAGTCAGGGTCTAAGAAGAGAAATACGGAATAACACCACCTGTGCTTGGAGGTGCTCCGTATAACACTACATCATGAATAACACGTGGTGTCTTAACTGCAGATTCAGCGTCGGTGGTGCTAATTGGTTTCTGCTGCTGCTCGGTTTCCTGGTTTCCTCAGGCGACGCTTAGTTTGGCAGTTAGGTAGTGAAGTGTATCGTCTCACAGCAGCACGGTGATGGGCTGGGCTCTGCTGCGTGTTTGCTGTCGTAGACCTGAATCTGGGGAGAGAGTAGCTGTTTCTGTTCACACTGGAGCTTTTCCATGTTGCCGTCACACACACACACACACACACACCGTCCTGGGTGCAGCCTCAGCAGAAATACTCCATTAATGGGGTGTGTCTGAAGAGTTGTTGAGGTCCTGCAGTAGTGTGTATACACAAAGACAGCAGTGATCTTTTAATTGTAATACTTTGCAAATAAATTGATTAAAAGTTGAATTAAATGAGTTAAGTTGAGTAAAGCAGTTTTACTTACTTATAGTTAAGTATAATATACAAAACCACAGTTAAATTATTAATTCTCATCATCAGATGTCACATTCATTTGTGTGCAAACTTTTATTTAATTTATTAATTCAATTCAGAAAAGCCAAAATACATGAGGAACAGGGCGTGGTAGTTTTCTACCTCTTCCTGTTTAAGGCCTGGGACAAAAGAACACTCTAGTCTTTGTGTTTACGTCATATCTCCATGACAACACTGAGGGGGAGGGGCTAGTTTTAATTTTATTGGAGGTTCAAGTTTATGAATAATTAGGGGCGTGGCCTCTTGAGTGACAGCTAGCGTCTGGCCCTCACTTCTCCTCGGAGGTAAACGTCAGCAAGATGGACGTACGCCCCTCCCTCCAGCGTCACATACATGCCCTTTTTTGGTAAGAGGAAATGAGGCGAAGTCAAAGTCTGACAAGATGGCGACTCCCGTAGGCGAGGACGATTGGATCAAGTTGAGAGAACGGACCTCGACGGAGACGCTACGTCCGTTTTCCTATGCAGTCTGTGGTTTCTCCTGGCTCTTGTGCTCGTTATCAAGCAGCTGAAGGTTTGGAAATCATCGGAGTCAGGTGTGTTAGAGCAGGGAGAAATCTAAAACATGCAGGACCATGGCCCTCCAGGAGCAGGGTTGGGTAGCCCCGACCTGAATCGTCTAAAGAAAGTCAATCAGGGAAGCTTCGAAGTTCGAGGCGCCACGGAAATGGACCTTAGCTGTAGTTGAGTCAGTTGGTTGCAGCAGCCGCACGGTCAGCTTTTACTACCATGAAGTGCTGCAGCTGCACCGCGGGCTCTAATTTCAGCCCTCTGATTATTTCCCTCAAGGCTCACCTGAAAGCTGCAGCGGTGTTAATACGTCCGAGGGTGAAAGCAGCAGGTACAAATCACCTGCGTGTCACGGTTACGTCCCCCTGAGGAAATGTACACTGTCCCTGTTGCTCAGAGTCATGATTCACTTTAATGTTTCATTTCCTGCAGTTACAGTCGTGCTCCAGTGTGCCGCACTAGTTTATGCGTTCTGTCTGACGGACGAGGACTTAATGGATGAATCAGGACAGGAAACAGTGATTTACCAGTGCATCAATCAATCATGCCCCCCCCTTAAAAAAGGCACATCACTCTGCTTCAGTTACCCAGTCCACTCTGTCAGTGCTGACGGTTTCAAACCAACGAACTATCTTGTTATTTAAACCCCAATACCACTCTTAGACCAAACACAACTATCTCAACAGCAACAGGACGGACTGCAATGAACTTTGGTACAAACATTCATGTTCCCCAGAGGATGAACCCCACTGACTTTGCTGTTTTAGGCTAATAGTTCTGGTTTGACAGCAGCCTTTTGGTTCACGCTCACATCTCTCTTTAATCTGCGGCAGTACTGGCAGGCGGCTCTTTTAGTTTAGTTTAGTTTGAGTTAGCGGTGAACATCGTGGAGGGCCATTTCACCGAATCCTTTTCATTTCATTTTCACCATGAAAAAGTATCTTTATGAGGCCAACTCGCCGACGTCACAGTCCACACTTGCAGCATGACTAACGTGAAAATTAAAGCGTATTTAGACAAAGTAGTTCTCCTGAATGAAGTAAACATCCTAAGGGCGCACTCACACTGTCTTTCCGCACCGGGCCAAAACAGGTTTTTAGGGTAAAGCCTAGTGCGTTTGACCAGTGTGAGTGCAACCACTCCGCGCATAACTGAGGCCAGCTTTTGTAGAGCACGTTTGCACGTTTACGAGCACGAGGCCTACGCCGGTTCTGAGGTCATTTCCTGTGCGCCTGTTGGGACGTAGAAAAAAGAAGGAGGGACCATGCACGGACATTTCAAACAATGGCGGTGAAAGGTTCACGTTGGTGTGATGCGGAGGTGGAGTGTTTACTGCAGATTTGGTCGATGAAAAGATTCAAAAACAGTCGACAAGACGCACAAAAACTCAGAGGTCTACGGAAAGATTTGGAAACAAAGCCACGCATCGCCATGACGTCATCAATGCGTGTGACGTGTTACGGCGTGATGGCGTATAGGCAGCAAGAAGCATCGGCCGAGGCCCAGGTAGTGTGAGTACAAACGGGCCTGGAGGGCGGGACAAGGACCCTAAAGCACGGGGCGCGGTGCGGAAGGACAGTGTGAGTGCGCCCTTAATTGGTCATATTAGTCAGAGGGCTCCTAACAGTGTTTACTCTTTATGTGGTAATAAGTACGGCCACAGTGCCAGTACTCAGCCCTGCTCATAACACTCACACTCAGCTTCCCCTGCTGTGACTAATAAACCCTTTTGATGCCTCTGACCAGTCGTTTAGAGGACAACGTACTGCTTTTGTGATAGAAGGAAGGGTATCATTTATCACGCTACCACTCAAAATGAACCAGCTCACTGGAGGTTACAAACAAAAGCTGCTGCCAGCTGGAAAAATGAACCAGCAGCTTCCTGCCAGACGGCACAAACAGCACCTAATGAGTCTGTTCTCGGGAGCGTCTTTGGCCAAACATGTCTTCGCTTACAACAGGTGAGCTTTTGAAATCAGCCCTAACTCTTGGCGGGGTGAAAACAGCGAGTCGTGTTACACTGCTTGATCTACTTAAAATAATTAAGGCAACTTTTTGCATCAGATCATTATGTAGATTAAGCCAGACTCGTCTTTCTTTGAACCACATACAAGTTAAGTCAACGTAACTTGTAAAATGACGTCGACTCTACCTTCAAAATGTATTTCTTACAGTCACAGATGTATGTAGTTCATACAAAGGGCGCACTCACACTGTCCTTCCGCATCGCGCCCCGTGCTTTAGGGTCCTTGTCCCCCCCTCCAGGCCCGTTTGTACTCACACTACCTGGGCCTCGGCGAATGCTTCTTGCTGCCTATACGTCATCACACCGTAACACGTCACACGCATTGATGACGTCATGGCGATGCGTGGCTTTGTTTCCAGATCTTTCCGTAGACCTCAGAGTTTTTGTGCTTCTTGTCGACTGTTTTTGAATCTTTTCATCGACCAAATCTGCAGTAAACACTCCACCTCCGCATCACACCAACGTGAACCTTTCACCGCCATTGTTTTAAATGTCCGCGCATGGTCCCTCCTTCTTTTTTCTATGTCCCAACAGGCGCACATAAAATGGCGTCAGAACTGCCGTAGGCCTTGTGCTCGTACACGTGTGCACGCTCGTGCTCGTACATGTGCAAACGTGCTTTACAAAAGCCCACCTCTATCAAACGGGCCGTGGCCGGCAAGCATGCGGCAGCTAGACGCATTGCGGTTTCACTCACACTGGTCAAAGGAACCAGACTTTAGCCGTATAACCTGTTTGGGCACGGTACGGATGGACAGTGTGAGTGCGCCCTTAAACCGGGCTGGAGGACCAAACCACAACGTCTTCCTGTTTGCCGTTTACATCTGGGGGGGATATGGAGAAAAAAAGTTGTAATATTTCGAGAGAAAAATAATATTTTGACAAAAAAATCATAATATTTAAAAAAAAAGTTCACAACGTCTTCCTGTTAACCGTGTACATCTGCTGAGGACATGTCTAGTCATAATATTTATCTCATGTGGTGACAGTGAGTCAGAGATCTTCCTGTCTGACGTCCTCTTGATGTGACCTGAGCAGCAGGAACGCTGGATTTTTACGCACCGTGGTTCAGTGGTAGGAGGCACGTGGAGTCACACAGGGTGACATATGTGGGACATGGTCTACTTCCACCACACAAATGAACACAAACGCAGCTGACACCTCCCTCGGTCTCATGGGGCAGAGAACGTGTCGTAAACGGCTTCCCATCATGCACCAGAGGCACGAGTGCGTGGGCTCGCTCTGCTTTCCATTTATTTCTTAATGCCGTGAAAAACGCCCACTCACGATCAGACATCTCACTCCCATCGCCTTCTGCACCATCTTACTTTGTAAAGCTCCATGAAACAAGCCAAAGCACATTTACCAGAGGGTTGTGCATCATGATAATATAAATATACACTAATATAAGACACAGGAGGTTAATTCTTCATCTTGGCAACAGCTCACAGAACAACCGTCCGGCCCATCTGAGGCTTTTGATCTGATGGAGTTCGCCCAGTTGGAGCTGAGTACTAGATGTTTAAATCTGCGTTATTTCCAGAACTGTTCAAGTTCTTCTCTCCCATGTGGGTTTAACGAGTCTTACCAAGTCCAGACTGAAGGTTCAGTCTTTTAAACCGCATCAAAGGATCATATTTCTGAGGAAAAATGGAAATTTTAACATCAATAATTGTGTGAAAACTCCGTCTGCTGCTCATAACTGAGAACTAAGTTCACAGAATATGACGTGACACCTGTTATATTTAAATTATGAGCTAAGTTCAAGGCTGTAAATCCTAACTATGAGCTACAGAAGTCCTCTTAAGTCTGCCTTTCTGTCTTTAAAGAATATACTGCACTCCCACAGACAACAGAAGAGTTTGTTGTTTACATGTGTGTGTGGTGTGCGACGGCATATTAGTCAAGTCAAGTCAAATGTATTTATAAAGCACATTTCATACGGCAAGCGTGAACTCAATGTGCTTCAAGAAATGAAAACAAAGGTACATTGCATAACATAAAACAGCATATAGGATAAAAAGAATTAAACATAAACATTAAAACAAATCATTTAGGACATTATACAAACATGCAAGAATGTGTTATCATCATCATTTACAAAGGAGATCGTAATAATGATAATAAACATTCTTAAAGGGCTTTTTTTAGGGTAAAACATATTTTCAGGTGCTGAGGGGAGGGGGCAAGAAAAAAACTCTGAACTTCCACTATTAAAGATGGAAATTTACAAGAAAAAGCTTTAATTTTCTCTGACATTACAAAGTCACATATTTGTGAGAAGAACTGCAACTAATGATCCTCCACAAAGAGATTTCAGTCCAAAGCAACTGGACATGGTTCTTTGTCTAGGAAGACGTTTCACCTCTCATCCAAGAGGCTTCATCAGTTCATGTACACATCTGACCAGGCTGGGACTGGACCAGGCTGGGACTGGGACTGGACCAGGACCAGGACCAGACTGGGGCTGGTCAGATGCATAAAGATGCAGTGTTCATAGAATTAGCGTTAAAAACGTTTCACGGAGACCGTTGAACTAATTAAACTCATAAGATCCTAAAAGATGATGAGCTGAAGGCTCTGTAGAGACAGTAGCCCGGTGTGACTGGATTGTTTTGTCTCCGTCTCTATCGTACAGTACGCTGGAGTGCATCTTTACAGCCACGATCCAAGAGCTGTCGAGTAAAATCATCATTGTAATGTAACGGTGCTGGAGTCACCTCATCCCTCAGACCCAACAGACCCAACAGACCCAACAGAGCCACTAAACACTGGACGCCGTATAGACGTCCAGATCATGTCTTTACTGGGTTCGTCGGTCCATGACCAACTCTGGACATCTAATCATCCAAACTAGCTCCACTCATTGGACGTCCAACCATGACCCAACTCGGACGTCATATTGACGTTCATCACTTGACCTTTGAACTGGGGACATTTTTCAGACGTCTATGACGGGTGCAGGAAATGTATTTTACATTTTACTGCTTTTCTTTAACTGGTTTATTTTGAATAATCAAGTTATTTATTTATGCATGAATGTGTTTTTGCATTTACCTGGGGTTCTGTTTAATTTGGAAATGCAATTTGTGGAAAATAATTTCATTATAACAGAACTCTGCAACTACCGAGACAGAAAATGCAGGTCAGGAGCAACGAGCTAATGTTAGCGCCTGTGCTAGCAGGAAACAACCTGTTGCTATAGCTGCTGTTGCTGAGCTGTGGCTCAGGTGGTAGAGCGGGTCTACCAATGTTAGGAGAGTCGGCGGTGCGATCCCTGCCCTCGTGTCATGATCGTTGTGTCCTTGGGCACTTCACCTTCACCCACCTGGCCTCATCTGAATGCTGGCGGTGGTGGTCTGAGGGGCTGTAGGTGCTGACTGGCGGGCTAGAAAAGTGCCATGTTATTAATATATCATACAGTAGATGGTCTCTTACACGGAGGTCCCAAGGACGTCAACATTGGATGTTTGGTAAAAAGACGTCGTCTGCCGTTACAAAACCCGCCTTCAGTGGATGGAAATGGGAGCAATAAGCATCCACCCTCCCTCAGATAATCTTCCAGTCTTAGTCCGTTGTATTGAGGCCGACTCGAGGCCCCAGACTACATTTGCTTCCAGGATGATGACAGAGTGATGCGTGGGCGCACAATGATTGTCCTTGGATGGCTTGAAATGGGGATGAGAAGAGCGAGGCGGTTAATAAGCTTCTCAGACATGCGGAGCGTTGGCTGGAGTGTTTTGTCACAACGCACGGGAGCAGCAAGGAATCATGGGCCACGAGCACAGGAGGAGGCGCCTCAGCTGCAGTGATTCTGTTACCAATTGGTTTTTGGCAAAATTTCAGTTTAAACTACAAATGTGTTGTTTTATTGTGAATGCAACGCTTTATGCATGTTGTAGTCCTCTCAGTCTTCTTCTCTCTGATATTTCACAACTATTATTCCTCAAAGTTTGCTTTGGAATATCTCTCACTGATATTGTTAATACATAAAAAACATGCAGGGTCGAAAGCTTGACAGGCCAAACAACAGTCACGAATCATTTTTAAAAGAATTTGCTGTTGAGACTTCCAGCGGGAGAGGGGGAGAAGTTCAGCATCCGTGAGGAACTCGGAGTAGAGCCGCTGCTCCTTTGCGTTGAAAGGAGCCAGTTGAGGTGGTTCAGGATCATCTAGTAAGGATGAACCCTGGGCGCCTCCCTAGGGAGGTGTTCCAGGCACGTCCAGCTGGGAGGAGGCCTCGGGGAAGACCCAGGACTAGGTGGAGAGATTAGATCTCCACACTGGCCTGGGAACGCCTCAGGATCCCCCAGTTAGAGCTGGTTAATGTGGCCCGGGAAAGGGAAGTTTGGGGCCCCCTGCTGGAGCTGCTGCCCCCGAGACCTGACCCCGGATAAGAGGCTGAAGATGAGATGAGATGAGACTTCCAGCGGGTCGATATTTTATACCCTGGGTTTAATCTGGCTTGTCCAGGTTGTCTCAGATTAACAGCAGTTAGTCAGTAGATTTTAAGCACAACATGTTTCAAAAGCAGTGGACTGGGATAAAAAAGAGTTTCTTCTGCTTTTTCTTAACAAACGGGTACAAAATGAACTCTTTGCGCCGACTTTCTCAGTAGTGTTCAAGTAGAAAAAGGTTCTCAGAAGTACAAAAAATGTACGAAGAGAGTTTTTTAGGACATTCACACGCTCTCGACTGTAACAACATCCAGCACTGATTACATTCCTGTCTTTTACTTTACCCTGAAATGAGTGTAGCTTTATGTCTTTTATGCCTGTGGTGTTAAAAGAGCTTCGTACCTGTTCCCCTCTCCTGTAGTACGACGTGAAGGTCGTAGGAACTCTTCTTCTCTGTCTCTCTTTTGTCCAGATTCATGTCATTTCATAGCAGTTGAGGGCACTGAAAGAGATGGGATAATGATAAATGCAGGTATTGTAAGGCTCACCTTTGAGGTTACTCAGCCAACCCGAAATAAAGCCGTCAGAGGTAAACGTACAAAAGAGAGACTGGAGCCTTGAATTCAGCACCAGAACATTATTTTTTATATCCAAATGTTATCAGAAGATCATTCATTTCCTCTCATGATTGAAGCATTTATATATTTGTATTATTGTCACATCGATAAACTCCATAACGTGCATGAGCCTGTGAGTTTTAAACAGTATATTAAAGACATATTTTCCCTTCTGACCTCAGATTAAATTTGAATTTTAGACGCATGAAATGGAAAAACTCACAGAAGAAAAATGAATAAAGACACATTTGTTAGTCAAACAACGTCATAAATCCTTGAAAACTTTGTGTCCAAATGAACCACGAGGGTCCAACGTTAATGTTAATACTTAAATTACTGCATTTGCTTTCACTTAGGCAGACCGCCCTCAAAAGTGAGGTGTTAAGGGCGCACTCCCACAGTCCGTCCATCCCGTGCTTTAGGGTCCTTGTCCCCCCCTCCAGGCCCGTTTGTACTCACACTACCTGGGCCTCGGAGAATGCTTCTTGCTGCCTATACGTCATCACGCCGTAACACGTCACACGCATTGATGACGTCATGGCGATGCGTCGCTTTGTTTCCAGATCTTTCCGTAGACCTCAGAGTTTCTGTGCGTCTTGTCGACTGTTTTTGAATCTTTTCATCGACCAAATCTGCAGTAAACACTCCACCTCCGCATCACACCAACGTCAACCTTTCACCGCCATTGTTTTAAATGTCCGCGCATGGTCCCTCCTTCTTTTTTCTACGTCCCAACAGGTGCACAGGAAATGACCTCAGAGCCGCCGTAGACCTCGTGCTCGTACATGTGCAAACGGGCTTTACAAAAGCCCACCCCTCCCAAACGGGCTGTGGACGGCCAGCGTGCCGCAGTTAGGCGTGGTACGGTTGCACTCACACTGGTCAAAGGAACTAGGCTTTACCTGAAAAACCTGTTTTGGCACGGTACAGAAGGACAGTGTGAGTGCGCCCTGAAAGACTCAGCAACTATTTAATCATCTCAGTTATCAGCTCCAGTCGTTGTTTCCAGGTATAATCGTGAAATACAGCCACAGTTCGGACACTTCCTGCCACATTGTGAGCTAACAGTCTCTTCTCGTTTCGTCACTTAAATCCCCCTCAAAACCAACCTAAATTTTCTCTGCCGCACGTTACCAAACTGATCTGAGAGTTTAACACAACGGAGCTCAGAGATCAGGACGGTCTCACGAGGCTACAAAATATGCGGCTAAATCAACATTCAACAAGACAAAAGCACCGACTGCTTCTCTTTTCATTCATATCAATAAAGCATGTTTCCAGTCTGCATTAACACACTGATGTCCTGTCCAGGGTGTACCCTGCCTCACGCCCGATGTCAGCTGGGATGGGCTCCAGCCCCCCGCGACCCCGACCGCGATATAAGCGGTTGAAGATGAATGAATGAATTAACACAGCGAGAAGGAACATTGAGGTTAATTCATGCGGAGGATAACTCCCATGCTGCTGCTGCATGGTGTTATTTTAGAAGAAGAAAAAACAGAGCAACCATCCGTTCCACTCTACTTGTTTGATCCGCAGCTGAACAAATTCAGATTGTGGCTCCGTCAGAGGAGAATGTGCCGGTAAAGCGGTGTGTTTACTCACTGAACATGCTGCAGATCGAACGCACGCTTGTTAGTTTTTGCACTAATTAGCTCATGATTCTGACGTTGCCCCCGAAACTGATAAAACAAGGTGACTCGAGTACCTGTGACTTGTTTACGGATGTTAAGATTCTGACCTATGACCTGGATATTAAGTCATTTTCTCTCCGAGTGCTGAGTTTACTGTTTCACCCCTCATTGCCCTTGCCTCTTCTTCCAGCAGGGGGAGGGGACGTACACACTCTGTGACAGCTCCTTCACATTCTGCTGCGGAGGAACAGCAACATCTTTTCATGCTAAATATAGATCCCCTGATGAAACGCCTGCATGCCTTTAATGCTGCTGCTGCTGCTCGGGCACTCGTATTCACCTCCTGTACTATGGGATGCTCATGCTCATGCCTCCCCTCCCTCTCGCAGAAATGCTGCAATGCGTCTCCCTCAGCCAAGACTGGGTCAGTGTAACTCAGCTACCAGCAGGAGAGGCGTACCCATAGCAACAGCCAATGAGGCTTACGGCTGAGGGATTATTTGCGTTATTGTTGTGATTGTACATGAAAAGAGCGTATTTCCAGGATTAAAGTTGTCGACGGGAGGGTTACAGTCAGGAGAAATGAGATGGAGGATGAGGAGGTGGGGCGGGGTTGAGGATGGACACCATATGTGCAGAGTAAAGGGTTGACAGATGCTGGAAGACGGGGCCGTTGTGTTGTCAGTAAATGACGCCGGTCGTGAATTGTTTTTCTTCTAATGGAACCAATGAGCAGCTCAGATCAAAGCTATTTTAGACTTCTGTCAGACAGAGTGTTTATTATTCTGTTACATGTCCTATCCGTTGTGGTTAGCACTGTCACCTCACAGCGAGAGGGTTCCTGGTTCGATTCCGGGCTGGGTCCCTTCTGTGTGGAGTTTGCATGTTCTCCCCAGCTGTTTCTCAATACCAAGTACTCCAAGTTCGGACATGTGGGCTTAGTAAATTCAGACTAGACACGTTCGATCCGGGAGTGATAGGAAAATATTTCTTTTTCCCCAGACTGGTTGTATAGTCAGGGCGCACTCACACTGTCAGTCCGCACCGCGCCCAGGGCTTTAGGGTACTTGTCCACCCCTCCCTCTCCCCCCGCGCCCCAGGCCCGTTTGTACTCACACTACCTGGGCCTCGGAGAATGCTTCTTGCTGCCTATACGTCATCACGCCGTTACGCGCCACACGCATTGATCACGTGTGTGTCGCTTTGTTTACAAATCTTTCCGTAGACCTCGGAGTTTTTGTGCGTCTTGTCGACTGTTTTTGAATCTTTTCATCGACCAAATCTGCAGTAAACACTCCACCTCCGCATCACACCAACGTGAACCTTTCACCGCCATTGTTGTTGTTGTTAAATGTCCGCGCATGGTCCCTCCTTCTTTTTTCTATGTCTGAACAGGCGCACATAAATTACGTCAGACCCGTCGTAGGCCTTGTGCTCGTGCTCATACACGTGCGCACGCTCGTACTCGTACATTTGCAAACGCGCTCTACAAAAGCCCACCTCTCTCAGACGGGCCATGGACGGCCAGCTGGCTGCAGTTATGCGCGGAGCGGTTGCACTCACACTGGTCAAACGCACTAGGCTTGACCCGAAAAAGCTGTTTTGCCCCGGTGCGGAAGGACAGTGTGAGAGCGCCCTTAATGAATCGATCTCTCTCTTCAGTATAGTGACAGCTATAGCAGCAGGACTTTTGTTAGATTACTTCTGGGGTCAGTTGGTTTAGTCAGCCCTGAAAACTCTCGGAGGAGCCGGCCAAGGCCATATTTTCCTCTTGGCGTCTCTTATCTTATTCTCTGCAGGCCCCAGACACAGCTGCAGGTTTAGGAGATAGCGTTCACCGTCACTCTGTAACATTTCCCAGCTGGTGTGAATCCTTAACGTCATGTTTTTGATTGCAGCCAATAAGATGATAGCACATCTCCTCTTGCTTTCTGGATCCACCTTCCTAGTGTAAGAATCTGATCTTTGCTGTTGAGCCTTAGAATTTGAGGTGGCTTCACGCATTACTTTGTGTTGATGACTCTCTTCTTGTTTCTCCTTGATCCAAAAATATGAAACTTCTTCAGTGTCAGACATACAGGCCTCTGGCATTTCGTCTTCTTTCTGGCGCCAAACAAATTCTCTCTAACAAGGAGAACGCAGTACGGCCATTAATGTGAAATGCATTCTGGGATACCTGGCAGTCTGAAGTCACCTCTGATGCATTTGCGTCTCTGCATGGTCGCGCGTTTACACACTTTCTGATGCACGCACACCAGCGGACAGAGAGCGCGGATCAGGAAATATGCCCCCCCCCCCCCCCCCAAAGCTGTAAACCTAGGGGAAACACTGTACTGTCGATCCTTCCATCTAACTTTTAGCATGAAAATGAAGCGTATTTTCCATCAAGTTGTGTTTTTCTTGTTTCTCTGTTTAAGTGTTTGGCTGGGGCCCTTCTGTGTGTAGTTTGCATGTTCTCCCCGTGTCTGCGTGGGTTTTCTCCGGGTTCTCCGGTTTCCTCCCACAGTCCAAAGACGTGCAGGTGTTCGGTTCATTGATGACTCTAAATCACCCGTAGGTGTGAATGGTTGTCCGTCTCTTTACGTCTCTATGTGTCCTGTGATAGACTGGCGTCCTGTCCAGGGTGGACCCCGCCTCACGCCCGATGTCAGCTGGGATCGGCTCCAGCCCCCCCGCGACCCTGACCCCGGGATAAGCGGTTGAAGATGAATGAATGAATGAATGTTTAAGTGTTGTGATTTTTGTCAGGCAATAAGAATAACAAGCAGCTATTCGCCTCTGTATGTCAGTCGTTCCTTGGCCCCGGTGTCGTCATACGTTGTTATCTGTGTGTCCTGCAGGTCAGAGGATTCTCCAGTATCAGAGTGATGTCCTGGAGACAGTGGTGTTGGTGAACCCATCAGAGGAGACCGCCGCCTCAGAGGTGACTTTCAAATATCCTGTATTTTTTATTTAAATCACACTGAAGAGTTTCAGCGCTCAAAGTGTTCAGTCTGGATTGAACTCGTCTTCAACGCAGCAGCACCTAACGTTCACCATTCAGTCCCAGTGGGAGGGCCGAGTCTCTGCTGCAAGTGATCATCACTGGATGATTAACAGGAAAACACTCACAGTGTGAGACACAGACGCTTCGTTGTGTTATAAATAAACCCACTGTGATGTCTCAGAATTCACTGTCAGTGGGAACATTTGTGGTTGTTAGCTGAGACTTTGACTGCTGGTGACATGGGTTAACTTAACCTCGTTTTTATTGTTATTTTCGTTTTTATCTTTATTCTTACGGCTGCAGCAACTTCAGATAGTGATTCATCACTAACAAAAATAATATGTCCTGGCTGAAAATAAAACTAACTTTTACTTTTACAAACAATCTGTCTTGGGTATGAAGCGATAGCGAATGCACCAGAACTAAAACTGTCATTTTAGACAGATTTATATTTGGTGTACGAGTAGTTCTTCAAAATAAATATTTGGCCTTTTGTCTTATTTTCATTGTGTTGCAATATATACTCTGATTTGAATTCTTGTCTTTAGCTTTCCATTCATATTTTTTTATCACTCAGAATCTCAGTGTTTCCTGGATGGCATCAAATCAAGTTGCTCTCAAACTCAATAGCACTCTACTCAACTCAATAGCATAAACCCAATGAAATATGCAGCTCAGTGTATTTATGATACTTGTGTGATGATGTGAGATTTGTTCTTTGCGGAAACATACTATGAACGCACTACACTGCTTGCATTTAGCCTCTCAAAAATCATATTTTAAGTACAGTATCGTCAATTTTTTTTGTTCTGCTGTTGATGACTTTTGGAAGAGACAGTTGTAACAGCTGGTTATTCTGTACTCAACCCAGATTCGCTCTCTCATCACTGACTTTGCTGAGAATAAGTTGCTCATACTGAGCGGCCAGAGCTCTGAGCAGGGAGGTGACATCCTACTGCAAGGTGGAGCCTTCACCTGGCAACATTTCTCCGAAATCATCTCCAACCCTCAAGTAAGCCGCTTTTCTCTCTCATGTAGCGCATGGATTAACTTTTGTAAAGCTTACACAGACACAGTTGTTTCAGGTTATTTTTCATGGTTCCTGTGTTCCCAGGTGATTGAACTCCTGTCCAGAGCCTCTTCAGAGAAGCCGTCCAGACTTACTGTTTCCTGTCAGGGAGACGGGGGCTGGAGCTCCCTGGGCCAAAGCCAGGAGCAGCAGTCGCTTCAAAATCTTCTGGAATACCGCCTGAACCCCGAACCTCACCTTCCCGACATGGACGGAGTCACAGAGTTCACAGAGTATGTCTCAGAGACAGTGGATGTGCCGTCCTCCTTTGACCTTCTGGAGGCCCCGACCTCTGGAGGTTTTCTGAAGCTGTCCAAACCATGCTGCTACATCTTCCCCGGAGGCAGGGGTGACTCCGCTCTGTTCGCAGTCAACGGATTCAACATCCTGGTGGACGGAGGGTCCGATCGGAAATCTTGCTTCTGGAAGCTGGTTCGCCACCTGGACAGGATTGACTCTGTTCTGCTCACTCATATCGGTGCAGACAACCTCCCTGGCATCAATGGGTTGTTCCAGAGAAAGATTGCAGAGCAAGAAGAGGAGCGTAACCAAGGCTCTGGCTCCAGCAGCAATGGTGACTGGATGAAGAACCTGATCTCTCCTGAGCTCGGGATTGTGTTTTTCAACGTCCCAGAGAAGCTTCGGATGCCTGAGTCCACGCTGAAGGTGAAGCGAAGCATTGAGGAAGCATCTCTTACATTGCAGTACCTCAACAAGCTCGGTATCACGCCAGAGCCTCTTCACAGGGTAGTCAGCAACACCATTGAACCCATCACATTGTTCCACAAACTTGGCGTGGGGAAGTTAGACATGTATGTCTTAAACCCTGTAAAAGAGAGCAAAGAGATGCAGTTTCTGATGCAGAAATGGGCTGGAAATAGCAAAGCCAAGACGGGGATTACGATGGCCAATGGAAAAGAAGGAGAAATATCTGTCCCCTATTTGACATCAGTCACTGCTCTCATTGTTTGGATCCCTCACCGTCCAACAGAAAAGATAGTCAGGGTGCTCTTCCCTGGAAATGCACCACAGAATAAAATCTTCGAGGGTCTTGAGAAACTGAAACACCTGGACTTCCTGCGATACCCCGTGGCTACCCAAAAAGACATATCATCCGGTGCACCTCCTCCCATCATCAAACAGACTAAAATGAGATCAAGAACTGACAGCAAAGAGAGTCTCAAGTCTTCGCCCAAACCTCACTCTAAAACAACCAAGAAAGAAGCCAGCGGGCAGGAGGAAGAGTCCAAGAGTGAAATCACTAAAGAGAATAAAGTGGAGAAGAAGGAAGAGAAGAAACTCAAAAGCGAAAGTCTAAAAGCCACCAAGCAACAGAAAAACAGTGAGGTGGCCCCCGTGGCAGGCAAGACAGAGAAAAAGAAAGTGTCCAAAGAAAAAACTACCAAGCATGAGAAAACATCCAAGATGGATGAAAAGAAAGACAAAGAGAAAAAAGAAATTAAGAAAGAGAAACGTGAAGTAAAGAAAGATGAAAATATAAGAAAAGAGGAGAAAAAGGAGATTAAAACCAAGGATGACAAAAAGAAGGACCCAAGTAAACCGGAACTGAGAAAAATTACTAAACCTGACCTGAAGCCACTCACCCCTGAAGTGAGAAAAACTCTGCATAAGGCCAAGACTCAGGCTAAGCCCAAGACAGACAAAAATAAAGTGGTGAAAGAGGAAGCAAATCAGAAAAAGCCAGTCCCAACGAACATCCCTGAGGAGATTGCAGCAGCAGCTCTGGCTGACAGGTCCATTGTGTCCTCCCCAGAAGACCTCACTGAGGACTTCGAGGCTCTGAAACAAGAAGAGTTGTCTAAAGTTAAATCTGAGCCTATCCAGAATGACGTCATGTTCGAGCATTCACTGTACAAAGATACTAAAGCTCCTACCTTAGTTTTCCCTGATGAGAAATTCATATCCCCAGCCCCTGAGGTCAAGTCCGCTTCACCCAAATCCCCTGTACCTTCAGTTAACGTTGCATCCACTGAAATGAAGGAGGCAAGCGATGTCTTTGACAAGAAGTATGAAGAGGAGACGATGGAGAAATATGACAAATACCCTGTAAAGGAGGACATAAGAGACAGATCAAAGAAGAGTGACAGCTCAGAGGAGGAGGGGGATGTGATTGAAAAAGCTGAGTTTGAAGGAACAGAAGATGAAGAAGTCCTGAAATATAAAACTGGAGAGGAGACAAAGAAAGAAAAAAATGAAAAGGAGTGGGACATCAAACCAACTGAGCAAAAACCTTCATCAACCACAGCCCTATCAGGGCAAATAGCAGCCTCGGCCTCCGAGCAATTTTCCTTCATCCAGGACGAGACCATCCCCGCTTACTCCGAGACTGAGCAGACCATCTCGGATGAAGAGATCCATGAGGAACTAGAAGATAGGATCCCACAGCTGCGCTATGACGTGGGCTCCTACGACATCTCTGTCCCTGACGTCCCTGGCACCTTTGACTCCATGCACGGTATAAAAGAGATGAAGGTCTCTGCTGTGTCTGACATCAAACCCAAAGCCTTCATGGGAGGTCACGAGCATGAGCTTGCACCTTACCCCGCCATTATTGCTGCTCCTCTCGCAGAGGAGGAGCACATCTCCTCAGCAACGTCCATCACAGAATATGACAAACTGTCGTCCTTTGCCACGTCTGTAGCTGAGGACCAGTCGATAACCTCTGTGACAGCCCCTCAGACTGAAGAGGCTGGGAGGAACTCTCTCCTGCTTGACACAATCAACAATGTCCCCTCACGCGCTGAGGCTGCTCATGGGAAGGACTATCTCCACTCGGCAGGAACCATCTCCCCCACCTCCTCACTGGAGGATGACAAGTGCTTTAAGTCTCCTTCCTCCGATGAGCCCAACATTCCTGAGATCGAAGGTGATGCAAAGATCAAATTAGTTCATGAAGAAGAAGACGATGAGGAAGACGAGGATGAGGACCAGACTCCAAACGTTGACATCCCTCTGGGGAAACTCCAAGAGGGTTACGAACATGCAGCCTTCATGATGCTCCAGGAGAAGCAGAAATCTCCCTCTGCCACTTTTTCTCCTCCTCCTCCTCCTCTCTTCTCTACCATGCAGCACTCTCCCACACAGGCTGTCAAAGAAGAGCCTCTCCTCAGCACAGATGGATTTAAGACTGGTGCTGATATTAAGCCTGTTTCACCCCCTCTATCTTTCTCCCTAGGGTTAGAGTCCCACTCCAGGCAGGAGAGTGAGGAAAGATGTATAAGTCCAGATGACAGCACCATGAAACTGGCCTCACCCACACAGTCTGTGCCTACGAGCAGTGGCTACTCTCCGACAGAAGAGAAACCATTTAAGACAGAAGACAAAGATGCAGCAGTGATGGATGTTAAGGCGGACACACAGAAACCAGTCATTATCTCAGACAGTACTGTCTTCACTGATGTGGCAGGTGACAAGACAGAGTCTGAAGATTCTGAAGAATCCAATGAAGATAATGATGAGGAAGATGATTATTACACCAAAAAGGATCTGCAGCCTACTGTTAAGGCCAAGCTTATGGAGGCAAAAGAGGGATGCTTCTTGGACGACGACTTTGCCTCTGAGGCAAAATCGGCAAAGATAGAGACAGAAGTCAAAGTCTCGGACAAGACACCGGTGTCTTTCAGCACAGAGGACAAACCAATACCTCAAGTGATGTACTCAGATGAAGACGATGATGATGATGATTTCCCAAGTGCGGTAGGGTCTGATAAGCCATCATCAACAGCTGAAAGCAAAGTAGAGTTACTAAATGAAGACACGGAGGAAGCACCTGAGAAGAGTGTTCATTTCATTCTCTATAACTTTCCGGAGAAGGCGAGCAAAGAAAAGGCCTTGTATATTAGGCAGGACACGCCCTATGTGCATGGCAAAACATTCTCTTACAGTGACATTTACGGCTCGGTGGACTCTGATTCATGTCGTCAGGAGTCCTTAGATAAAGTGGACTCTGTGAAGGGTGAGGAGGATTCACAGAAACCTGAGCCCCAATCCCCTGTAGCAGCCATGGACAAGTCAGAGAAGGAGGGATTTCCCGTCTCTTGCGGAAAAGAGTCCTCCACCTCATCATGGCTTGACTCCAAGAGCACTTCTGCTATAGAGGTCAAAGGAAAGGAGACATTTGAATACAGCACAGGAAGCAGATTCCCTTCAGTGGCTGATAGACCCGAGGCCTCGTCCACTTCTTTATCATCAGAAAAAGACGCCATTTTCAAAAGCCAGACTGACGGCACAAAGCCCCAGACGTACTCTTCAATATCAGCGTTTGATGTGGACAAAGCTTCTGCTGCTACAGGCTATGTGGAGAAAGGAGCTTGTTTGGAGGTTGATATGCGAAAACTAACAGCAAGGGATGAGGAGGACTATGATGACGATGTTGTCGATGAAGACGATGAGGACGAGGAAGACGAAGTGGAGGAGGATGACGACGACGATGCCATTGATTCTGATACGGAGAAAGGCGCCAAAGAGAAGTCTGAAAAGGAAGTGAAAAGTCCAATCAGTGAAATGTTTGGCTCAAATAGGCCTGAATTTATGGTTTCTATGGCTGGATACGGCTATAACAGCCAGGGGAAGCCGAGCAGCTCAAGCTCACTCACAAAGGCTGAACACGAAGCCAAGGTTGACTCCTCATCCTTCAGTGCAAAGTCAATGGATTTAGGAGCTACGGGTTTCTCTGGATATTCCTCAGGGTTTGAGTACTCATATGGAAGTGGGGAGAAAGACTCGCTTTTATCAAGTCAGACCACAGACAAGACTAAAGAGGATTTCACTTTGAAATCAACAGAGGACAGTTATTACGAGAATGAAAGGGCTGATCCTGATTTTGAGAAACAGAAGACACCAGACCTTCTGAGTAAAAGATCACTGGACACAAGCTTCCAGTACACGACCACTGCTGCCCCTGGGTACTCCTCCTCTTCGGCCTATAGCTACTCCTCCTCCACCTCGGGCTCCCTCTCCACCAGCCGTCAGTTCGGAGAGGAGCTAGAGACGCCCGCCGAGCCCCTCTTTGAGTACTCCTCCTTTAAAGATGAACACTCGTTGGCCATGGATTCTCCCTTCTCCGGCTCCGCTGGCGCCAAAGACGACTATCTAGAAGTGTCTGAAAAACAGATCACAGCTACAACCACGGCTGAGTCCACCTCCAGTTTAGCTCGCTTCTCACCCCTCAGCCCATTTGAGGAGGTCAAATCCTTCCCCTCGCTCTCGTCCACGGCTTCTGTTGACGACAAAAAGGAGCACACGACTTTATTAGGTGGAGTTATGGATAAAGGCCCTCAGTCGGACTGCTTCTATAAGCCCGAATGGTCTGTAGGGTCCAAGCTCGACACAGCTGTTGGGTTTGGGGCCTTGGCAGGACCATTTGCTCAACCTTCAGAGCTCTCCAAGGACAAAGAGGCAGCCAGCGCCGCTCTGTTTGGTGTCACTTCCTCGCCACGCCCAGACATTGAAGGCAAGCATTACTTTGAGGAGACTGACAGCAGTGAAGAAGAGGATGAGGATGCTTACATGCGTGAGATGACTCGGAGGTCGCCATCCAGCGGCCTGGCTGGTAGCCTCTCATTTTCTGACAAGCCTGTCGCTCCAGCTGTCGGTGAAAAGACAGCCGGTGGACTCCCCGATGTTCTTGGCTCCTACTTGCCCCCACCCAGCAAGCCAGACACAGCCAACGGCCCCACAGAGGTCAGCTCAAGCACCAGCCTCCCATCTGGAGCAGCAGCCAGTGGTGCATCTTCCGGCCCAGCCAAGGTGGAGCCCAGAGAGGGAGCAGCAGCTTACAGAAGCTCTTTTGAGTGGGAGATGTCAAAGACCCAGATGGGGATGGTTCCCGGAGACTCCCCTCCCCATTACCGCCACGATGATGATTTTGAAGAGGAGTGTGAGATGGAGCCAGAGCACCCTGCCCGCCCACTGTCGCTCTCTTCAACCGATCAGCCATTTCGCTCACCGTTCTACGCAGAAGAGTGCAGCCGAGGAGGGCAGGATGACGATGATGACGACGATGACAGTGATCAGGATCTTGCTGGTGATGTGCCCATGGGAGCCACCTCCTCTTATGCCAGCCGCAGCTCTCCTGGATATTCCTCCACTGAGTACAGGCAGCCCAAAAAGGACCTCTCACCCTCCTTCATAAACCCATGCATGCGACAGTTATCCAGCGACGATGATGAGGAGGAGCATGGACGCAGAAGTGACCAGTCGCAGGAGGGCGATGAGCATGATCTGTCAGTCAAGCGACGGGCTCACAAACAGCCCCAGTCTCACAGCAGCTCTTTGCACAAAGCTGGTGGCATGGCGGCAGGGCTGGGTCTGGCCACAGAGGACACCCCGCCCACCTCTGTCAGTGAGTCTTTAGCCTCTCAGTCAGACTCCGAAGTGATGCCAGGCACTGAGGAATACCCCTCAGTCACTGGTGAAGGAAACATGGACTCAGATGAGGATGCAGACTACATGCCTGTGGATAAAATATCTGCCTCTGGAGCGGGCAGCCATCATTCCTCTAGAAGGAGCAATGACCCTCCTCCTGCTCCCCTAATGGACCCCTACCCTCACCCCCCACGCCCAGACGTTTGCATGGTGGATCCTGACTCTTTGGACAATGGCTTAGTTAAGAAAGAGCCAAAAGCCAAGGGCTTAAGGAAGACTTCGGGGAAAACCAAATCAGGATCCCCGGCCAGGCGCAAGAGATCTCCCATGCCTGTCAAACAGACGCCGTCTCCTCGCAGTGCCTCACTCAAGAAGAAGGAGGCAGACAAGAGCTCACGTATGTCTCGCCTGTCAGACGGACAGGGCTCCAAAGACGAAGAGCTCTCCAGGTCGAGCTACAACCCTGGCAAGGGGCTGACTAATGGTGTCAAGAGCAGTTCAGGTGAGCACAAGTCATTAGATAGATAATCCTGGAAGCTTTTCAGATATAAATGTAATTCTACAAAACAGATTTTGTTGTTGTTTTTGCACGCAGTGACAGTTTGGTTTCTTTGTCCTACTTAGGTTCTCAGAAGTCCGGCTCTGCAGCTGCTCCTGGTCTTCCTATTTATGTGGACCTGGCCTACATTCCCAACCACTGCAGTGCCAAGAACGTGGACCAAGAGTTTTTCAAACGCATCCGTTCTGCATACTATGTGGTGAGCGGGAACGACACAGCGAGTGGTGAACCCAGCCGAGGAGTCCTCGATGCACTGCTGGATGGCAAAGCTCAGTGGGGATCGAACCTACAGGTAACACTTCTACCTCTACTGAGTTTAATGCTGAGGATTACTTTTGATGTCTAAGGTATTGTCCCTGCAGGCCCCCATACTTTTTCACTAACCGTAACAAATCCAAGTAAACCAATTGCTCTTTACCACGACAGGGGACTTTAAACATGTGCGTACAAGGTAAACATTCACAGTTTGTATTGCAACTGCTGCAAACCAATTTCCCTCTGGATAATTAAAGTGTAATTCGGACACAAAATACTCCCATGGTCTTTTCTGCACTTACATACATCAAACAAGTTTTTTTTGTGTGTAACAACTATTAAAGGAGAAACCCTGGAGAGTCGCTAACAGTCAGACGTGGCTAACACTGATTAGCCCAAGGCCGTAGGGTGAACAGCATTTTTAATCACTAATGATGCTGAAAATAACAGCAAACCTCTGCAGCAGCATGAGAAGAGTCCCTACACACAAAACAAAGCAGCAACAACATAGTTAGTGAAGCCAGAGTTTATTAAAAGAGTGTTTTAAAGACTTACCTACTGGCCCCTGTACCAGCTCCTCTCATAGTAAAGTCCATTCAAGTGGATTACCAAAGTCACTCCCAAAGGAAGGAGCCCATTGGTGCTTTGTTGTGTGTGTAGGGACTCTTCTCCTGCTGCTGCAGAGGTTTGCTGTTATTTTCAGCAGTATTAGTGGTTAAAAAAGACGTTTTAATGCCTTCACCGTACTGCCCCGAGCTAATCACTGTTAGCCACGTCCGACTGTTACAATAAAAGTCCCCTCTAAATCAGGAAATGTTGTGTTTCCATCAGCAGTAACTTTAAAAAAGTGTCTTTATCGGCTCAGCTCGCTTGGAACCTTTGACGGAGGTAGTACTAAAAAAAGTAGAGGTACTATCCCGGACTTTTGCTAAAGGAAAACCATAAAAGATCGAGTTGAGTCGAGTGATACTGTGCAGTGGAAAAGCACCAAGACTCAAGGTTTAAAAGGACTCTGATTTACTTGCACTGCACAACATGTAGTGTCTGAACTAATGCAGATAATCAGCAGGACGTATCATACTCTCGTGAACCAGAATGTGCATTTTAGTTTCACAAATGTCCAGCGAGGAAAACCAGACGCTGTTTTCCCATTTTGTTACCCATGTCACACGCCTCCTCTGTGAGCCGTGACACTCCCTGATCTCTCGTCATGTCCCTCAGGTGACGCTGATCCCCACTCACGACACGGAGGTGACCCGTGACTGGTACCAGCAGACGCACGAGAGGCAGCAAGAGCTCAACATCATGGTCCTGGCCTCCAGCAGCACCGTCGTCATGCAGGACGAGTCTTTCCCCGCCTGCAAGATCGAGTTTTAAGACCGCCCGTTTCCTCCCTCCCCTCCTCCTGGCCTCCCCGGTGTAGATCTGGTTTTAATTGCTCTTCTCTATAGCCTGATATGCAACTCTGCCTCTGCTTTGGGCGCTTCACCTAAAGCAGGGACAGACCTGGATAACTGTCTATTTTTTTCTAGATTTGTATTCATTTATAAGCTTGTCGTGGCTTTCACCATTTGTATTACAAAGATAGTTTTTGGACAACCACGTCCTCCACTGCATTATTATTATTATTTCTTAGTTCTGCAAAAGAGAGAGTGCAGGTTTTCTTCTGTTCATTAACTCTAGATTAACATTTGTGTTCATTTTTATCCAAACCCTGTGAGACGACGGAGTCAAAATGCCCATTGTATTGTAAAAAAAAAGAAAAGTGTCATATAGGAAACTTATTTGTCTTCAAATTGGCCTAAATCAAAGCACACGTTTGCACACAGCCAGCAACAAAACCATCTTCTTCCACTGAAACCCAAACGTCGAGCCTTTTCACAATAAAAGATGATCAAATCAACACATTTGCTGATAGGAGAATTATCATAACGGGCTAATTGTGATCAGCGTTTACCTTCTTGACCGTCCTCTATTCTCCCTCTGTGTCTTTTATTCTAAAACAACGACAGTCCCAGTGTTGAACTCCGTGCCTCCTGCTGACATAGTGACATAGGAAACGTCTTTTCAGTATATTTGCCGTAGCGTAGAGACGACAGTGTTCAAAACAAATCTGTATTGTAGTGAGTTATGATATTTCTACGGTTATCTCAAAGTGAAAACCAATCGTCGCCGTAAGAATTTCTCGGTGGCTGTCTACGACGTTCCTCTCTTTAATCGTTTCTGCCGTGTTTGACGTCTCTTTTTCAGCGTATTTCCAGTTAACATGTCGTTGCAGAGGATCATGAGGAGGACTGAAGCCTGATCCCTGGATTCTACCCGTTTATATCTCTACATACAGAACGGCGCTCAAAGCTCGTGAGAGGAAAAGTCGACGACAGACCTCGTGGCGGTCGCTGCGTCTCAAAGATCTTTATACAAAAGCTGCGTTAAAGGACGAAGAATGTATTTCCACTACAACAATAGGAACATGTGGTTTTTTGCGAAGGAGAGATTGTGTTTGCCTGATGAACAAAAGGTGGGCGGTTCGATTGACGGTTAGAGGTTAGACTGTCACCCACATGTGCCTTTCTGTCCTGCTGTGCTGGAAGGGAACTCAAATGTGTTTTTGTCGTAGATGTGTAAAAAGACGGTACGCCAGCGTGCGGTACATCCACGGTTCTGCGGCGGAGGCTCCGGCGAGCTGGGCTCCTCCTGTCTTGTTGTCGGTGAGAACGTCAGCGCACAAAAAGGTCTTGGAGTTGTACATAACGAGCGTTAAACGGCACTTTTAAAGCACCAACTCAACCAGATTTCCTCGCAGCTGCTGCTCGAAGAAGCACAAACAGGAACCAGTGTGCAAAACTGAAATTAACAACAACATCACAACATAAAGGAAATTACAATTACAGCATGAGCGTTACAAACCTTTGCTTTGCTTTGTTTTGAGTTTGCAAAATTGTTTTTAAGCCACAATCACCTGAACTGAACGCATCGTTTTTTAAAGTAGTATCGATTACGACTTTCTTTCCTTTCGCTGGTGAAGCAGTGGATGCTCTTAAGTTACACTTTATGAATTAATATCATGCGTAGACGCGCTTTTAATTTGATAGTGATGATTTTTATATTTTGGTAAGTTTTGAGTACTTTTAATAGAGTTTACCAGGAACTAAACTAACTATCCAACAGATCACAGGACCAACACGCCTCACCAGGGTCGCTATTTTATGATCCACGGTAAAAAAAAACAACTAAAAAAACCCAAGGTGTATGATATTTTATCCCCTTGACTCCTCTAGTGATGCACGTACAACAGACGCATGTACACGAAGACGACAGCTCTTTAAAAAACTGCTGCAGGGAGCGAAACCTCAGCGGCTCCGGTCGATTTGAATGTGAAGATGCAGAATTTACCTTTACGTTCTCCGTGGAGGACTTCCATCTCCTGGTTGCCTTGGTTACCGCGCATCATATGGTACATCTGAGTCATCGGTCGCACCGACGGGAACGACGACTCTGTGCAGGGAAGAAAAACTTTAAACCACCCACGGTGCGCCACACGTTGCGATTTCTTTGTGCAGATTAAAACGTTTAAAAAAGAAACATGTTAGTGAGGAGACGACGACGTGGAGCCGAGGTTCCTGCTGGTTTCAAAAGATCGACTTCTTCGTCGATGAAACAGTGTTTTCCTGTTAACACACTCTGTCGACGACAGTGTAACCTGCATTCCTATTTATTACTGCATCACTGTAAAGACTTATAACACAACTACTCACATATGAGCAGACTGCCAGACACTCATGTCAACACATTTCTATCTATAGAGGATTTCCTATTATTCGCACCTTTTCCAGACGAAGCTTAAACACTCTCACATGTAACCGCTGCATTTTCGTATTGTGCAAAAAAAAAAAAACACCAAAAAAACCCTATAAAAATATCTGTGACATCCAAGAACAAACCCTCAAAGACGGTTGGTTTCCAGCGAGCCCTGCTTGTATGTGCATGTGTACCTCTTGAGTTCTCCTGTGTTGTAATAGCTGCAGACAAACTCGACTTAACATAGAAATGCTATTTTAAAAAGATGTATATTTAAGAAGCTACGCTGTGCGGGACTGAGGAGGCACCTGTAACCTGGCCGTGCTGTGCTGCTGTAAAGAAAGCCTCGTGATCGTTCTTTCCCCTCCTTTCTGCTTCATGGTTCTTCTTTCATCTCTTGTTTTAAGTGCAATATTCTCTTTATCTCTCTTTAAATGCTTAAGAAAGGTCAAATAGAAACAGATTTATTGTGAAAAAGGGAAAAAAGTGTGGTGAAGAACAATAAAAACATCATTTACTGAAGAAGAACGTCTCCCTGTTCTTTTTTTCACGGCGCGGTGAGGTCTGTCCCGTCTCTGGGGTTTCAGTCTTGTGAAGGTCATGTTTTATTTTGAAAAGTAACTCTCCTCTCGTTTCAGGTCACTTCCCCTTCCTCGTGTCACCGGTCTGACGTCCTCCCCTGATCCATGATTGTTTCCACCTGTGCCCCCCCCCCCTCGTTTGTATATAGTCCGTGTCTTCCTCCCTTCATGTGTATATAGTCCGTGTCTTCCCCTGTCTCATGTGTATATAGTCCGTGTCTTCCCCTGTCTCGTTGCCAGAGTACTTCGTCCGTCATGTCGAATACGTCCAGCCCTGAGCCACAGCGTATTTTAATTGCATTTTTGTCAGCCTTGGTTTTTTAAGAAGCTAATTTTAGAGTCCTTTTGTTTCCCTCCTGTTCAGAGTGACTTTGTTTTGTAGTTTACGAGCTCAGTGCAGCTCAAGTTTGGTTTTCAGCCTTTTTGCGAGCTGAGGTTTCAGAATAAAAGCCAGCATAACCTGCTCACCTTAGCATCTGAGTCCTCCTTCCTGCCCAGGCCTGACAGTTACATCCCGTAGCTTCATGTTTTCCTTATGGACCAGAGAAACTCCTTCATTCTCCGCCTCCACGCTGTCAGCACGTCATACGCTTCGTTGATCTGATTGGATAAACCATCTGTCTTATCACCAACATCCGGGTCAAATCAACCGGAACCTGCATTTTCACCCATCCCCAAAGATCTCCAAACCAGAGTTCCCACATGGATCTGCTGAGCAAATGAGCATCAATCCATCTGGCGGAGTCAGGTGATGATTTTTAAAATCCTAAATGGGTTCATCTGGTTCATTTTAGTCCGTATAAAGCAGGGCTGCACAATCCTGCTCCTGCAGAGCCACTGTCCTGCATGTTTCAGGTTTCTCTCTGCTCCAACACACCTGAGTCTAATGATGTGCTCGTTATCAAGCAGCTGAAGCTCGTCACAGGTTTGATTATCGTTCAGGAGTTTTAGAGCAGGGAGAAACCTAAACCATGCAGGATGCAGGGTTGGGCAGCCCTGGTATAGAGGCAGGAAGTCAGCTCCTTTATTCTGAGTGACGTGACAAAATAAGCCGAAGCGAGAAGGCAGGAAATAGCGGAGGCTCCAGGATCCGTGGGGACGTAACCTGCTCCCTCACATTTTAAACCCAAAGTGTGTTAAACATCAAACATACGGTGAAGTCTGGAAACACTTTGGGTTTCACACAGTCACATGAAAAGCAGAGCGAGACACCGAAGCTGTAAACTCTGTCATGGACACGGCGCGCTACTAAAATCTACAGACACATTCTGCATGAATGTAGAGTCTGCAGCAGAGGGGCAGGATTGGTGAGCGTGCTCTGGTTGCACGCAGGTAAACCGTGTGTGTGTGTGTGTGTGGAGAGCAAAAGAGGCGAAACACATCGGCCGAAATCACAGAACCCATCGGCTTTCAACCGCCAAGGATTTGGCTTTTGGTCATTGTTTATCTGCGTTCATTTGCAGATGTCGGTTCATAGAGACGCCGACTGTGGTTGCTGATCAGACCGTGAACGGTGAACGCCGCTCAGAAGAGGAAGTCTTGACCCCGATATCTGCCGGCCGCACCGGAGAGCCCAAAATATCAACTGTTGTTCAAAGAGGTTGAATTGTGTGCGCGTTTACCGTTGCGTTTGTGAGGACGTGTTGATCTGCGCTCATTTAGAAAACACTCCTGTGGGTCGGGTTAGAGGACCAAACGATCTACGCGCTGGTCGTTTGGGTTGGAGACGTGACGGACAAACGACCCCTCAGATTGATCTTCTGACCCACTGTGGGGTCTCGAGCCATGGATTGGACACCGTGGATCTCTGCAGACACCAGTGTTCCTTCCTCTCTGCCTCAGAGTGTAAGGACGATGTAATCCAGTGGGACACAGGAACAGTGTGGGCTTTGTTGCGACGGTCCAAAGAGCCGCCGGGTTTAAAGCGTCGGGGCCCCGCGGCGCTGATGGGAGCAGAGACGGCCCTGATTGGTGGAGCTTTACCCTCTCACTGTCTGGTCTCTGTGGCCCTGACGCTGTGCTGGAGGAAGCTGGAGGGCAACCCCTGCTGTGAGGTGCCGCAGTGACATCAGCTCCTGGGTCACATGATCAGGGTGGAGAACAACAGAGGAGGGAAATAACCACGGCAGCGAGTCCAGGAGAGGGCGGGTACCCTTTATAACACAATGACACATGTTTTTAGTCATTTTGCATCTTTTTGTGGTGATTTTGCATCTTTTTTTGTCATTTTGCATCTTTTTGTGGTGGTTTTGCATCTATTTTTAGTCATTTTGCATCTTTTTGTGGTGGTTTTGCATCTTTTTTAGTCATTTTGCATCTTTTTGTGGTGGTTTTGCATCTATTTTTAGTCATTTTGCATCTTTTTGTGGTGGTTTTGCATCTATTTTTAGATATTTTGCATCTTTTTGTGGTGGTTTTGCATCTATTTTTAGTCATTTTGCATCTTTTTGTGGTGGTTTTGCATCTATTTTTAGTCATTTTGCATCTATTTTTCATCATTTTACATCTATTTTTAGTCATTTTGCATCTTTTTGTGGTGGTTTTGCAACTATTTTTAATAATTTTACATCTTTTTGTGGTGGTTTTGCATCTATTTTAGTCAGTCTTTTAGTCCATACCAAACTTTATAAGCCTCTGGACCAATGTTACCAAAAGCTCAAGATGACGTCCTCAACTTCTTGTTTTGTCCACAACTCAAACATGTTCAGTTTACAGTCACAGAGGAGGAAAGAAACCAGAACAAATTCACATTTAAGAAGCTGGAATCAAAGAATTGTGACTTAATTCATTATCTAAATAGTTAGTGATTAATTTTATAGCTGACGACTAATCGATTCATCACAGCTCGATTATTATTGCACCATCCCTCGGCGGCTTCACTGACGATCAGGTCACAGATGAATCTAACATCAAACCTGAACATTTGACCGTTAACGCTCCCAAAAAAGAAGCACTGGAGTTCAACACTTTGGGAGACCATCTCCTGTTCCTCCAGGGCTCCAGGAGAGGAATATTTCACCTCTCTATATTCACCCAACAGCTACAGTTACCGGTTCTCATTGCTCACAGAACGAGCTCCGTCCCTGTTTCTGTCCTCCGCGGCTCGGAGGGTGATCGTCACTCTCACCGCTGACCTTCACGCTGACAGTGCACACACACTGGGATAACGCTGACTGCAGGCGTCTCAACACATTTACCTCGAGCAGATTTACTCCACAGAGCAACACCGACTGACTTCAGAGGTAATTCACCTGCTGAGGTCTGAGTGTGTGCCGTTGCTCTGGGATTGGTTACTGCTGCAGCACACACACTGATAGTGTGTCAGGAGTTTGGTCCTTTGCCGTTTCAACATCACACTTCCTCCGTGCACAAAGCAGCTCCATAAAGACAGTTCTCCCTGCACAGAGAGCCCCTACGCTCTTGTGTCTGAGTGCGATCACACAAAGACTGATACCAGAAGAGTGAGAGGAGGTTCTTGAGGTGCACATTACCGTTTGTTGGTTTTATAGAAATATTCATATTTCTGTTCTGGAAATTGATGGAAATTAGCTCCTAATTCACAAGAAAATGCCTCGTTTGCATATTTAAACAATATTTGTGTTGTCAGAAATCAACTGGGGAAGTTACATAGTGATATTAGTTTAAAGTGTTACCCTATTTACCTGTACTGTAGCAGTTTTTATGAAATAATGTTGTACTTCACCTTTGTTTACTTCATCTAGCGCAGGGGTCTGCAACCTGTACTATCCAAAGAGGCATTTTGCCGCCTCTCCACTAAGTCAAATTTGTCTTGAGGTGCAAAACATATTTGAGCTCACAGCTTATAAAGTCGTATATACAGTAATATGATATACACATTTGTTGCATTTATGAAATTATTGAACAAAAATAAAGAAAACGGTTGACATCTTATTCCTATTATGATTATTACCACATATCAAGCACACAGGTAAGTCATCAATGTTGGCAGTGAAAGCAAATAGATCTCTCCACGCAACACAATTCTCCTCAGATAAGTGTTTTGGGGGGTTAATCCACGGTTAGCATCCTGACAGCAGAGGTCAGAAACTCAAGGTTAGCAGGAAAGGTGCTGAGCGAGAGCCGTAGCATGTGACGCAGATTTTAGTTTCAAAGAACGAGGTCGCCGGTACAAGCGGCCAGGTTTCTCAGGGGGGGGGGGCTGGAGTCTCCCTTAGAGAGAGGGGGAGAAGTTCAGCATCCGTGAGGAACTCGGAGTAGAGCCGCTGCTCCTTTGCGTTGAAAGGAGCCAGTTGAGGTGGTTCAGGATCATCTGGTAAGGATGAACCCTGGGCGCCTCCCTAGGGAGGTGTTCCAGGCACGTCCAGCTGGGAGGAGGCCTCGGGGAAGACCCAGGACCAGGTGGAGAGATTAGATCTCCACACTGGCCTGGGAACGCCTCAGGATCCCCCAGTTAGAGCTGGTTAATGTGGCCCGGGAAAGGGAAGTTTGGGGTCCCCTGCTAAAGCTGCTGCCCCCGAGACCCGACCCCGGATAAGAGGCTGAAGATGAGATGAGATGATATTTTTTTTAAATCACCTCGAACTCAAAGAGAACAGACGCTCCCTTTGAAAGATCGTCCACTGTGCAAAAAACACATCATTTACCTCCATGTTATTTTTTAACAAAGCTGCAGGAGTCACTGAAAAGGGAGGGAAGAGCTGCGGGTTGCAGACCCCTGATCTAGTGGGAAACATCAATATAGTTTTATCTCAACAATATTTAAATGCAAAACAAAACACAGGGATAGTATTTAACATCATAGGGCCTAAATAAATGAAGATACTTTGATGTTTTAGTTATTAAAATTTGTAGCCATAGAAACACCATCAGTGGTGTGTCTCGCTGTATCGTAGCTGCTATTGCCCCGACTCATCATTGATCATGTTTGCCACCATAATTATTATCATTGTCATATTCTGGCACCTTAGCTGTGCTTGTTTCTACTATTCTGCTGTATTAACTGCCATAACATATGAGTCATATTCACATTACTGTAGATATTATTATAGTTACTGTTGGGCTTTGCTTGCTTGCATCTCTGGAAGTGTGTCTGTCTGTCTCTCTCTGTCCATCTGTCCGTCTTTTCTCTCTCTCTCTCCTTCTCTTCCTCTCTCCGGTGCAGACAGATGTGCGTCCTCCACAGAGCTGGGTCTGTCTGACGTTCCTGTCTGTTATAGTGAAGGTTTTCGTTGCCACCGTACTCTACGGGGGAATTGTTGGGTCTCTGTAAATCATGAATAAGTCATAGAGTGTGGTCTTTACCTACTCTGTAAAGTGTCCTGAGATAACTTTTGTTATGATTCGACACTATAAATAAAATTGAATTGAATTGAATTTAAATCTCTTCTTTCTTTACATTTTGTTCTGTAGAGGACAAAAAAAAGCAGACCCACAAATGAACTTTACATTTCAATAGCTGTATTTTTGCAACGTTGTTGGAAGTATGACAGAATATTGCGAATGTTCCTCACGACGATTCTTCTAAAAACAAAAACAACGTTCAGAAAACAACGGACGGGAAACGTTTGTCAGCACGAGTCCGAGGAAAAACACACGTCGTGCATCTGAACCAAAGCTTATTATCGTCCAACAGGTTCACAACGCATTCATCCGGGAGATCTTTATTGGTGCACTCAACAGTCAAGCAGACGATTCATCCTCACACGCGGATTTCACAGCAGCTTTTTAAAGGGTCAGTTCGCCCCAAATTACAAATGGTGTTTTCTCACCTCTGGCTGTGGAGCTTTGGTTTGATCTGTGCAGCTTTAGCGACGTCTGCCTGTGACATTTCTGCCGTGATTCTGACGCAGCAGGGAAGAGAAGTCGGTTTGTGGTGCTCACCGCTCTGAAATAAAGGCCCAAAGACTTCGTCACTCATTACATTTGTTTCTCAGAATCACAAACACTGAAACAAAGACTCTGTACGAGCAAAATGTGATGTGACGTTATGTTTCACACACTCGTCATTTGCTTAATGGTTAAATCATCTGTTTGTGTCTCACTTTGAGCGTCGACACAAACAAAATGTGACTGTTAAATCTCAGTTTTTGGGTTTTTTTTAATATGCAAATTGAAAATGCACCAAAAAAACAAGTGGAAATGCACTCACTGATATTTAACCTGATGTAAAGTCGCTGTTTAAGAATAACGTTCAGCAGTTACAAAGAAAACAGAGCGTTTAAAAATGAAATATATGTTTTGAGCACCACAATAAAAGAACAAATAATACGACTCCATACAAACTTTTTCTCTCTTACCTCAAGTTAGAAAATGTTTTAGGTTTTTATTTATTGATTGTAGTTTGAGTGAACTGACCCTTTAAACAGCACCTGCAGCACACACACACACACACACACGCACGCACGCACGCACGCACGCACGCACACACACACGATGACAGTGTGTGTTTCACCTCTACAGTACTTCGAAATGTAACATGAATCCCACCGATTAAACACAGAATAGCGCATCAGTGACTCATCTACCTGAATTACTTCTCAAGCATGTGCACCCCCCCTCGACACACACACACACACACACACACACACACACCTGCTACATGAATGCCACAACAGAAGCACATTGACTGTAAGATGCTCCTCCTGTTTGTTCAGTGATAAGTGATTGAGCGTTCAGATTGTCCCACATCCTGAGGTGATTCTACAAAAACACATACAACAGCTACAGTATGATACACTTAAACATCTGCTGTGGGTATCAAAAATACCAGACTTTATTTCTTTTTTTTAGCTCTTTAGATGCAATTTCAAAATAAATATTTTTCTCTCTCATCAATTTCCTGTTGATTATATTAAATCTCCCATGAAGCGTAAGGACTCCGGCAGTACGCGGCGCACACACGCAGTTCGACCTGCAGATCAAACACTTGGTATATTTTTACTGGCACTAACGAAGATTCAGCTTCTTATTTTATTTATTTATTTATTTTTAAATCACAGATGCAGGTACTGAGCCTCGGGAGGTCAGCGCAGGACGAACGCCGGCGTGTGACGGAGAGCAGAAGAGCCGCGGATTGTGTTTGTGTCGTTGTTTCCTGTGTTCAGTCCAGAAGTCACCGTTTCCTGCCGTCACACACAAAGGAAACCTGCTCTGTCCCGATTCAACGGCGCGAGCTCTGACACCTGTCACCGGATTGTGGCGGATGATGTGAAGATGTGAACAAACATCGCTACCGCAGCTGTCCGAGGGTAAAGGCCGAACGCAAGAAAGACGCAAAAGGACAGATTTTACAGTTTAAGGATCCAATAATCGATTTCTTTAAGGTCACAGTTGATCAACTGAACGACTAACATGTGGCGACACTTTCTCTTTGAGCTCATTGATTTAGTTTTACAGCACGCCGCTGTACGATTAAGACTCAGCGCCTTCATCCACCCATGATAAACCCACCGAACACCAGCTGACCGGCCCACGATGTTTGCTCGATGATGGCTAACGCTCGACTAAGGTCGTCACGTCCCCAGCATTTTAAACTTCGATACGATACTGCTGTTATACAAACACGCTGATACCTCTTCCCCTACCACGGCAAGATGAAAAAAAATATTGATTGACAAGCTGCACACGGTGCTGGTACAGAAAAAAAGGGTACTTTACGACAGTAACAGTTTCTCCGAGGTGCACCTGAAGGCACCGTGAAGTCGCGCCAGAGCTTTAGCGTTCATGGTTTGTTTGTTACTCACGGGGAAGGCAACAAGTTCCCAACACCGGTGGCTTCAGTGGGAGGATTTAACAGCTCTGTTGTTTCTCCGTCTTCTCAGTGTCTCAAAAAGTTTGGTTGAAGGCCACTGCCAAGCTAATGTTAGCTGCATGCTAACACC
Source organism: Echiichthys vipera (assembly GCF_963691815.1). Lineage (NCBI taxonomy): Eukaryota > Metazoa > Chordata > Actinopteri > Perciformes > Trachinidae > Echiichthys > Echiichthys vipera. The sequence goes on from NC_139826.1 coordinate 38,207,038, forward strand.
GGTTAGCTACCCTGTGTTGTCGCTTTTTATAGCCAATTACTTTTCATACTATCTTATGCATTATTATCGGAGATTGTATCTTTTGACAGCCTAACAATAATTTTCAATGTCAATCTGTAGATTGTTGCTTGATTTATAAATTTGCCGTTGTCTATAAAATGTGGATCAGCATTTCGTCCACAACTCAAAGATATTGAGTTTATGTCACAGAGGAGGAAAGAAACCAGAAAATATTCACATTTAAGAAGCTGGAATCACAGAAACTTGACTTTGTTTCCTTAAAAAAATGACCTAAAGTGATTAATCGCTTATGAAAATAATTGGTTAATCTAATAGTTTACAACTATTGTTGCAGCTCAACGGTGACACCTTCACTAAAACAGTTTTATGAGGTGATAGCGATGGGAGCTGTGGGCGATTCTGCCGCCCTCTAGTGGCCAAACATCGATGAACGCAGCTTTAAGGAGAGGGCTCGTGCAGCAGCGTATAAGCAATGGTAACAGAGAGCTTGACGGAAAAGCGTCACCTTACAACAAGTATCCTTCTACATGTTCACAGAGGAGGCTCAGCGGCGCCACTGGTGTGTCCACAGTGTGCTTTTTGTTTTTTAAAGGCAATGAACAGCGCGTCGTATGATTCTCCGACAAAGAGCCCAGTGGGAGGATCAGCTGCCCGTTCATAATTATTCAACACACAGTCATGAAGCTAGAGCAGAAGGGAGGCTGTAACACGCTGCAGTGCCTCATGATTGACAACAAGGATGGAGTTACACGTGTAACAGCGGTCGTTTCTGACAGATGAGTTGTGCCGAAGTGTCCGCGCTCTACGGCTCTGATGTGTGAGTGGATCCGACCTCTACAGGCGATTCATGATGGGGGAGGCTTTCAGGACTGTCCATCCACAACTCCATCGACTCCTGAGTGTCGAAGAACTCGTCAGGTCCCTCGGGAGACTGTGGCGTCTGGGAGCTGGAGCCGGCCTCGCTGCTGCTCTCTCGGAGCTCCAGCAGCACGGGCAGAGAGCCGGGGACGCAGTAGCCCTCCATCCGAGCCAGAGAGAGCTCCGCCAACGCCGAGCAGGGCGGTCTCATGCCAGGATCTGAAATTGCAACGCTGGAGGCTTCCACGGCTGCATAAGCATCCTCCGGCCCCTCCTGTGGGCGTTCAAGATCATCAGGCTGGTGAGCGGTAACAGAGCAGAGCTCGTCGTCATCCTCTGGTGAGTTATTTGGAGTCAGAGGGACTTCAGCGAGGTTTACAACGGAAGAGCAGGTCGGGTCGAGGTCTTGCGACCCGGCGGCGGGTGCTGGCTGAGTGGAAATGTTTTGAGAGGAGTGGGTCTCCTCGCTGCTCTGAGGGGTGAGGGAGATCTTATCGCTGAAGCTGAAGCGAGGGGAAGTGTCGGCCGTGGTGGGAGAAGACGGTCCAGCGCTGGAGACCGTGCTAGATGGACCGCTGCTGTCTGCAGGAACACAAAATCAACCCACAGCACCAGAGTTAGAGGGGATAAGACTTAAGACAGGAGTGAATGGTTAAGATTAACTTAGCTAAACGAAGGAAGAAGAAAATCAGCACAAAGAAAGGGAAAGAAAATGTGCAGTAGGACTTAAAGACAGATTTACATTTATAAATGTACTTGCACTTACCATATTCTACTTACCACCACCTCATTTCTGTGTTTTATTATATATTGTTATTTATAGACTGATGGCTGTTTGGTATCATTTTACTATAGCGGACAAAAGCTGCACATTATAAATATTTACCTCACTCCGAAATAAAGTCACTGAAGTAGTATTTTATTATAGTAATAAGCAACGCAAGGGGCAATGCTGGGGAATACGGGACTAACAGGAAAAATATCACAAACAGGAACATTAGGGGGTTGCAACTTAGGGCGCACTCACACTGTCCTTCTGCACCGGGCAAAAACAGGTTTCTCGGGTCAAGCCTAGTGCGTTTGACCAGTGTGAGTGCAACCGCTCCGCGCCTAGCTGCGGCCAGCGGGCCGTCCACAGCCCATTTGGGAGAGGTGGGCTTTTGTAAAGCACGTTTGCACGTGTACGAGCACGACGACTACGGCGGCTCTCGTCATTTTATGTGCGCCTGTTCGGACATAGAAAAAAGAAGGAGGGACCATGCGCGGACATTTAACAACAACAACAATGGCGGTGAAAGGTTCACGTTGGTGTGATGCGGAGGTGGAGTGTTTACTGCAGATTTGGTCGATGAAAAGATTCAAAAACAGTCGACAAGACGCACAAAAACTCTGAGGTCTATGGAAAGATTTGTAAACAAAGCGACGCATCGCCATGACGTGTTGGACAGTGTGACGTGATGGACAGGCAAGAAGCATTTGCGCGAGGCCCAGGTAGTGTGAGTACAAACGGGCCTAGAGGGGGGGACAAGAACCCTAAAGCCCGGGGCACGGGACGGAAGGACAGTGTGAGACAGTGTGAGTGTGTCCAAACGATAAAAGACAACCATTTTTTTCTCGGCCGTTCTGCCTCGACTCCTAAATCTCTGTGTCCTCAGGAAAGCAGGTGCAGCGACTCCAAACTTTGTAAATTGTAAATTTGCTTTGGCAACATGTCAAATGTCTTCAAATGACTTAAAGTAAATGAATTAGGTTTCATCTGATGACGGACAGAACTAACAGAGACAAAACAGCGATGCTGTAATGGACGACTTGTACTCCATAAATAATCCACAGATGTCTGAAACTGAGACAGGGCAACCTAGAAATGTCAAATCTGGGCGGGAACAAGGAGATGCGGTGATACTCACACCAAGGAGGTCTGTCAGAACGAGATCTGAGAGAGATGGAGGAAGTGAGGACTCTCTGAGGGATGTACGAGTCCACCGACGGCTGGTTGTGTGTGTCAAACATGGCCGACAGAGCTGCGGGAACAAAGCAAAGATGAAAGGTCAGTGAGGCGATAATGACGTCTTTACAGTGAGTGACAACATGAATCCGTGCTGGTTTCTGACCTCTGGTGGTCCTCGTGTGTGGATCCCCTGCGCTCTGGCACACGCCGGTGAGGAACTCGCTGACCTGCTTTAGCGACAGCGAGTTGTGCAGCGTTTCCAGAGGATAAATGGAGGGCACCATGGAGCAGCCTTCGAAGCCTGCGGCAGAGGAGAGAAACGGCGCCCGCAGGCACATCAGCCGTCAGTTAGACGAAGTCAGAAGAGGAGCAGGCAGAATCACTTCAGCTGACACTACGACAACACCTCGCCAACTCAACGCCACCCATACACTACACCTCAACGCGGCGGCGCTCTGGAATCCTGCTCCTGTTTCTGAGACGGACCCTAACCCGCTGCAGACTCCTGCCAGCCTCTACGGTTCATGTCCACGCAGGCAAGTTGCAAAAATCCATGCTGGACACCAAGACAACATGACACCATATCAAACGGTAACAAGTCTACACGTCTCAAAAAGTCTCGCTGCATTTGCAAAAAGCAAGCAGGTCTTCAAAAAAACAAAACAAACGTCTGCCGTTTGTGGTCAGTCCCAGCACATAGAAGCTGCACGCTGTGGTCAAACGGTGTCCGGACCGCAGCTCAGGTCCGACACACACACACACACACACACACGTTACCACCAAGGCGGTTCATCCACTGTTAGTTCACAACCAAGCCGCATTTCACCGGAGCCGTTCACAATCACAAAGCGCCAAACCGCAGCTCGCCTCCGATGTCTAAAAAAAAAAAAACCTCAGGAGGAGGATGTTTTTACTGCGCTCATCTGCACCGGGTGTGAGTACGCCAAATGTACAGCAAACAAGCAGGAATCACATGCTGGTTAAGGTTCAGGTAGGAGGGCAACTGACATTCACGTCTAACCTAAATCCACAGCAGCGGCGTCCAAAGAGTTGAATGAAACATGGATTTAGATCAGTTTCTGTACCTTTACGAAACATGGAGGCTCAGGCTAGAGATGGAAGATATTCTGCTCAGAGCCGCGAGTATAATAAATAAATCTTTAATCTTGAACGGAGACAGCTTGAGGCCAAGATGACGATGCTGTGGCAGCTGCTTCACCACAGCAGCAATCTGTTTCTGTGTCACCTGAACGCGTAAATATTCAGAACCTACGTTGTCAGGAACCTACAGTCAACATGACGCTGTGTGTTGAGGATGCACAGTTGTGGAGGGATGTGCCAAAAAAACACTTCAAATGTACACGGTGTGTGGGGTGGGTATGCTGGATTTTTTTTGCTAACGACGCCACTTGTTTGAGACATGTAAAAAAAAAGGTTTAATCCTTTTGTCCTTGTGATTTTAAAGCATCTCTTTATTTGCAGTGAGAAGAAAACAGCAATGTACTCTGTTCTTTCTGTCATTTTAAAGTGTAAGACCGGTGAAAATGGACCCCATGGTCTCCTCCTTCATGAAAATACATCAAATAAGCCATGGAGTAGGTTTGTGTCGTTCATCAATCACGTACGTACAGTGAATTCCCGGAGAGGCGATAACAAGAACCAGAACAACTGCACTATATCATGTGAATATGTATATATGTCTATTTCTATTTCTTCCCTTTTTAGATTTAACTTTATTGCTTATTTTTGCCATTTTTAATCTTATTTTGTAATACTCCGTTGCTGCTGTGACAAAAGAATTTCCCCGTCTGCGGGACATTAAAGGTTTTCTGATTCTGATACTGAACACTGATTAGTTCGGGGCAGTGAACGCATCCAAAACGTCTTTTTTAACCACTAATAGTTCTCAAAATAACGCCAAACCTCTGCAGCAGCATGATTAGCGCCCTAAACATTAAACCCTGAGTTTATTAAAACAAGGTCTTCCTTGAACTGAACTCCAGTGCGTTCTGTAATCGACTTGTACGGACGATCTGTCAACATGGACCTGCTGGTAAGACACAGACTTGCAAAACCATCTTTTAATAAACTCTGGGTTCACTAACTACGTTGTTGGTGCGTTTTGTGTGTAGGGACTCTTCTCATGCTGCTGCAGAGGTTTGCTGTTACTTTCAGCAGTATTAGTGGTTAAAAAAGACCTTTGAATGCCTTCACCGTACTGCCCCGAGCTAATCACTGTTAGCCTTGTGGGGCTGTTATCGCCTCTCGGGGCGTTCTCCATACATGGTTGATCAACGAGAAAAAAACGTCTCCATGGCTTATTTGATGGATTTTCATGCAGAGGAAGACCATTGGGTACATTTTCGCCGGACTAAGTTTCGTGAGCCAGCCACGTCGTGTTGGATGCATAAAGTTGAGGACTAGTCAACTCTGAACACAGACCAGTGAACACACCTCAACCGCCCGCTCCAAACGCGCTGCAACACTCCCATGATGCACTGCAAGGTTGCTTCTCCTCTTTAAGAAAACTATAGAAATTGATGAGATGCTCTTTGTTTTCCGGATGTAGTTGAAATGCCCCGTGGGCCCGCCCACTTTTTTCATTTCCAACTGTAACCGCAAACCGCTCAATTCTTCCGTTTCACTGTGAAATACGTCGCAGCACAGACGCTAAAGACGGTCTAACTTGTGTTTCACTGGGACTTTAATGTTGTCTCAACACAAGAAGCAGGATTTTGCCTTCATAAAATGAGATCAGCATCAGATCTCGGCCTCGTCGTCGCTTCGGTGCATCGAGGGAGAACACTCTGTCCAGCTTTTATTATTACACGCTTGTTGTTTGACATGTTATTAAACTAATTATTGTGCCGCTCGTCTGTTGCTTCTGTAATTACATTTCCTGCCGAGATAAACTGACATTCCCCCCGTCCAGGTGGTGACGGTGAGAATACAAATGACGTGTTTCTGTTTTACTGCGTGCATGAATACAAAGGTAACGCCAGTTCCTCTCATCTTGGTTTATTAGATTGAAATGTTTCTGAGAAATTAATAATACACAAGCCGTTGTTATGGAGTCTGGTAATACTGAGTTTGGAGAGTGTGAACATGTGTTTTTAAAGCGAGTGAGAGGTAAAGAGAAAGTGGGAGAGATCAGAACACAAAGTCTGAATCTCGAACCTGGAAAGTATTTAATGTTAAACTGACATTATTTGCATGAATACAGTTTATGATCTTGTGTTTTAAGACGTATGCCTCACAATGTCCTGTTGTTTCCATAAAGTCTTCTTACTTCTTCTTCTTTAACTGCATTAAAAATACAACACAGAAATAAAGTAAGATGACCAGATTCTCTAAAAGAAAATCTTTGTTTTTGTGATTAAAATGAAACAACTCGATTAATGTTTGTCATTTTTACGCAACAAACAGAAATGTTCTTGTTCCATCTGTTGTCTTTGTCTTATAAGTAACACGTTTTTTGTTTTTTAACTGTTCCTCTATTTTCTGCCATTTTATAAACTAAATGATCAAGAAAATAATTGGCCTTACACGGTCAGCGTACGACAAATCACCCGTATCCTGTTTCCATCATCACTCCCTACTCTGTCTCTCTCTCCTCTTCTGGTCGTTACTCATCCTCAGTTCAAGCATCACCTGCTTGTACCGCGCTTGTCTTAATGTCTGCATGTTCTTACACCGTCCATCTGTATGTCTGCTTGTTATGTATCCCACCAACTGTTTTATGTGTTTTTTTGAGGGAAGAGAATCATTGGCAGATTATTTGATAATGGGAAAAAGTGTTAGTCGCAGTCCTACTTTTTATATTTTGGTAAATTATGAAAAATGTAGCTTAGATTTTTATTCCAGAAGGTTCAGGGTAAAAAAACAAGAATTACAAACTGAGGATTTACGGATTGGAGAGAGAAGGAGGAGAAAAGGCTACTGCGGGGGAGGGGTGGGGGGATAGAAGTCGCAAAAATGGCCCGAAAACCCCCAAACAGCTCACACCACTCCAGCTTGCAATCTGCATCACCAAAGAAACAGGCAAGCATGCAGAAACATCAAGAGGCAAAAGCATGAGAGTCAACCACAGAACAAGCACAGTCCCAACTAAACCGTGAGCAGTGGTTGATCAGAGCGTGAGGCTGGGAAGGGGGGGGTGGAGGGTGAGAGGGGCCATGGGGGCTGACCGTGAAGGTACTCTAGGGGGTCCTGGCCGGAGATGAGCCAGTTTCGGAAGAGGCGGAGGTGGTAGGAGCACTGGTGGAGGTGGTGGGCCAACGCCCCGTCCAGAGAGAGGTGGCGGCCCAGGCTGAGGTCAGCGGAGAAATGCCTCAACAACTGGGCCACACGGTGCTCCTCCAGGGGCTCTGAGGAAGAAGAGGGAGAGCGAGGAAGGACAGAGCAGTGGAGGAGGAGGAGGAGGAGGAGGAGGAGCAGTACATAAGACATGAAACGATAGGATACAAGCACGGAGAAGAGAAAAGGACTGATGTACGATACAGATGAGAGGGGAAATAAGAGTTTGGAGAGGCAAACAGAGGGAGGAGATAGGAAAGAGAGTGTGTGTTTGTGTGTGTGTGTGTGTGTGTGTGTGTGTGTGTGTGTGTGTGTGTGTGTGTGTGTGTGTGTATGTGTGTGTGTAAAAAGGCAGCCAACAGCTCATCATGGCCTCCACACAGCCGAAGAAGCAGCACATCATCTCAAGCAGCTTTCTGCGCTAAAAATCACCCAGCACTTCAGCGAAGCGTCGAACAAGACACTGATCATGTTGCTCCTCTGCAGCATCTCCATTTTGTTTTGTTTTGTCTTTTACTTTAAAAAAATATCATCCATCCAGTTAAGGAGAATCCACGGAGGAGCAAGCGTGACACGAGACATTTACAGAAAGCGGTGTAGCCCAGAATCAACGGACAGTCTCCAAACAGCCTCCTCTCCAAAACAAACACTGCAGAAGCTTTTTACATGTGCGGACAAATCTTGTGTCCACATCGAATACAGATGTCATCTTAAAACACGGTTTATACAAAAGCTACAGCTGCACATTTGGCGCCAACACAAAATTGCATCACCATGGGGGCGCGTCATACCTTTTGCAGTGCACCAGACAGGTGAAGCCACTGCTATGGCGGATGTGTCATCTTGTGTTCCTGTGGTGAATAATATATGTAAGAGAAACACAGACTAATATATATATATATATATATATGTGTGTGTGTGTGTGTGTGGAATTGTTCCTCATGTACTGCCATGTTTGTTGGTTAATTTGAAATCAGACTGTCGTGTTCACACTTTACTGCTCCGGTCGAGTCGACTCGCACAGAAACTCTGCACCGAAACGTTGTGGATGAACATTTACGCCCGTCAGACCAGCTAAACGACAGAAAACTCCCTCATATGCACAAAGCGATCCAACTTGGCTATTCAATACCAAAGCACAAAAATCCAGACCGACCAAGACGTGCCTATTTAAACCAGTCCCTTATTTTCCAGAAAAAGTAGCCAGTTGTTCCAAAACACCGTTAGTCTTAATGTCTACGCTTCCCTTCTCTCTCACCGAGAAATGTACTCAACAAAATTGTAAAACCAAATAAAAACAGCAACATGGAGACATCAAGTTGTAACCACAAATTCCGTATTCACACCAAACACAAAGCGAATTTTGTGTTTATTCGCTTTACTCACAGGAGACACGCTGGTGTGAATACCAACGATTTCTTGTTTCGTCATCAACCGTGGCCGAAATAATCGCGATCGGCGCTTTGTACATGTTGTGGAAGTCGCAGATAGGTCGTAAAAACCAGAACACCATTGTGTCCAGGAACTGTGCCTGGATGCCTGCCATTATAACAGCGCTATGCAACCAAATTAAGCACATTTTGCTGTAGTTTAGTGGCATAAACAGATCGAATGGTTGCCGGAAAAACGACACCATGCTACCGATTTGTAAAAAGTCTGAATTTATGCTTTTTTTTATGTGTTCTTAATGGAGTTTGGATAAAACATGGCTACCCTATGCAGGAGGATCTTAACGTCACATTCTAGCTTGAGTTGAAGTATTTGCATTGACTTTGTGAAACGGTGCCAAGCAAAAGGTTCGCTCCTCGTTTGGTGTGAACACATTTTAATCCAGCTCTGCGTCATGGCAATGCGGGCAGTGTGTATGGATGAATCGGGTTTGGCTGTCCTTCATTGCGTAAATCCCATCGGAGCATCCGCTGCAATCTGCCGGCTTCTGCGTTTCACGTCATCTGGCTAACTGGACTAACCTGCGTCGCTCTGTTCCACAGGGATTTCCACCACTGGGGGAAATCAAAGACCGCTCATCTACACACACGTGGCCATGACACAGAACTGTATTTAAAATCAGAAAAGTATCTCTTAAATTATTAAATATTTGCTCTTTTCAAGTCTCGAACACACTGGACGACCACATCTGTGCACTGAAAACTACTTTAAAAAAAGCATATCTGTGCTTATGGATCCAAACAAAACTGACGGATGTTTCAGAACTGACAGAAGAGATGGGATGAAGAATGCTTAAACCCTTCCTCTGTCAAAAAGAGCTGATCCCGGTTCAGTCGCCTGAGACTGAACCGTACTCTCTCTTTAATCCACATAATACAGGTGGACTCGAGAAAAGGAAATCCCAGGTTAGGATTACAGAGAGTCATGAAGCCGAGGTCGGAGGAAGGGTTAAACATCGATGTGCTGCTTAAGTGGGGGAGGCTTTTAACAATGAGCGCACATCCTCTACAATGATGGCAACAGGTGTATATTTGATGTAATTACTCTGTACACATGCACACACATCCATCCACTCTATGCAGGATGTTAAACAGGGTTCCCACCCTTTGCTTCGGTACAAATCTCCATATTAGCGCTCTTTTGATTTGTGACGCTGCTTTTAAAACATGAAAACAGTGAAAAGTGATGAAGCTTTAAAAGTTTATAAAAAAAGGAACAATGAATCCGTTTGCTATTACAGGTCCGAGTTGATTCACTCGTCAGTGGGAGAGGGAGCCTCCAGGAGGACTGGGGTTGTCTCTGCTTGGATACAGAAAACCTGCGTTCCTGTGGTTTTAAAGCTCCACCCACACTACGGACTAAAAGTCAGAACACCTCCGCTTCTGCTGCTTCGACTTTCAACCTTCTTTGTCTCTTGCAAGTCCCCAAACTTTACTGAAATCTGACACTAAATTGAAGTAGCCCTTTTAATAAATAAGGGCTGATATTAAAAAACAGAAATGATTTTTTCCCTTTGGCAAAATCAAAAGAAACAAAACCAAATCAAAACACGCTCCTCTCACTATAAAGTTGATTGTTTGTTAAGTCCAGTTCAAACCAAAGATTCACGATGAGTCAAAACCGTTTTAGATCGTCTCAACTCGAACCGGCTTATGTTGTTTCCTGCGACTCAGCATTTCAAGTCTCCGGCAGCTGGTTTTAGACACGTCGCCTGTTTCAACAGCCAATCAGCTCGTAGTAAAGTTTGCTGGTCAAGTCACAACTGGTAGAAATATTAGTTTTGGACGGTGTTCAATGAGCGTGAGAGAGAGAGAGAGAGAGAGAGAGAGAGAGAGAGAGAGAGAGAGAGAGACAGAGAGAGAGAGAGGTTGTCGACCGGCTAGAGAGTGAATGAGGAGAGTGAGCGCCGTAATCAAGAACAAAGCAGTGAATCAGGGAAATAAAACAGTATTTTCTCTGTTCATCTCTCTCATCTTCAGCCTCTTATCCGGGGTCGGGTCGCGGTGGGGCAGCAGCTTTAGCAGGAGACCCCAAACTTCCCTTTCCCGGGCCACATTAACCAGCTCTAACTGGGGGATCCTGAGGCGTTCCCAGGCCAGTGTGGAGATCTAATCTCTCCACCTGGTCCTGGGTCTTCCCCGAGGCCTCCTCCCAGCTGGACGTGCCTGGAACACCTCCCTAGGGAGGCGCCCAGGGTTCATCCTTACCAGATGATCCTGAACCACCTCAACTGGTTCACTAAATGCTAGAAAAGCGTCTCACTATTTCTGTCCTCATTTATATTTTTGATGCTACAAATTACATCCAGCTAAGAAAAAAAGCCTGAAACGTCAGAAGTTAGAGTGCAAGTACAAAGAGTCGTTGCTATGGAGATGATGTACGGCCTCATCTCATCGGTGTGAACTGGCAGGTGTCAGAACGCTGCAGACCTGCACATTACAAGTGTTCGCAAGTTTCAACTCGTCTCGTTGCGAAAAATTTGGTCTAAACTGGACTTCAGACTACTATGTTCAAGTGTTGCTGGAGTTTAGATTATTTCTTCTCCATGCACTTTGGAAGTAAGTGCCAGAAATACTTTCTCTGTGTCTCCTTGTCATGTTCACACCAGATATCCAGCAAAGCCCAGATAAATGTCTCCAGCGCTGACCCAACTCTCCTCCAGCAGCAGGTTCAGAACAGGGATGTGTTGAAGCTGCTTCCTTCATGGATGACTTGATTTATGGTCCACTCTGTGTGAGCGTCTGAATGGTCCAGTTATGTACATTCATCCACCATATAGCGCCCTCATAACTTCCACAATGGAACAAAAAAAGCAGTCTCACGGTATTTCTTTTCTGCTAACAGTTCCAAAATACAATGCTCCACATTTTAAAGATAAAAAAAAGATTGCAGCTGGCAGTGATGACACAAAATGATGTGGTTTAGTTTGTGTTTGTTTGAATAAACTATTTAGTGTCTATTATTTAATATTAAGGGATGAGGGAACGAGGAAGTGGCTTCAGGGCAAAGTGATAGTAACCGTGGCAACCACTTCACACCACGTAAACAGCAGTAATTACGAAATGGGAGAAAAAAAAAATCTAAAACGAAGCAAGTTTTCTCCTGCGACTTTGACCGTAAGAATAGTTGTTTGTTCGTGTTTAGAGCTGCAACAAGTCGTCGATCAGCAGAAAAATAATCACTATTTTGAGTAATTTTTCATGCAAGAAAATCAGAAAACGCTGACATAACGCTCTCAAATGAAAATTTCAGCCTCTCAAATATGGAGATTTCCTGTTTTCTCTGTTTTTTCATTCATTCATCTTCAACCGTTTATCCCGGGGTTGCGGGGGGCTGGAGCAAATCCCAGCTGACATCGGGCGTGAGGCAGGGTCCACCCTGGACAGGAGGCCAGTCTATCGCAGGACACGTAGAGACGAACAGAGACAGACAACCATTCACACCTACGGGTGATTTAGAGTCATCAATGAACCGAACACCTGCACGTCTTTGGACTGTGGGAGGAAACCGGAGAACCCGGAGAAAACCCACGCAGACACGGGGAGAACATGCAAACTCCACACAGAAGGGCCCAGACCGGGATGCGAACCTGGAACCTTCTCGCTGTGAGGCGAACCACTACGCCTTCTCTGTTTTTATGCAATTTTAAACTGACATTTTGGACAAAACAGGATGGTTAAAGACATCACTTTGCGCTTTGAGAAACTGACATTTTTCACATTTTTTCTGACGAAACGAGAGATTAATCTAAAATATGACTGGAAAATTAATCATTAATGAAAATAATCACCCTTTTCCTTCCTCAAGTGTGGCAGAAAATAACCACCGTTGCTGCTTTGTCCCAGATATAAGAGTAAAACAAATGCTGTTGTGTCTGGGTTCAACTTCATCCACACAGCTTGGTGATTTTCACGGCCCACAGGCAGATACAGAATAATTTTTTCCTCCCTTTCTGATTTAACATCTCGTCACAGTATCACGCAAATTCCTCGTGCAAGTTGGAAACATTTCAATGCAGAGACATTGAAGCTACTGTCACGCACGCACGGATGCATGCGAGTGTCCATTACCTGCAGTTGATACCGGCCAGTTACACATGGCGACAATCAACGTCTCCATGTTAAGTTTGTGCGTGTGGGATTGTATCGTAAGAAGAGAGTAACTATCAGATAAAAGGTAATGATAATGATTCCCTGCGGATGTTTTTTGACACCTATAAGTAACGTGAAGATGTCCTGCTACACTGTGAGGCCTAGGTTTACATTCACTGACATTCCCTGCCTCCTGATCTCTTGACATTTTGACAAATTCAATGTCCAGTGGGAACCCTGGTTGGAAAGAGGATGTCAGGTAGTGTTAGAAAAGTCCAAAGCAAATGGGTAAAAAATTAAATAATCAGAACAAAAAATAACGGAAACCTGGAATGCTGGAGGGCCATGTGGAAAAAAAACAACCCAAGGTCAAGAACCAAAGTTTGAAGACATGCAAGACAAAGGGAGGTGAAGTGGAAAAATACTTGAAAGAAGCAGACGTACCATTAGTCGGAAACTTTGCAAACGACACAGAAAATCGTTTTACTGCCGGCATAGACAACAACTCTGAGGAAATAAAAAAAATAAAATAAATCACTAGTGTTACTCGGAGCCACAGTAACTTGTATCATCATGTTTTTATCATTTCCCTGTGCTTCTCTAATGTGGACGCAGGTGGACCAACACGTAACACTAATGAAACTATCTGTTCCAGTTTGTGGAGAAGTCCTGACTGAAATTACTGTCTGATGTTTGAAGATGTCTGAAGATGGCTACGCATGGATGAAACATCTTCTGGTGACAAAGTGAGAGGTGAAATGTTTGAACTCAGGAGGTGAAGAGTACAAATCAAGAACTCCAAAACTTCAGAGAAACAAGCTTCAGCCCTAAACCTGCTCGAGGTCTGACCACGACAAGGTAAACAACAACAACCCCAGTAAAGAGTTAGATACCGTTCAGCCTCTGTCACGTACTGAGACAACAATGAAAAACATCAACCGGTGACCAGGATTAAGATGCTTCAGCATGGAAACAAATGTTTAAAAAACACGACACCAACACTACACTCACGGAGGAGCATGCTCTGAATCAGCACAATTCTGTGCGTACTCGACCGCATCGAGACTCGAATGCTTCCTTTGATTCTTCAAAAGGAGGGTTGGAACAAGATGGATGACAAAAGACCGACAGTGGGGGCTACTGTGTGAGACAACCAGGGGGACGGCAGCTCAGCAGACGCTGTAGGTCTGTGTGATACCACAGTGACACCCGCAGGACGACACGACAACAGACACCAGCTACACACTCAGGGCCGAGCACCATGGCCCTGTTTTGGTGCATCGTTAAAGCCCTTGGGTTTATTATAGAGCGTTCCTTTCCACATATAATATTATTCAAAGCGTTGTTTGAATAATATTTGCACACAGCTACAGCTCTAGCTTTCTAACTCCATGAGATAATGGGGGATGAGAATGTAAAAATCGCTGTAAGACTTATGTTGCTCTTGGAGGTATCACAAACGTTTCTTATGTCAGCAGCTTCTTCAGTCGTTTGGCTATGAGTAACTTTAACTGGCCCTAATATGAACGTGGTTGCATTGCATCTGTAACCACTGGACAGACTGTACTAGGAAGTCAGTGCAGCCATGGACCATGCAAAAAAAAACATGAGAAGGTCATGATTTGGATAAATGAGGGTTTTAACGGTCATGTACTGATGAACAGTTGCTTCATGCATGCAGTAGAAATCATATCGTATGCTTGTCAGAGTGAAATATAATCAAACTTTTACTTAAATCTCAGACTAACAAACTCACTTCTGTCCTAAAATGACACGTGTGATCTCCACCGCACGGTTAATGTTGTAGGTGACGTATGTTACTCGACATTAACCCTCCGCAAACACGCGTTTACGCTGCTCTCCCATACCCGGAAGCATCTTAATACAGAAATCTGATGACGCCTTCGGTAAAGCTTCCTGTTTTGGTCTTCACCTATTATGAGTCTGATCTGGGCCCTTAACTGCAGAATGAATACAAACTGCTATAAAGAGATACACCAATTTTACTCAAAGTGGTGTGGAGAAATAAAAAAACAGAGGATGAAAAAAAAAATCCAGTGGTTTTGGTGGCTAGAATGAATATGGAGTCTAAAAATACAGAACTATCAAATACATGTATGAGCATACATGACGTCTGAATTCTCACAGTCCAAAGAGGCTCTACTGTGTAATCACTCATACTAAACCTATCTATAGTTTATATATTTCTACTCTATGTGTTTACATGCCAAGTTTCCCCACAGGGCGTCACTCAGGATGTTCAAACTTGCAATATTTGACATTAGAGGACTAAGAGGAAATGTGTGTATGACACTGATCTGCTGTTGCCCTGTGCAGGTTTGTGAAGGAGCGCAGTCTCAAAACACGTACCGTCTTTGTAGGACAGACTGCCGGTGGAGAATTTTTTGCGGTGTGCGCGTGCGTAGTCCTGGAGGTTAGGGGCGCTAGAGGACCCACCTAGGACAGTGGTGCTGAAGAGCCCGGCGCACTGAGAGCCTGCGAGGGGGTGGGGTGGGGGGTTGGGGGGTTAGTCACCACTACATATCATGCTGTTACTCAAAACAACTATCCAGAGAGAGAGAGAGACAGAAAGAAAGACAGGAAAAAAAGAGAAAGAGAGGCAGACACAAGGACCTGAAAGGACACCGTGCATCTCGTACCAACACATCTGTCTCCTCACGAGAGGCTGGAGAAGGTTTTTACCCCCACAGTGTGTCGGGCAGTGCGCTAAAAGGAAAAATCCACCCTGTAATTAACTTTGAAATCACCAATTTGTAACAAATTCGAGTGCAATTTTGTGAATAATTGTGTTCACTTCACTTTCATCTTCAGTAAAAAAAAAAAAATGGACGTAGCGTCTCCGCCGAGGTCCGTTCTCTCACTTTGATCCAATCGTCCTCGCCTACGGGAGTCTCCATCTTGTCAGACTTTGACTCCGCCTCATTTCCTTTTACCAAAAAAGGGCATGTATGTGACAATCGGGGAAGGGGGGTACGTCCATCTGGCTGACGTTTACCTCCGAGGAGAAGTGAGGGCCAGAGGCTAGCTGTCACTCAAGAGGCCACGCCCCTAAATATTCATGAACTTTAACCTCCAATAAAATAAAAACTTGCCTGGTACAATAAAAATCACCCCCCTCAGTGTTGTCATGGAGATATGACATAAACATACAGACTAGAATGTTCTTTTGTCCTTAAACAGGTTTAATGATGCTGTGTAAACGGCCTGTTTAACATGGGGGTCAATGAGAAACTGCTCTGTTATGAAACCTGCCCCTAGTGGACACTCTGAGAACTGCAGTTTTAGGCACTTCCTGATTGGATCAAACAGGAAGTCGCTGTAGTGGGGGCTTCTATTCCGATTCACAATTCAGTTCAATATTGATTTGATTCATTTTCATTCACGTGTCTTGAAGTGAGACGTAAAGGCCAGTGTTTCGTTCGCCGCATAACTTTGGAGCGTTGTTAAGCCCTACTCTCCAGAGAGCCAGTGTATTTCTTAAGTCTTCTAGTTTTGAAATGACACCAGTTCAACAAAATATAAATTCTGGATTTTTATGAATCATTATCGAATCATTCAAAATGTTTTTTTCAAACCCAGCCCTAAAAGAGAGAGTGCAAAAAAAGTAGCACAGAAAGAGGAAATAGAAGCAAAAGCAACAGAACTGGATCAGTTTTGGTGACTTCTGTGTGAAAAATGTCTTCCTGTACGACTGTTGAACAACACAAAATGGCCGCTCCAGAGAGTGGTTGTTCTTTAGACAGCTGAGACTGCACCGCTGTACGTGTGCTCGATATGATTCAACACACGTCCCACGGATAAAACTAACCACCGAACAGAATTGACACAGAAATGCAACTCGGGGTGGATTTTTCTTTTAAGAGAACTGCCGACTCAGTCTTTCGGGATTACGTTGAAATGATCGGAGGTTTACTGCGATGGAAAGAGGAGGCAGTAAAATGTTAAATCTGTATGCATCTGCAAAAATACTGATACTTAACACTTTGTAAAGAGTTTAACACCTTGGTAGAGGAGCTGAACATGCCACAATTTGATGACTCATCACATTTACGTCACATGAACCTCTTCAGAACAACTGTACGTTGAGACCATTTTAAAAACACTGGGCTCCAGACGAAGATGAACTCACGTAAAATGTATGCGATTAACGGACAACGATGATCCCAGTCCTGGAGATCACACAGTACTGCCTTTGAATTCTGATTTACAGTTACAAAACTGAAATAGTCAACATGTAAAATTATTGTTTATGCCTGACTTAGATCTCAAAACAACAACAAAATGTAGCCACCATTGTGTCATCAGTCAGGACCTTGTATTTGGAGTAGGGATGCACCAGTTGTGAAATTCTGGGTCAACACTAATGTTTAAAATAACAATTTGTCCGACAGCTAACGGCGATTTTTTGTGGTTTATTCCCCATTTTGTGACAGCGAACTGAAGAAACCTGACTGAACTGTTTTTAAGTCATCATCCCGTCATTACACTGTCTTTGATCGAGCACAGATTCAATCATAAATACTTATGAAACAACCTTTAATACATTCTTGCTTCAAAAGTCCTTTTGCTGCTGTGCAACTAACATTACAGCACTCAATGACAAACACTCTTCAGAACTCAAAATGTAAATGTAAAAGCCGTTAAAAACTCAAATGAAATATGAATTCATTATAGAGTTCAAATCTTTGTCGATCGTGGCGTGAAGCTAAGCATCTAAACTCCATATAAATCCAGTAAAGTTAGCTCATGCGCGCGTGTGTGTGTGGCAGAGTGTAGGCTTCGAAACTGCTCGTCCTCTAATGCGATGACCTCATCACCTTGTTATTAATCCTTTTAGGTTTACCCTTTCTCAAATGCTGTGGTTATTAAGGACTGAGTTTTGTTGGTGGCGATCTATATATTATATTATATTATATTACCTGTCTTTCTGTTCACTGCCATTTTCTGTCACTGTAAACAAACGACACACAAACATCGGTCGCTGCCATCGGTGAATGCCGGTTTATTTGGCGATGGCAGTCAATGAGGAGAATATCGATTCCGATGTTCTGCTGATAAATCGGTGCATCCCTGACTTCTCCAAAAGCAAACAGACACTTTTAAATCTCCATCTGGGGAAATAATGCTGCTTACATCGCCTCCCCACACACAGAGGGCATTATTCCCATCAATGATAACATCCTCCCAGATCAAAAGTCATCTAATGAAACCTGCCCTGCCCCATCGCTCTGAGCCACTTCACAATGCCATCTATACACACGGTTACCATGGAAACAATGCATCAGGACACCTACCTAATCCACTTTGTTTCATCTCGGGGGACTGACGTGAGCATAACGAGAAGAGGCGATAACTGCCGACTTTGGAGGATGATGTCTCAGACAGAACCTGGTGGGAAACACACACACACACACACACACACACACACACACACACACACACACACACACACACACACACACACACACACACACACACACACACACACACACACACACACACACACACACACACACACACACACACACACACACACACACACACACACACACACACACACACACACACACACACACACACACACACACACACACACACACACACACACACACACACACACACACAAACCTCAGACGGTGGTAACAGGGCAGCCTGAGTGTATTTGATGTCACACACCAGTCTTTCTGCTGGCTGCTAGTTTGCAGAGTGAAATAAGATCTCTAACTGAAAGAGCCAAAACTACAGAAGAGAAGCTCTGGATGTTTAAAACAAAGTGATTTTCTAAGTTACTAAACAATTACACCATCTAAACAGCTAAACACACACAAGTGATTGGATGTTTTAGTGTTTTACTGTTACTCCAGTCCACAAGGAAATAAACAAGGAGTCTGTTTATTTCCTACGACTAGGTGCATTAGTGAGACTCACCTCCATGGATCCTGTCTTATGATTGCGTATGAGTGGGGACTTCCTTTGAATGGTGATTGGCTCCGACAGCGGCACGGCGCGGTCCGTCTCATCCCGTGTGAGGTCCTCGAGGCTGCCTGGGTCGGTCTGTTTCTGCCCGTTCTGAATGAGAGCAGAGAGGAAAGCGGGCGAATACGTTATGCTGCTTTCTGCCGGACAGAAACACTCTGAACAAAAAATGAAAATCTGGGATGAGATACTACCTGGCGCGCTACCTCTGCAGAAGCGGGCCTGAAGCCAAAGCCGGTGGGCGCGTTCTCCTCCTCCTCCACGCCTTTGACTCCAGGGCTGAAGTGAAGCTCTACGTGGAAGCGTTCCTCTGAGGAGAGGTCCTTTAAGGGGAAACAGCAGAGATGTTTGAGGCTGGACAGGCAGATGGGTTACCCGGGTGATACAATGTCATGGAGGAAATGAGCCACGGTCGCTGTACACAACACAAATAAACAAAAACACTACCTTATTGTTGTCCTCATACAGCATGATGACAATCTGAGTCATGTAGTTGAGTTCAGAGACAGCACTGAGGTAATCCATGGCCCGCTTCCACTGCTGGTCCTTCTCCTCCTGTCACACACACAGGCAGACAGACACACACACACACACACACAGTTTCAACATGTACACCCATCTAAGAAACATACACAGTTCTGTAGGACTGATGTGTTATTGTTTTCTTACATCGAGCAGACCCCCGTAGCGGAAAATGCTGAGCAGGGAGTGGACGTGACTCTCGCTGGTGAAATACAAACGTGTCCTGACATGCCGCCCAGGAGACATCACTCCGCGAGAGTACCTGCGAACAAGACACCGCTGTACTGCATGCTTCCGAAATACCTTCTCTCACCTTGCATCACGTCTTACCATCTACACAGCTGCGTATTGAATGAAATGCACTCACAGAGGATGCAGTTTGTTGACAGACTCGTCCTCGTGGGTCCTCTGCAGGTCCAGCTGGATCTTTCTGACCAGCGGGAGGCAGTGGGCGTACGCTATGTCCAGCTTCTCCACTCTGTTTATGCCATATTCCTGCAAAAACACAGACAAATGTTAGATCACAAGGGGATGTCAAGGAGAAGAAAATGTTGATGCATAAAATAAGGTTAAATTAGCAACAATGCTTTATTTTCAGTTATTAGAAAATAGTGAAATGCATCAACACAAATAAATACATGTGACTTTGACTTTGTCTCATTCCTGCTTCAGCACGGTTACTACATTTTCATCTGTCTAGCTTTGCAGCGGTCAAGATGTAACACGCCTCTTCTCTCGAACCCTGAACTCCCTCCTTCCTCCTCCTCCTCTCTCACCTGTGGGATGACGATGTCAGCCACGGCTCGAGACAGTCTGAACAGCTCCAGGGTGTCCTCCAGGCCCAGCGTTGCGTTGTGGATGACATCGTACTTCACGCAGTCGTAAATGTCGGGTATTTTACTGATGTCGTAGCGGCCGTTCTTCATGCGGAAGTCTCTCTCGAGTTTGGACCAGCGCT
This sequence comes from Echiichthys vipera, assembly GCF_963691815.1. Taxonomy (NCBI): domain Eukaryota; kingdom Metazoa; phylum Chordata; class Actinopteri; order Perciformes; family Trachinidae; genus Echiichthys; species Echiichthys vipera. The sequence continues at coordinate 38,227,178 of NC_139826.1, forward strand.
GCAGCATCAGCTCCAGTGTCTCACTGTGGTACAGCTGCAGGTCTAGTGAGAGAGAAAAGACCATTTAACATGACATGTAGTACTTATAAATCAATCTTGATTTGACCGAAATAAGCTCCAGTACAAAGTGTTGAAGAGTATAAGCTCGCAACGGTAGGCGGATATACACGATTACATTACTTGCCCCCCGTTGTATTGCTTTAAAAAGAAAATATCGACAACTCAAATTTGAAAAACTCCGAGGATGTCATCAATACTAGTCGGACGAAAAATTGAAAGTGTCAGCAGGATTTGGCAAAACTTGTCCAGGCATTTATTAGGGGTGGAACGGTTCACAAAATCCACTGTTTGGTTCATATCACGGTGTTCGGTTCGGTTGTTTTTTCTATTTCTTTTAGAATAAGAAGAAGAAGAATTACTTTATTAATCCCACAAGGGGAAATTGGATTTTTTCACTCTTATTATTATACATGTTACACACACAGATCCGAAATACACACATGCACAAACAGGGCCTATACATGCAATTAAGGAGAGATGTTAGAGCGAGGGGGCTGCCAGTGACCAGCGCCCCGAGCAGTTGGGGGTTCGGTGCCTTGCTCAACAGCACCTCGGAAGTGCCCAGGAGCCAGCCACCAGTCCACGCTCCATATGGGGACTTGAACCAGCGACCCTACGGTTCCCAGCCAAGTCACCTATGGACTGAGCTACTTCCGCCCCCAAAATACCATGAAAATACCATGTATCAGATCTAAAGCCTTATAATTAGATAATTTTTAATCAGACATTCTTAAGGACATGTCATGCAATCATGCAAAAACTGAAACAATGAGGCAGCTTGTTTAGGGACTACTTTAACAATCTAAAATCAAAGTGAAGTGAGATTTTTTACAGTAGAAAGAGACATTGCGGAGCTTAGCGGGCTGCTGCCAAGAGGATTCAGAAACCCACGAAGAAGAGCATAGCGGGAGTGTGCGCTGTGGCCGCGCGCCCATGGGGAGCGCATGGAGCAAGTATCCCAGCGCCAGGATTTGGCACGCTGAGATGGAAAACGAGAGAGGACAGCGGTCACGAAGGCTTATGCTGTGTTGCACCTCATAAACTGAACGGTAAACGTGTTTCCCGAACCATGACAAGCGCACTGAACGGGACGGATTTTTTTTGATAAACCGTTCCACCCCCAGCATTTATCTTTAGCAGGCTCAACTATTGTAACAGTGTCCCCACAGGTCTCCCTAAAAAGTCCAATAGACAGCTGCAGTTAATCCAGAACGCTGCTGCTCGACACTAAGACCAAAAAGGTCGATCACATCACTCCAGTCCTCAGGTCTTTGCACCGGCTTCCTGTCTGTCACAGAATTGATTTGAAAAAACTTCTGTTGGTTCACAAAGCACTGAATGGTTGAGGACCAAAATACATTTCAGATCTTCTGTTCAGCTACGAACCAAATTAAAATATCTGTGAGAAAATTCATTCATTCATCTTCAACCGCTTGTCCCTGTCGGGCCGATCCCAGCTGACATCGGGCGTGAGGCGGGGTCCACCCTGGACAGGACGCCAGTCTATCACAGGACACATAGAGACAAACAGAGACAGACAACCATTCACACCTACGGGTGATTTAGAGTCATCAATGAACCGAACACCTGCACGTCTTTGGACTGTGGGAGGAAACCGGAGAACCCGGAGAAAACCCACGCAGACACGGGGACAACATGCAAACTCCACACAGAAGGGCCCCAGCCCGGATTCGACCCAGGAACCCTCTCGCTGTGAGGTGACAGTGCTAACCACCACTGTATTTCATGTCCTCAGCCACTCACATTGCACTGAAAATGTGGTGCGCTGAATATAAAGCTATTAAAACCCTGCGATCATTCAAAGGCTGGCAGAGGATTTTCTCTCACCGGCAGACTTGGGGTCCTCCATCCTTTTGCGGATCTGGGACGTGAGGCTCTGGATGAGGGCGTAGACCTCGTCACATGTGGCCACTGGGTTCTCGACTATCTTCATTGAATTCACCAAAGAGGCACTACAGGTCGGGGCCAGCTGTTACACACAATATAACAAAAAAAAAGCACAAAAAGGACGTTCATTAAAAAGCAGATCACACAGATCAATGAATACTGACTGTTCTCACATTACAAAGACCTCAAAGCCGAAGGTGCTACATCCATTAATTCGGTCATTTCATTTAACAGAACAAAAATGAAGAAATACCATAAATCTGCAAACAGTTAGCCCAAGAAATACAATCCTTTCTGCTTCCATTAGACCATGTTAGTACTCCTCTGAGTGATCAAAGGAGATGTTGTCACACACAATTAGGTTTCCATGTTGAACTGAAACCCCCCGTCTCCACACATCATTCTCTCAGGCTAACAATTAGCGTGGGAAACATTCGCTGAAAAACACACTTTAATTTGTAGGTTAAGTAGAGAAGTGAGAACATACTGCTATATAAAGATACAGCCTGGGAGGAGCAGCTGTAGTGGAGAGGTTTTGAACATGTACTCTTTCAAGTAGAACCACTAAACTTGAGCCTGTTAGCTGCTCTACTATTGCAAATAAGGGATGAGTGTGTCAGTGACACATTCAGCAGCTGTCGATTTAAACCAATTATACAATCAAAAAGCTTTCAATCATCTTTCAACACACACTGGCTATCCCAAAACAGCTGTCTTGTTTCTTCTTGCTGTGTCCCAGGTTCAATTTTAACTCTCAATACATGTCTATCAACTACAAACTGATTTTTAGACCCTATCCTCAAAGCAGTTTCAGTCAAAAGCAGCTAGACTTGGTTATTTGTCTAGGAAGACGTTTCACCTCTCATCCAAGAGGCTTCATCAGTTCATGTACGCATCTGACCAGGACCTGGACCAGGACCAGGACCAGGACCAGGACCAGGACCAGGCTGCAACTGGTCCAACTAACTGGTGTGGAGATCCAGGTATTTAACCTCTCACAAGGCCGATGATGTCACTGAAACCCTTTGTGCTCCAAGTGCCAACGACCGTCGTTAGAGTGACAGTCGTTGGTGGGAAGTTGGTTTCGACTTGGTTAGTGCTCTGTTGAGTCTTAACAACAGTCGTTGGAGTCACAGGAGGACATTTGTGAACAATGGGATGACAGGGCAGCATTGTAAACTGGAGAGAAGTGGTGTCTCAGACCTCCTCCTCTGATTAGCGATGGTTTCTCTACTTAGATGCTTCTTTCACTCTTCTTTCAAACCACGACGATGGTTGTTGGCCTTTGGAGCACAAAGGGTTCCAGTGACATCATCGGCCTTGTAAGAGGTTAAATACCTGGATCTCCACACCAGTTAGTTGGTCCAGTCCCAGCCTGGTCCTGATCCAGGTCCAGTCCCAGCCTGGTCCAGTCCCAGCCTGGTCCTGGTCCAGTCCCAGCCTGGTCCTGGTCCTGGTCCAGTCCCAGCCTGGTCAGATGTGTACATGAACTGATGAAGCCTCTTGGATGAGAGGTGAAACGTCTTCCTGGACAAATAAACAAGTCCAGTTGCTTTTGACTGAAATTGCTTTGAGGAGAACGACGACCTGGACACATGAGAACATTCATAGGCTGATTTTTAGACCCTGTTTAGGGTTAGTTTAAAATGTGTGTTGGGCGATCACATCACAAGTGGGCTTGGCTAAATAGAAGTCATCATGATACTGGAATTTTAAACTTGAATATAACACAAGATTTAAAAAAAAACAATACATCTTTTGGGGCAAAAAGGAAAAAAATAAATCATGTTGCTTTTACAGAAAGCCACTTCTGGATGGCAGAAGGGTACTTTACAAGAACAGCTTAATTTTCTCTGAGCTGCACCTGAATGCACCATGAAGTCCCACCGGAGCCCACAGTCTTTACTGTTTGTTGGCAAAATGTTTCCACACCAGTAACTTCAGGAGGATTTAACAGTTCTGTTGATTCCCTGAAGTGGTGTCCTCAAGAAGTATAGTTTCAAGCTACTGGTAAGCTAATGTTAGCTGCATGCTTCTGCCGATAAGCAATGCTGTATCGTCTGTGTTTTTGTAGCTTTGGTAGTTTCGATACTATCGAACGTAGATTGTATTGTTTTAAACACATGGTATATTTTGGAAACATTGACCACGCCTTGTAATGTCAACGCTAATGCGTCCCTAACAAGTATGAAACAGATTAACACTTCAATGCAAGTAACATAGGCATTAACAAAAAATCTGAACACAAGTTGTCACCTGCAAACCCATGATAGACACCTGTGAACAGTGATGTGCCTCAGCTCTCCACTTGTGTTCACAAAAACACACTTGATGTCAATGATTGTACTTGTACCTGATCTAAAATGATATCACTGCACATGAAACAAGACCTCACATGTGCTCCCTCTTTAAAACCAGCTGGCTGTAGAGAGTGTTTCGCTCCTCGGGCCCTCACGGAGCAGACAAGTCTTAAACAAAGTTAAATATTCACCCTGTCGAAGTCCTCGTCTGTGAAGTCCCGGTCTCTCTGCAGAATCTCGTGGAGTCGGGCCTTCACGCGGTGCTGGCAGCTGCTCAGCGAGTCGCTGTCGTTGTCCAGCAGCCCGTTCATGTTGGCGCTCTTCACCATCTGCACCAGGATGGGTGTCAGCTCCCCCTCCAGAGCCAGCAAACCCTGCTCTCACACACACAATGAAGTGGTCACTTGTTCTGGCAACATCTTTGATGCAAAGTGATAATGAGATTATTCGTCAACAGTTTGGCTGATACTTCGACAACTCGCATGAGCTGCTGTACTGGAACATATGACATCAAACAGAGACTTTGTGACAGGACCGATGACCTGACATTGACAGTTATTTCTACACGATACAAAAACATTTCAGTTTCACAGTTATTACAATTCAACAGATGATGGTGCTGGAGATCAAATGGTGCATTCACGCGGACATTCACACTGATGGCAGTGAACATCTACAGACCATCTAATCTAACCATTCACACCGCAATTACACACCCATGCACAGCACAGGGAGCAATTCGGGGCTCAGTATCTTGCCCAAGGACACTTCGACATGTGGACCGGGGGAGGTGAGGATTGAACTGCTGATCTCTCGAATGGAGGACAACCCACTCACCCACTGAACCACAGTCGCCCCACATCACTCAGAAGTCCTTTCTCATCACTGACAGTCAAACATTAGCGGCTCAGAGGAGGCTGCTTTCCTCCTTTTCTGTTAATGTCACTTGATATTCTGCAGGTGGCGCTGTTTCCTTTCTTTTCACCCAAGATGCTGTTTTAACTCCCCTATCTTTCCTATTAATTCAAGACTCTCACAGCTGTGTAAACATAAAGCTTTAGCTCCTGTAACTGCATAGAAAAGAGGTAACTGCTTATTTGCTGGTTAAGTCCAAAGGTTTCAACTGTCCATAGGTTGAATCCTTTCTGTTTGTTTTTAACAGTGATACATGAGCAACAGTCCGTCTTGTATGAAGCACTCAAATACTAGAATATTGCACACCTTTGCGAAAGCCGCGGCTGTCATCTGCACCCGGCCTTCATCGGACGCATATATCTTCAGGTCGTGTCTGTAGGTGCTGTGTAACCGCAGTAACCCGCAGCCTGGGAATCCAGCGTAGTCCCCTACAAAGACACAACATGAGTGAGTGAGTGAGTTACTGAGAGTGAGTTACTGTGAGTTAGAAGAAGTTTAGCAGATTTTTGAATGAATCCAGCAGTTTGTGATAAGATGTCACCCCCTTTGTATTGTTAACCGACTTTGGAGCTCTCCTTTTATAACCCTCCACTGTCGTGGCATTGACTTAGAAAGTGCAGTGTGGCAGATTAGCTGACCACAGCGACCCACGCGAAACAAATAAGGAATACGAATACAGACTCTAGGAGCAACCTGGCCTTCGTGACAGGCCGATACAAGCATCGTGGGATCGCCAGCTGTAAAAGGAAGACCAAGCTGAGACAGAGCTGCACTTTCTGACTGAATGCACGAAAGCCAGTTTGAACGAAATATTTCTACAAATCCAAACACAAGCGTCCTGAATTCGACCAAAAAACAAAATACCAATCCTGCTGAGAAAGCACAGAGAGTCTTTAGCTGCCACTCTTTTAGACACACACATACGGAAAACCATTACAAAGCACTTTGTACTAATGCTAACAATACTAATGTTTTTTCCATGTTGCACGATGTGCTGTGGCAATACGATGTCTTAAAATGTAATTCCAGTGCAAATCATCCCTTTTTCAGCGCTTATATACATCAAATAAGCCATCAAGTTTTTTTTCCTTGATCAATTATTAACGGAGAAATTCAGTAGTCGCTAACAGCCGGACGTGGCTAACAGTGATGAGCTCGGGGCAGTAAGGTGAAGGCATTCAAAGGTCTTTTTTAACCACTAATGCTGCTGAAAATAACAGCAAACCTCTGCAGCAGCATGAGAAGAGTCCCTACACACAAAACAAAGCTCCAATGGGCTCCTTCCTTTGGGATTGACTTTGGTAATCCACTGTAATGGACTTTACTATGAGAGGAGCTGGTACAGGGGCCAGTAGGTAAGTCTTTAAAACACTCTTTAATAAACTCTGGCTTCACTAACTACGTTGTTGGTGCTTTGTTTTGTGTGTAGGGACTCTTCTCATGCTGCTGCAGAGGTTTGCTGTTATTTTCAGCAGCATTAGTGGTTAAAAAAGACCTTTGAATGCCTTCACCGTGCTGCCCCGAGCTAATCACTGTTAGCCACATCTGGCTTTCAGCAACTCTCCTGGATTTCTCCGTTAATAGTTGTTACACGAAAAAACTGTCTCGATAAAAATCCATGTGATGAGTTTGCGCCGTAACTACACTTTAATATGGTCATGCGAATAAATCCCATTTGAATTGAATGGAAGCGACTTCACACTTTGAGCAAGAGCCAGCTGACGCATCTGCAACTGGGCTACAACATCCTGTGAGTGTTTGTCTTTCTTTAACGAAGAGTGTCACTTTCCTCGTCCGGGTTTCCTTTTATTTGCACCTCTGTTCTGACGTCTCATGTTCTCCGCTTAAAGAGCCTAAACAACCTTTATGTGTCAGATAAATGCACTCTTAAATCCTCATATTCCCTTTTTTCTCTTTTCTTTGAAGCCAGGGTTCGATTGTGTCACTGTAGTATCTGATTTCCTTTGGTTAAAGTCACTTCTTTGATCTATAACATGCGCAGGCCTCACTGTGTTAAACCGGACATATGTAAGTTAGTAACGAGAACAGCAGGAAGAGAAGAAGAAAGGGAGAAACAGGTAGAGAGATAAGCTTTATTTGAGCAGCAGGGCATTTTAAATACTAACTTATAAATGATTTTATTACATAGATAAAAACAGTAGATTTAACGCATTATATTGATGCTTTAACTTGGGTGTTTAAATAGACTGTATGTGATAGTTACCCATTAACTAACTGTGGTGAAACACAAGTAAAAAGGTGCTTCTGACCCACTTTTCATGTCCCTCCTTCCTGCCTCTTGCTCTGACTTCATATGGATCAGTGGTTGCTCAGTGTGGTGGCAAAATAAGCAATTAAAAGTCTCAAATGTGAAGCCACTGCCTCTCATTGTAGTAACAACAGCAGTGGTGATGGGGGTTTGCAACACTTGTAACAGATATCTTTCCTGACAAAGTGAATGAAATAACAAATATGAAAACACTTCTGTGTGTCTCTGCCACAAGCCGGGCTGCACGGCCACGACAAAGCAAGGAGATGCACACGTGAGACAATTAACTGATTATTTATTGAAGAAAAAGTAAATTAAAAAAGTAACCTGATCTAATCATGGCGTGTGTAGTCAGTGGAATCAGTGGTGTAGGTGAATGCATGAGTGGAGAAGTGTGTGTGTAATGTTGTAAGAAGGGAAGCTAAATAAAAGCTGAACAAGGCGTCTCTGGGAGGAGAGCCAGCTTTAACTGAGCTCCAGGAGAGAGTTAAAAGCACCCAGACTCTCACAGCCCAGGTGGTGCCAATGCTGCTGACAACCCTGCTGATGTCAGAGGGAGAGGGAGAGAGAGAGGGAGAGAGAGAGAGGGAGAGAGGGAGAGAGAGAGAGAGAGAGAGAGAGAGAGAGAGAGACAGTCACAGTCTCACCTTGACCTCCGGGGTACATGCAGCGGAAGGCCCTTCCCAGCTCCTCAGCCTGAACTCTGCCAGCAGGCGTCAGCTCTCCTCCCCACTTCAGCACCAGCAGCAGAGACGGACCTTCCTTACGCGTGTCTAAAGAGGAGCGTAGTCAACAATCACTTCGGTGTTTTGACCAGCTGGAGCTTGGCCACATAGCGTTTTAAGCAGGAGGTCAATATCTTCCTACCTTCCTCCTCACTTGAGGTTTTGGGCTGCCCATGGGGCAGGTAGGTTAGTTGCACTTTCCTGTTGATCCCAGAGAAGTGTCCATACCTTTAACAGCAACAAGATAAACTGGGAGTTATTCAAAGCTAAAGCAGTTTATGGATACGCAGGAACGCATACATTCTTCTACCTAGCTCGTCAAGAAAAAAAAACATATAAATTCATATTATTGCATGGTTTATTCTTTCATATTGTATGGCAATATATTTGAGCACATGTAAAACTAGTGTCTATTCCATTTTCTTATTACAGAAAACCCACTCCAGCTGGAATATCATACAGGTCCATTAATTCAAGATCTTCAGTTGTTAAACCTATTTAATGTTAATACGCTTCAGACTGTGGCTTAGTGGTAGAGTGGGTCGTCCTCCGTTCGAGAGATCGGTGGAGGACCACATTTCAAAAGTGTCCTAGGGCAAGACACTGAACCCCGAATTGCTCCCCGTGCTGCTCATGGGTGTGTGAATGTGGTGTGAATGGTCAGATTAGATGGTCTGTAGATGTCCACTGCCATCAGTGTGAATGTCTGTGTGAACGGGTGAATGTGACAAACACTGTGAAAGCGCCTTGAGTAGTCAGAAGACTAGAAAGGCGCTATATAAGTACAAGTCCATAACCATCCATTACCAGATTGGGATTTTTGTATTTCAGTGTCTTAACTATCAGTGGTTTGTTTTTTTTCAACTCAGCCTCAGATCCACTGTTATCAGACCAGATCTGTAGACCCACTTCTTACTCACTTTTACATTGATCCAGTCATTTGAAATCACCTCTAATCCCTTTTAAAAACATCATCTCTCAAAAGCATACACCAGCGTGTAAACGTGCCGACTACTTGTAAATCGTCTTTTGTTCGTAAATAACTTTCTTTTTCTTTCTTTTAGACTTCTAAAAAAATGTTTAATCTATGTGTATCTTGCTTTTATAGTTGTGTTGTTGTTGATGTTTTAATCTTAACGTTAGGTGGGTATCTCTTACGAGCCCTCGGGGGTCTCTTGATCTTTCTTAAAATTGTTGATTTGGCAAACAATAAAATAAAAATACATTCTTCTACCTCTGATAACAAAATGGGGGTTTGTCATTAATGACGTGGAAGAAGTTCTCAGATTAAAGGAAGAGTAGTAAAAATACTCTGTTACAGGTAAAGTCCTGCGTTTGAATTTAAAGTAAAAGAACAAAAGTATTAGTATCACAATATACTTAAAGAATCAAAAGTAAATGCACTCGTACATAACGGCCCATTGCAGAATAATGTACATTTTAATTCTGGGTTATAAAGTTCAATTCATCTTATTTATAGTGCCAAATCATAACAACAGTGACACTCTGCTCATAGAGTAGGTCTAGAACACACTCTATAAGTTGTTTATGATTAATAATGTAATTAATAGTATGATAGTTAGTGATGCGTTAATGGGTTTATCACTTTAACGTTGCAGTTGGTAAAGTCACAGCTCATTTTACTGCTGGCTAGTTTGAGCCATCAGACTTATTTTAACCTGTAATTCTTCACTATTTATTTGTTGATCCTGTTTTGAAAAGTTGTCAAATATAAAGTGCAGAAAACTACAATAGTTCCCTCGAAAAATGGAAATATATAAGTACCTCCAACAAGCGCAGACCTTAAATGAACTTTCCACCACAATGTGGTGTTGACTAGTGCAGCAACAGGAGCAGGATGTGCAGTCCCCTGCTGCAGGAGCAGGATGTGCAGTCCTGTGCTGCTAATCCCTTATCAAAATAGGAAAAGCTGTCACAATCAGCTGTGAAGGTAAATGTTTTAGCTTGTTTATTAAGAACACACGACTAAAGATGTACACAAAATCCCTCTTGACACACGTTGTGCTGTTACAAGCCGGCATGTAAACGTGTTTTGAGAAGGACAATAGCTCTAATGTTTCTCCTGCGTAGAGAATGTTCCCAGGACACACGCTGCAGCCGTGACAGTCACCGCACATCAAAGGCTCTCCGAGTTGTGAATAACAGATGGTGACCTTTTAGAAACTCATTTGTCATAAAGCGTGGGAGGGAGCCAAAGACACAGCTAGGGAACTATTATTCTACAGGGAGGTGAGCGTCAGAAAGCGAGGCTGTGCATCTAATAACCACACCACCTTCTAATTTTACAGCATACTTAAAGAAGCCCTATTATGCTACTTTCCAGGGTCATATTTGTATTTTTTGGGTCGGCTACAATAGGTTTACAAGCCCAGTGTGCTCTGATTGGTCAGCTGGTCCGTTCTGCTGTGATTGGTCAACTGTTTATGCTGCGTGCCGGGAAATGTTGTACCCCTTACCATATACGGAATCACCTACCTCAGCAGCTGAAAACACCGTCTATATGCCCCGTCCTCGCAACATGCTAACGTTAGCTTTATCAGGTTTACCTCCAAGATAAACACCAAAGCAGCATAAAAGAGGCCAAACTTACAGCAACAGTTTGAGTCTGTGTGTAGCAGCACGACTAATTCAAAATTCAAAGAACTCTCTAACAGCTAGCGACGCCCTAACGTTCAGAGCGGAGCACAGCCAACCCAGACGGTCGGCGGGGCTCACGTCTAAATGAAAGTATTTCTTTCTTTGACACTTTGATCTTATTTAACATGACTATAAAACATTATAACGACATTAATGGGTCAGAAAAGACGGAAAAGCACAATAGGTCGTCTTTAACCACACGTTCGAGTGCTTGCAAAGTTCTCTAAATATAACATTCATTCATTCATTCATCTTCAACCGCTTATCCCTGTCGGGGTCGCGGGGGGGCTGGAGCCGATCCCAGCTGAGCATCGGACGTGAGGCGGGGTCCACCCTGGACAGGACGCCAGTCTATCACAGGACACATAGAGACGCACAGAGACAGACAACCATTCACACCTACGGGTGATTTAGAGTCACCAATGAACCGAACACCTGCACGTCTTTGGACTGTGGGAGGAAACCGGAGAACCTGGAGAAAACCCACGCAGACACGGGGACAACATGCAAACTCCACACAGAAGGGCCCCAGCCGGGATGCGGACCTGGAAACCTTCTCGCTGTGAGGCAACAGTGCTAAACACCACACCACCGTGTCGCCCCTCTAAATATAACATTCATTTTTTATCATGGTTTAAAACTATTAAGTTAAACGGCATGGAGACAAACTAAATGAATGTGAGATCGGGGACTGGTGGTGGATAAAGTGACCCAGTTCACTCACATTTCGAGAACAGTTTTCAGCTGCTCCAGTTTGGACTTCTTCTCTTCTATCTCGCAGTCATTGTGCTGTCCCAGTTCTGCCAACAGCTGCCGTGTGATGTCCAGCACCTCCTGTTCAGGTTCAGAGTAACAAGCTTTCACACACAGGCTGGGAGATATGTGCGATAGGTATTACAAGGTGAGACCTACTTAAACATGCTTTTGTCTGACTTTTTGTTACCTGCAGTTGCTTTGGCTTCTTCAGTTTTAGTTTCCCCGTCTTGTACCCTCCATATTTTTCAAATAGATCAAAGAACCTGGAAGACAAACTCTAAATTAATCAAAAGTTCTTCATCAGTCAAAGAAGAAGGAAGGTGATAACAGAGGAAACCTACATGGGGTTGCGAACTTCCATCTTCATCTTCTGTTTGGGCGTCCTGTCCCCGTGTCGGATGACGGCGATGACACAGCGAAGCTCCATCCTGCAGCATGCAAGAGTGAGTTAACGTCAACAGGGACTCTTCTTCAATCAGTCAACACATACATCTTGCAACTGTAAACGACTTAACAAAGCAGTTCCTTCCTAAACTGTGCAAACTGATGTAAAAAGGACAAGGATTGGCTGAAAAGCAATTAAAGAATTGAAGCTCTTAACGCCATGAAATGAATGACTAGTACCTGTACAGGTGACTGAATAAATGGAGAGGTTGAGGACTGTAGAGCTGCAGGAGGGCGGCTGCATTTTACCCAGATACATTTGAGGGCCCACTCACACTGTCCATTCGAACCGTGCCCCGTGCTTTAGGGTGATTGTCCTCCCCTCCCTCTACCTCCCATGGCGCAGGCCCGCTTGTACTCAATTACTTGAATTGATCAGAGCCTCGGCTCGAAGGCTTCTTGCTTATACGTCACTGTTTTTGAATATTTTTATTTGACCAAATCTACAGTAAACACTCCACTTCTGCATTAGACATCCACAAACCGTTCTGCGGTATCTTTAATGTCTGTTGTGCAGAACAGACGTATATAAATAGACACCAGGGCCGCTGACAACGCTCTTGCTCTTGCTCCTGCTCGTACATGTGCAAACGTGCTTTGCTGCCTCGAACGGGCCTGGGCACACTGGTCAAACGAACTAGACTTTAGCCGTGAAGCGAGCTTGGGCACGTTACGAATTGACAGCGTGAGTGCGCCCTAAAGCACACTGAACATACCTCTAGATCAAACATGGGGCTTAAATGGTTTGACTAACTGTTAAGACTCACATGGTCCCTGATGTAGTGGGGACAATGGGGATGTCCTCCGCCTCAGTGGGGATGGACCAGGGAATCTGAAATTGGGGGGCCAGCTCACGCATCACGATGTTTCTATAAGCGCCAAAAAAGTTACACAAATTCAATCAGCAGATCTGAACAAGAAACCGGTCCAGTGAGCGAGGAATGACAAGAAATAAAAGGTGGTACCCGAGGATCTTGGCACAGTCATCATAGTACTTCATTGAGTTCTTCACAAAACTGAAACCGTTGACGTCACACACGTAGGAGTGTCCGTTGGCTCGGAGAAGATCGAAGCCACACACAGTTTGCTGCAATGAGAGGAGAGGAGGATGCATTTCTTCCGCTGATGTCGAGATGCGACAGTATCAGCCGTGCACTGAGACGTTTGCTCACCTTGAAGGCCAGGCAGACCTTACGGGCCACCAGTTTCTCCATGGCTGACAGCATGACGGGGTAGCGGACCTCCTTTCCCTCGCTGTCTCGTTCCACCTTCCCGTCCAGAGCAGGGGACTTCCGAGCCTCAGCGTGAGCGTAGTCAGGCCCCACAGTGTACACCTGAAATCAACACCCACAACCACCACACTCAATCAATCAATCAATCAATCAATCAATCAATCAACTAAAATGAAGAAAATTAGTATTGTCTCATCACACAAAAGCTATGCTGGTTCTGGAAGTCTTTATACAGTATGCTGTATAAATATTTAATTTCTTTGCTTTAAACTTTATCCACAATGTTACTACTCCTGGTGAAATTGCGACACTCTAGCCGCCAGTTTTAATTATTTTAAATTAATATTTTAAGGAAATATTGCTTTTTCCAAGTTCAGCTCAGTCCCCATGGAGGGGACGGCAGTCAGAAGGTTTAAATCAGAGCAGTGGTGAAATGAAAACACTTTGTTTGGTGTAGTTGAGAACAAAACATGTTGCCATGGTTTTTGAATTCATTCAAAATTGACCTAGAATTCAAAATCTAAGAAGTTATTTGGCACGCTTGAACAGTAGTGAGTGTTTTTAAGTCCATCCAAAGCCTGAGAAGGAAACTAACAGTACATGAATTGCAAACACTGGAAACTTCGCATGCATAAATATCCCACGATGCAGCGCGGTATTAACGGCGACGAACAAGGGCGTGTCAAAGATGCTCAAATTTACATTTCTACACTTTTTGTCACCTGCGACTGTCGGACTACATTTCTTACTTGGTTAACCCTGGTTAAGTCTCTCAGGAAGAGACGTAGCAATTACAGCTCAGTGCGTCCAAAAAGACACAGTTTACGGTTTTATTTACACAGAAGTATGTTAAACAACAGTGCACATGTTGAGTATGAAGAGCATCCATTCTTAGCTAGGTCATTCAATGTTTCCAATTTGGGAGTCTGAGTTAACTCATCTCATCTCATCTTCAGCCTCTTATCCGGGGTCGGGTCTCAGGGGCAGCAGCTTTAGCAGGGGACCCCAGACTTCCCTTTCCCGGGCCACATTAACCAGCTCTAACTGGGGGATCCTGAGGCGTTCCCAGGCCAGTGTGGAGATCTAATCTCTCCACCTGGTCCTAGGTCTTCCCCGAGGCCTCCTCCCAGCTGGACGTGCCTGGAACACCTCCCTAGGGAGGCGCCCAGGGTTCATCCTTACCAGATGATCCTGAACCACCTCAACTGGCTCCTTTCAACACAAAGGAGCAGCGGCTCTACTCCGAGTTCCTCACGGATGCTGAACTTCTCCCCCTCTCTCTAAGGGAGACTCCAGACCCCCTCCTGAGGAAACCAATTTAGGCCGCTTGTACCCGTGACCTGGTTCTTTGGGTCATGAAGTCTGAGTTAACTTCTCCCCCTAAATATTTATAGAATCAGACTTGTGCCTTTGACTTTGTATCAAAGAACCAGATATCTTGTAAACACAGACGCTGCTGTTTTGTACTGGGGGACTTTTACATCCATAATCCGAGTTTCCTCTCATAATAATCAATACTCAGTCCGTACTCTACCTTAACGTCGGTGCCATCTGTCGGCATGAACTCTTCATAGATGTAGGAGCCCGTCTTCCTCACGCTGCTCTCCGGTGAGTACACACTGCTGCGGCTCCCGATCTACAGAAACCACACAGTGAGAGAAACATATTCTGAAATCACTGTCGGTGTGGCACAGCTGTGTTTCACCAGTGCAACTCTGAATAATCTCTGCTACATCCATCGCACTCAGAAGTAAAAGGCTGCGGCTCCATGTTTACAACAGCCTTCCTGATTTATGACGATCTGTCTTTGGAAGAGCAATAGACTCATGTGCCAAGACAAGCTGGGTGCGGGTTACTGGGCCTGGTTTGTTTAAAGTGTAATTGTGGCGCAAAATCATCCCATGGTCTTTTTAGGCACTCACATACATCAAATAAACCATCAGGACAGTTTCTTTTGTGTATGAACTGTTAATGGACAAATCTGGAAGAGTCGCTTACAGTGATTAGCTCGGGGCAGTACAGCAAAGGCATTCAAAGGTCCTTTTTAACCACTAATGCTGCTGAAAATAACAGCAAACCTCTGCAGCAGCATGAGAAGAGTCCCGTGGAAATCAGTTATGATGCAGACAGCGTCAGACTGAAGATGGAAACGTAGTGTAACTAGTTGACAACTGGGGTCATTATGCAGGGTTCCTACTCTTCCTCCAAAGCCAAATTCATGCACTTTTCAAGCATTTCAAAGTGCAAATTACATACATTATAGTCTCTACAGTTTACTGATTATTGCACTTGTTCAGCACATTAAATTAGATGTTATTGTGCATTAAACAATCAAAATGAAAAGGTTTTGTGACAGCTGTGGGTGACAGGGTGACAAATCTAAGAAAAAAAATATAATTTGTAAAAAGACTTGGCATCCTATATAACCTTAATTCAAGCAGTTTCAAGCACTTTCTTAAAAAACCTAGCCTTGAAAACACAACAACAATAAAATTCCAGTGTTTTCAAGGTTTTTCCAACACCTGTAGGAACCCTGGTTATGGCAGTAATCGGTTGGTGACAGTTTTAGGATGTTGGGGGACAAAAGTTTTATGTTTCATGAGTTTCATTCCATGTTGCTTCCATTCTTGGACTGAAGTAGTGCTGGATTTATAGTTAATATAACAAAAATATATAAAATAAGGCTGCAACTAACTACTAACCTACTGCTGCAACTAACTAACCTTATTTTCATTTTCTATTAAATTGTTTTCAATTAATTGTTTGGTCTATAAAATTTCACTCAGTGTTTCCCAAAGCCCAAGATGGCGTCCACTTTGTCCACAACAGGACAGAAAACATTCACATTTAAGGAGCTTGAATCAAATAATTTGTCCCTTTTCTCTCTTAAAGAACTCACAACAAAGAATCAACTATCAAAATAGTTGGGGATTTATTGAATAGTTAAAAAAATAATTGATAAATTGATTAATCAATAAAAAAACAGGCCTCAAAGCCCAAAGCAAGGGACCTTTCTGAAGAGCCTCTGGCTGCCACCGCCAGCAGAGGTGGGGTAATAGATGTAGACGTTGTGGTCCTCAGCGCAGACGGGTTTCTCAACGAAAGGCTTCTGGAAGATCTCCCCGTTCACCTCCACGTGGTCCTCTCCTTCCACCAGGTTACACTCTGAGACACACACAGAGAACATATGTTGCCCCCTTTTCATTACTCCTTAAAATATACACAGATGACACTTTTCCTCCGAGTGTTTACTCAGGAGCTCTGCACCACGTGACGCTCATTGGCTCTTACAGAAACAATCATTACTGTCAAGGGAAGACAGAGACATAAAGCATCTGATCCCTCATCAGTCTCTTACGTAACTGTGTAAAAACAGGACTTGAATGGCGGACCCGTCATGTCACAGCACGCTTGCGACTGCTTCACATTCGATACTATATTTATCCACGCGTTGAGATAAAACCACCGCAGTCTTAAGATTAATGGCTGCAGGGTGCTGCGCGGACAGGAGCTGCTTCTCTTAGAGCTTTTTTTGGGTGAGTATAGTCGGCTTCGGCAGACTGACCATCTGGTTTATCTGGGTCACGGTTCAGCACAGCATAGCGTGGTAGATCAATCCCTTCCTCCTGCAGGATGCGATACACCTCTCTCCTGTTAAAACATAAACGACACAAATAAAGTGCGGTTGTTGTATTCTTCTTCTTCTCTATATATTTTGGCTTTGCATGCATCATTTGAACCGTTGGAGTGTGTCGGCGTACCTGTCCTGTATGTAGTACTGCATGTTGAGGTCGTTAAGGAGCAGGGGGTTTCTCAGCTTGGCGTAGCTCACCGCCTTATCCAGCGGGAATCCTGGTTCACATGCAGAGAAAGTATTCAATGAATAAAGCTCATGGAGAATATGATGTCAAAGGTGGGTCACATTGAAACACATTATTTTTAGACTCACGATGACAACACATTGGCCCTCATTTATCAATCTTGCGTGGAAACGGGCGCAGATCTGAGCGCAGAATTGTTTGTAGGAAAGGACCCACGTGTGATTTATGAAACATTCGTATCGGACCAATCTCAGCGTACGAATGAGCGGGCCGTGATAAATGCTGCGGCTGAATTCGATCGTCATCAACATGTTACGCCCTTAAATATTCCTGGTTCGGAGGCCGCGCCCACTGAGGTCAAACATGAAGAAACGAAACTTTTACGACACAGAGATCGGCTCCTGACATCCGAGATGGAGCAAAATAAAGATGTGCTTTTTATCTTAAGAGTGGAATAAAAGGGGCCCATCAAAACGCTGTATAAGAATAACGGAGGCAGTCAAACCGAGGCAGCGCTCCACTGTAACCCGTGTGTGTGTGTGTGCACTGTTGAACCGGCGCTCCTGCTCTGTAGCGGGGTTTGCCAGCTGGGTTATTAGGTATTCCGTTAGAGGATAACCTTTGTCACCTAGAACCATACCAAGATGTTTATCATCTGATAGCTTGTTTGATTTAATGAAATTTATCGAGGGTAGCCACCAACCGAGGAGATGACTTTGGCTCTGCAGTGCGCCCTGCTGCAGCCGCACGCCAACACATTCATTCATATATTCATCTTCAACTGCTTGTCCCTGTCGGGGTCGCGGGGGGCTGGAGCCGAGCTGTTTTGAAATATAGCTTGGCATCACAATTCACCTGCACATTTATCGAGTGGTAGTTTTGGCAATTGATGAATGTGTAATGAATCATGGATGGTGCCTTCAGACGCACATGAGTGCAATCAATTGCTCCAACCACAATTTTTATTTTTTTTTATTCGTTTTAAGAATCCGTTTTGATCTGTTCTTAATATGTGACTGCTTCTGCTTAATGACAGCTGAGGTTTGTTCATTATTTCCAGCCAGGTTTTGCTGCACCACAAATCCACAGGCTCAAATGTGCGTACACGAGATCCGACCAGGCGTGAGATTTGATCGTAGCTTACGCTCACGTCCAAATTGATAAATGCCGAAGTTTTCTTGGAAATGGTCGTACACACGCTTTTCTGCCATACGTTCGTTTGATAAATGAGGGCCAATGTGAGCCTGAGTATGTGTGTGTGAGTGTGTGTTGTACCCTTGGAGTGGAAGGAGATGAGGCAGTCACACAGAGGCCATTTGTCCACGGGCTCGTTGAGGATGGCGTCCTCTGGGAAGATGACCACAGTGATGTACTCAAACTTGCACAGCCTCTCCAGGATCTGGGTCATTGGCTTAGACTTGGACTTCTTCATCATGCAGCAGATCCCCACCACGATCTGTTGCTCCGGGGGCTGAACAAGGGAGAGAGTTGTTTCAATGAACTGTGAGGAAACCAGAGCGACAATGGCAGCTTTGTCCCATAAAACCTCATTATGAAGAACTGACTGAAATAGACGTCCGTAGTTTCTTCTCTTCTCACACACAGGGATTCATTGAAAAGTGTTAAATGTGAAGGTTGTTTTGTTCCAACAAGTACGCTACTACGACACAAGTATCTCGTTTGTATCTCTTTATTTACTATCCAGCAGCAACCAAACCAAAGCAACCAGTGGCTGCATACACTTCTGACTGGCTTCAACCTCAGTGTGTTTACATGCACTTGAGGAGACACTGGTCGTTTTCTGTAATCTGGATTAGGCATTAGAGAAACCTGATTTCCCGTGATAGATATCTCCTGAAGCTAGTGTTGTATGCTGGTGATCTCATCTCATCTCAGCTCATCTTCAGCCTCTTATCGGGGGTCGGGTCACAGGGGCAGCAGCTTTAGCAGGGGACCCCAAACTTCCCTTTCCCGGGCCACATTAACCAGCTCTAACTGGGGGATCCTGAGGCGTTCCCAGGCCAGTGTGGAGATCTAATCTCTCCACCTGGTCCTGGGTCTTCCCCGAGGCCTCCTCCCAGC
Source organism: Echiichthys vipera (assembly GCF_963691815.1). Classification (NCBI taxonomy): domain Eukaryota; kingdom Metazoa; phylum Chordata; class Actinopteri; order Perciformes; family Trachinidae; genus Echiichthys; species Echiichthys vipera. Next base: position 38,246,348 of record NC_139826.1, read on the forward strand.
TGGACGTGCCTGGAACACCTCCCTATGGAGGCGTCCAGGGTTCATCCTTACCAGATGATCCTGAACCACCTCAACTGGCTCCTTTCAACGCAAAGGAGCAGCGGCTCTACTCCGAGTTCCTCACGGATGCTGAACTTCTCCCCCTCTCTCTAAGGGAGACTCCAGCCCCCCTCCTGAGGAAACCTGTTTCGGCCGCTTGTACCCGCGACCTCGTTCTTTGGGTCATGAGGTATGCAGGTGATCTGTTTTTTAATTGTCTTTTTATGTTATGTATGCATGTGACATACACTTCCCACAAGAGATGTTAATAATTAACCGTTTAACCATTAACCAACAATTAGAGTTTCAATAGATTTACACTATCAGAATCAGAAATACTTAAATAATCCCAGGGGGAAATTGTTTTCAACTTCAATGAAACAGTTAAAAAATATATCATTAAAAAAAAGGAAAGAAATACAACTCATGGGGGAGACGTGCATCCACACGTGCCTTTTATTGGAGTAGCTTATCGGAGAGCTTAATTCGTTTAGCTTTGTCAGCGGTGTGTCTATCTGCCATACTCTGCGTGAGAGCAACTTGCTAGTGCAGTAACAACACACAAAAAGTGGCTGCATGTGTCAACGACAATGCACGCAACATCGTGGCTGCACGGGTCTGCAGCTGTCCGCAAAATGAGGAAAGAATGAACAGGGACTCAGTTGCCTGCTTGTCTGTAAATGGTTAACGATCAGTCGGCCATCGGTCAGAAAAGAAAAAAGTCCAAATTAGCGTCCCTACTTTCGACTAAGAAATAACGGCATTGCACAGTGACGTGATTACAGGAAGCCATCCATCCTTGTATTAAAAGTGTAATTAGATTAAAGCAACACAAAGAAGCTTACAGTAGTCTGAAGTGAGTTTAGGACACTTCTGTGCTGAGAGGAAGAGCTATGCTTGCTCTGACTGTCATGTCACTATGCAGCAAAAATGCAGTTTTGCAAGCCGTCTCCTGTCACGAATATAGTTAAAATTAGAAAGACATGCTTCGAAAAATAAGGTGGATAACCGGTTTTCTCGGAGTAACCCAGTCACTCAAGTGCTTAGAAATGCGCTGAATGCTTTAAATACACAACTGAAATGATCGGCTGCACGATAACGGAAAGTTAATGAAAGTTTAATGACTTTACTTTATCTATATTTAGATAGATTTAAGTATAGAGGTTGAGTATTTTGACATCCCACCGAGTCTGTGTCTTCGTCGTCCTCATACAGCTCCATGTCTGTCCTCATGCTGTCTTCCAGGACCTCGCTCTCATCGTCCTCGCAGCCCACGAAGAATCTGGGAGCGCCACGCCGGCTCTCGCCCGGGCTGTTGGGCTCTGACATCACAGTCCCCAGCGGCAGCCCTCAGCGTCCCACCGCGCCATCGTACACCAACACACCGCCTAAAGAGTGGGCCGCCGATGGGAGGGCGCGAGGCCTGGGGAGAGGGACGGGTCCACTCCGCCTCTGGGCTGGACGGCAGAGCTGGTGGGTGCGGGTGCGTGTGAGCGGAATGAGACTGAACGAGGGCGCTCAAACCTAAAAAGGTGACGTGAGAAATGATGGTGCTGGTGAGCCCGCCGCAATGTTTCTCATTCTTCAGTCAGCAAATTCACATCTCTTATTCTCAAGAGTCTTCAGCAACTTGAAGGCCGGGCTCCGATTATCTGATGACGGTCCTGTCCTCCATTTTGACGCAACACTGACAGTCCTACGAGAGAAACAACACATTAAACATTATTCATGCACTTATGAGTAATCGTTTGCATTGACTTAAAAGGGCTAATGTTAAGTTGAAAGACCTTTGGTGGAGCAATAAAAATTAACCAAATAATGTGTGTTTCCTTCATAACGAGCTACACTAAGCTTTTAATTATTTCTGCTTCACCTCTATTTCATAATTATTGGTGTATAAGGTTAATTTAAACTCAAATTAATTCAGAATCTTAGAATCTGGGGAAACAACTCTCCATTATAGGGCGACTGTGGCTCAGTGAAAGAGTGGATCGTCCTCCACTCGAGAGATTGGCGGTTCCCCACCTCCCCCGATCCACATGTTGAAGTGTCCTTGGGCAAGACACTGAACCCTGAATTGCTCCCCGTGCTGCGCATGGGTGTGTAAATGTGGTGTGAATGATTAGATTAGATGGTCTGTAGATGTCCACTGCCATCTGTGTGAATCTGACAAACACTGTGAAAGCGCCTTGAGTAGTCAGAAGACTAGAAAGGCGCTTTACAAGTACAAGTCCATTTACCATTATAATGAATGCTACATTTGTTATACATTCAGGGATCCACATTTATTATCGTAACCTTAACTGCCATCCATTTGTTATTTAAGCTCGCACATCTGCCTTAATTTACAAATACAAACTGGAAGATACGCAAAGGCGTGTGTGTTAAACTTGCTGTGATCAGGTGAGAAAGTTAAAGGAGGTTAATTGTCTCTGCTGAGCTTCACTGTCACTTCTCTGAAGACACTGCTGCCGATGCTCATGTCCCTGACCTTCGCACCCGTCACCCGTCAGGATGCTTTTGCATTGCTGTTTTACGACTGAACTATGAAAGGCAAAAATATAAAATTCATGGGAGCCACTGCATGAACACACCCTCCTAAATACATTTTACAGTTCGCACACATCGATTTTTAGTCGCAAATGTGTGTTTAACAGTCTCACTGCGCAGAAGTTACAGTCTCACTGCGCTTCTAAGTTAGTCTTACTGCGCTCCACAAGTTACAGTCTCACTGCGCTCCACAAGTTACAGTCTCACTGCGCTTCTAAGTTAGTCTTACTGCGCTCCACAAGTTACAGTCTCACTGTGCTCCACAAGTTACAGTCTCACTGCGCTCCACAAGTTACAGTCTCACTGCGCTTCTAAGTTAGTCTTACTGCGCTCCACAAGTTACAGTCTCACTGCGCTTCTAAGTTAGTCTCACGGCGCTCCACAAGTTACAGTCTCACTGCGCTCCACAAGTTACAGTCTCACTGCGCTTCCAAGTTAGTCTTACTGCGCTCCACAAGCTACAGTCTCACTGCGCTCCACAAGCTACAGTCTCACTGTGCTCCACAAGTTACAGTCTCACTGCGCTCCTAAGTTAGTCTTACTGCGCTCCACAAGTTACAGTCTCACTGCGCTCCACAAAAGCCACAGCATACATGTTTGTTTACACATGGGACTTATGGAAAGGAAATAACTTGTCCACATGTTGGTGCATTTTACCAAACTGGTTAACAAGAACAAAAACAAATACAGTATATACTGTATATTAAGAGCTAACATTAGAAACCGTATAGGAAGCAAGTGAATAGAAATACATCCATGAAATACTTGGTTTTGCAAACACAAATATCACACTATGGTTTTCTTCTGATTTCATTTAAATTATGCACTTACTGTTTATGTGATATCATCTGATTACATTAGTTTATTTGTGTGTAAAAGGTTTAAGCAGCTTTAACAACTAAAATCCTTAATTAAATGTAAATAAAATAATCTGAGTATGTCTTATTATGCCAAGCTGTGTCAGTAATTTTGGTCTGGCACTTTAAATCCCCGCCAGTATCTCCACTTTAAGCAGAAATAGCTGTGTGCTCGAGCAATAATTACCTCCAGCACTTACTCTACTGTTACACATTTAACCCCGACGCTGCAGTCTGCTGCCGCAAAAACAGCAGAAGCAACAGCTCTGATCTGCATTTCCGTCACCACTAAACATTAGCCAGTCATGAGGGACAGGAGAGGCAGCGGACCACATGTCGTACTGCAGACAATCCAGTCCGCAAATACTCATTACTCTCTGGCACGCTACGAGTATGAGACACTCATCTGAACGAGAAACTGCTGCACCACCAGGCACAGTCACTCGAGGGTCAAAGCTGACTTTGTGCAGTGGAAAATAAAAATAAACTGTTATTAGCATAAGAAGCCTAGAAGGGGTTCCAATGAGATAATAAACAAACACATAACAGTCCAAAGCCCTGGGGATCTCAAGCGGAGGGAACACAAATACGACAAAAAACAGCAAGTTCCCTTCACAGAACTGGTCGAGTTGAAGGTCCCTGTGAACTGACAGACTCAGTGCTCAGCTAATATTCCTGGGATTCACATGTCTGTAACATTTTCACTATAGAGTGGAAATATTTAGTCTGTGAATCAATGAGTCAGGGCGCACTCACACTGTCCTTCCGCACCGGGCCAAAACAGGTTTTTCAGGTAAAGCCTAGTGCGTTTGACCAGTGTGAGTGCACCCGCTCCGCGCATAACTGCAGCCAGCTGGCCGTCCACAGCGCGTCTGAGAGAGGTGGGCTTTTGTAGAGCGCGTTGGCACATATACGAGCACGAGCGTGCGCACGTGTACGAGCACGAGGCCTACGGCGGCTCTGAAGTCATTTATGTGCGCCTGTTGGGACATAGAAAAAAAAAAGGACGGACCATGTAAACATTGTAATGCAACGGCATTCGCAGAGATACACAAAGTAGTAAGCAGAATACATAAATAGATAAATTATTATGCGTCTGCACGTGGAAGAATTGACAGAAAATTAAGATGAAGAGTGACAGACAATGACGGACGATCTGAGCGCGGGGAGCGACACAGAGACAGACTTCAATAATAGGAGCATGACTCAGACTCATAATGTTTACAACGCTGATATTCTGTGCCGTTTTTCAGAAAACCCTCAGGTTTTAGAGGTTGTTTTGAAAGAATACAGAGGTTTCAGAGGCTGTTTTCCAAGCGGACTTATGTCCTAATGGGTTAAAAGGGAGGGGAAAAAGATATTTAGAAGACAGTAATTGTTTCTGACATCCGTCTTTTTCATTTAAGCGGTTATTACTAAAAGAGTCATGCCTTGATGTTGGTCAGCTCGGTGCATTGAGGTCAACAGAACTAAGAAAACTGGGATCTGTGGCTGTTGAGCGTTTTACTACATTATAAATGTTTAACTGTTGCCTGGAGACCACAAACATGAATTCAGTCTCACTCATATTCAGGCAGTGGCTTGATTTAAAATAAACTCTTCCCACGTCGAAGTGGATTAGTGTTTCAGAGCTTGAGCGTAACAGTTAATCTCTTCTATTACACCTGCTTACTCAGGCTACCAGCGCCGCCGTAGCTGCCACTGAGGACACTGAGGTCATGCTCTTTTTCAGTTTTTATGGACTACTTTTTATGGGGTGCAGTTTGCTTTCTATGATTTCATGCTACAAAATGGCCGCTGTTAAGGATGAACAACTTCGGACATGGGCTTGGAAAAGTTTATTTTTGCATTTTTGACCCAATCAAGTTTGCTTAGAAATGTTTTTTCTAACCTCAAGACGAACGCATGAGAGCAGAATGTAATTGTTTAAATATCTATGACATTAAAGCGAATTAGGTTTTCACTATCAATTAATCTGCCTGATATTTCCTAGATAATCGATTAATTGTTTAGTCAATAAAATGTCCGAAAACAACACAAATAATCCACCAGAGCTTAAGGTGTTCTTTTGATACAGTTTTTGTTACATTACATTACATTAGATGAACATGACCTTCCACGTTAAACATGTAAGTAACGTTCAGAATTAGAATTAGAAATTATTTTCCGGTGTCATTAACAGGCGGCAGAGCGAGCGGCTGTGCGCACTTGTAAAATAATTGTTATTAATCATACTAAATTATGTTTTTCAGTTGCTGAGGCTATACTTGGGAGGGGATGGGGGGGGGGGGTGCATATGTGTGGATTAGTTGGGCGGGGGCAGCCCTATTAATAACAATAAATCGATTATCAAATAAATTGCCGTTTCCTTTTCTGACAACAGGCTAATCAATTATCACTGCAGCCAAAAAACGTTCTTAATAACAGCTGATATGACAACATAGTAAAACTCAAGTACACAAGTGGAAATTTACGCACAGCCCAGGTATCGGTATGGGATGGGAAAAACTGGATCAGTGCATCTCTAAATTCAACTCTAGTCCAGCTTCTCTTCCCTTTGACCTCTCACTTCATCTCATTTATAATAATAACAACAACAACCATTGCCTGAGTTTCTGGATCCCTATTGCACCACTTTATATTCACAAACTTGCCCTTTTTCCTCCATTTCTGCTTTTCTCGTCTCAGACACTCCCACCTCTGCCCCACCTCGAAGCAGATGACTCTGGACTCCAAGCAGAGCAGGCTCAGACACCTCCCGCAGAGAGCGCCGCCAGGATCGGCTACAGCATTTAACCTAATGACGAGCCACGGTGGAGCGCATGACCTCCTTTATTCTTTTTAAAGGCTGATACCGACGTCCTTTACACTGCGTCTTCTATAAAAGGAGCTCCTCTAAGTTTCCAGAAGGCTAAGTGTGAAACAGTGTTTCAACAGTATGTGCATGGTTGGACACTAATGCCTTGAAATTAACAACAAATCTCCTTCAACATATATTCAAATAAAGGGACGCATTTGCAGCTAATGTTGATATTTATAATAAATTAAGCTTCTGACTGTTTTCACAATTCATTAATACACGATTTCTTTAAGCCTAGGTGACAACTTTAAATGTCTTGTTTTGCTTGTTCAACGGTCCAAAACCCCACAAAATATTAATTTTGCAATCACATTAAACACAAAGCAGTGTGTATTATGACAGTGGAAATACCAGAATGATAAGACGAGCAGCACCAATAATAATAGAACTATGGCCAATAACAATTATGGTAGTGGATATACACGAATGATAATAGTGGCAATAATAATAGTAATAATAATAATAATAGAAATATGACTATGACTCATAGTAATTATAGTAGTTGATATACCAGAATGATATGAAAAGTAGCAATAATATCAGCAGCACTCAACACTTGGTTGCCATTTCTAGTCACCTTATATTTTAAGGAATAAATATATTATGCAGTTCTATGTCAGCTTAATAATGGGAATGTGACATAAAAGAATAAAAGATGTATTACAGTAAGTGTGAGTAAGTGTTTTATTTGATTCTTTACAGAATTGGAATCCCAAGTGTTCAGTCGACGGCTCCATACTCAAGTATTGGTATAAAAAATAAACAGCAGTGCAGCTGTTTTCATGATCTTCAGAGATTTGTTTAAAAAAATGAATCTGGCAAGTCACATGTTTTGCTCTCTCTATTTAAGTGGCCAGAACATGTCAGACAATTTCTCAAAATGGTTGTGAAAAGCAACTGAGCAATAATGTTTTTTAATTTATTAATAATTAAAAACATTTTCTGTCATCAACTAATTGACAAGGCTAATCGCGTAATCGTTTCTGCTCTAACTGAATGAAACAAAGTGTTAAACCTTACATTAAATCATATTTGGTGTCCATTCAACGGGTTCTGCTGATGGATGCACAATATTGAACAATATCGTGTTGGCCCACCGGCAACGCAGACATAAAATACAAAGCTTAAAATCATAAAATATTCGTTCCTTGTTCAAAAGTAAGAAAAATACTTCAAGTGTAATTCTGGCGTAAAATCCTCCCATGGTCTTTTTCAGCAAATACACTCATCAAATAAGCCATTGAGACAGATTTTTCCGTGTATAAACTATTAACAGAGAAATCCCGGAGAGTCCCGAACAGTCGCTAACAGCCAAATGCGGCTAAAATCGGCAAAAGAATCCTTTAAAAAATGGAAGTTATTATTATTGTGATTATTACTTTATAGATAGAAGGCAAAATATTTCAGTAATATTAATTAAAAAGGGGTTGAATTATATAAGTTTATACTTCTTCCCACTCCTTTTCGGATATGTAAACAGAATTTATACTTTTTCTTTTTTACTTTGTTATTGTACATTTATTTTTCTTTTCTTTATGACTGCCCATTAATGTAGGATAATTTAGTTTTTTCACATATTCGAAATAAACTATCTAAACTAAAAAAAAAAAGATAAGGAAGCATAATAGATTTAAGTTTAGCAAAAAGTCATAAAACAAATCATACAAAACCATTTAAAAAATCATAAAATATGTATTATTCAAAAACAAGCCTTGTGATACATGAGGAATATTAGTCTTTATGTTGCAAAAGTGGTTTGACATCTCCAGGTCAAAAGATAAGGGAGAATAATAGATTTAAGTTTGGCAAAAAATCATTAAAAGATCATAAAAAATATATTTATCAAAAACGAGCCTTGTGATACATGGGGAATATTAGTCTTTATGTTTTAAAGGTGGTTTAACATCTCCATATCAAGAGATAAGGAAGAATAATATACTTGAGTGGAGCTAAAAAAATCATAACAAATAATAACAAAATCCTAAAATATATATTATTCCAAAACAAGCCTTGTGATACAGGAGGAATATTAGTCTTTACGTTACAAAACAATGTTTTTAGGACATAATTCAAAGAAATAGTTTAAATGCATAATAGTTTTTATTCTGAATATCAAATGAATGTTAAATATCAAACCGACTTAACGCTGGTTATAAACTGTGCATCGCCACATATCAGCAACAAGTCGATTAACGCTTTTAGCAATTATATAACTTAGCAAACGGATGCGTGAAAGCGAAGATGGAGACATTTTTGAATGATTAACATAAACATTTAACACATTCAGGGTGATGTTAGCATATAAAACTAATCTCAACTGCCCAACACGTTCAACTGAAACCGAGATTAACGTAAAGAAATGGTCGTTAAGAGCAAAACACATTTAGCTGGCGTTAGCTAACGTTAGCATGCTAGCACCGAGGCTGCTTCGACAATGTAAACAAGTGGTCCAGTTGCCATTTTGTCCGCATTTTAATTAAATTAAAAATGTCTGATTATTCATAATAAAGCGTAAGAGTGGTAGCGTGTCGATTAAATAAGTGTGAACGCGTTAAATAGTTAACTCACAGTGTGGCTGCAGGGTTTGTGTCGCTGCCATCGGCTCCTTCCGTCACTCTGACAGTTTGCGTTGACTCGCGAGTGATCGACGTCTGAAGACAACCAATGGGAGAGGAGAACGTCATCAAATGGGCGTTAAACAAAAACCCAAGCAGCCAATGAGCGACCACTTACGTCAGTGAGTGCAAAAACAAAGTCCCGTAGAAAAGAAGCGCGTGAGCGGCCTCTCGCGCTGAAACCGATAATTAGTTTAATATTTAATAAATAACTTTTACACTTATATTAATTTGACATCTACAGTTCATATGAAAATTAAACTTTTAATAAACTACCCAACAGTGTATCACATGTTTAAACTGGCTTTTGTCTCAAGTTTGTAATTTTGTGTTTTTAAGTATTTTAAATTTTTATTTCTATAAAATGTGGCATATCAAATAAAGATTATTATAATTATTATTATCATATATATAATTGTATTATTCTTAATTTTTGTGTTTGTATGTATTTACATTTTTATTTCTATAAAATGTGGCATATAAAATAAACAATATTATTATTATTATAAATATAATAGTATTATTCTTAATTTTGTGTTGTTAAGTATTTACATTTTAATTTCCATAAAATGTGGCGTATCAAATAAATATCATCATTATTGTTATTTTGTTATTGTTATAAATATCATTGTATTGCTCTTAGTTTTGTGTTTTTCAGTCTTTTGAATTTGTATTAACATAAAAAGCAGCGTATAGATTCTTCTTCTTCTTATTATTATTATTACTATTATTGATATTATAAATATTATTGTATTATTCTTAATTTTGTGTTTTTAAGTCTTTTAATTTTTTATTTCGTTTTTTGTTTGTTTTTTGCTAATTTTGCTCTTTGGGTCGTATTTTAATAATTTTATCATGTGACTTTATTAGTAAAAGGTGCTGTGTCAAATAAACATCATCATCATAATTATTATTATATTGTATAAAAGCTGACTTTAAAAAAAATTGATATTGTACTTTTCCTGTGCTAATTATGGAGTTTTAGTCTGAAATAAAGTTTTCTATTATATTTATTTATTTAACATTAAAGGGAAATATGAAGAATCTTTATTAAAATATATATATTTAAAAAAAATAATAATACACCTACGGAGTGTTTTGAGGGGTACAGAATGAAAGTATTGCTTAAATAAAAAAATATATTTAGTCTAAATTAATATTTAAATTATTTTAAACAGGTTTGTCAATGACTTTCTGTCCCGTTCCATGGTAGCAGCCAATAGCATTGGGCGTTGCTGGTTGCCAGGGTTGTCGGTTGTTGCTAAGGAAACAAGGAATCATTGTGAGTTGAGAGCTAATGGATTACACACCACTCAAAGAAAGACTTCCAGTTAAAGACTGAAATTAGTGGTTACCCTGAATGACTCATCACTGACATGATGCAGGCTGATCGCTGACACACTCGCCAACAAACCTGGCAACAAACCTGGCAACCCTCACTCATGTTCATCCTCTGTTGCTGTCCACTTTTGAGTGACAGGTGCGTGCCGTCACAGCTGGCGAGCATAGACTTTAGGCTTCATTCAGCCCGCCTCAGCTCCATCCACGCTCCACCTCCATCAGATTTTAGATCAGTCAACTTGAGGAGAGTGTTTGCATGTTTTTATAAACATGATGTGGCTGAAAACACTGATTCATCTCATCTTCAGCCTCTTATCCGGGGTCGGGTCTCGGGGGCAGCAGCTTTAGCAGGGGACCCCAAACTTCCCTTTCCCGGGCCACATTAACCAGCTCTAACTGGGGGATCCTGAGGCGTTCCCAGGCCAGTGTGGAGATCTAATCTCTCCACCTGGTCCTGGGTCTTCCCCGAGGCCTCCTCCCAGCTGGACGTGCCTGGAACACCTCCCTAGGGAGGCGCCCAGGGTTCATCCTTACCAGATGATCCTGAACCACCTCAACTGGCTCCTTTCAACACAAAGGAGCAGCGGCTCTACCCCGAGTTCCTCACGGATGCTGAACTTCTCCCCCTCTCTCTAAGGGAGACTCCAGACCCCCTCCTGAGGAAACACATTTCACACGCTTGGACCCTGGACCTGGTTCTTTGGGTCCTGACCCAGCTTTCATGACCACAGGTGAGGGTAGGAACCAGGATTCCTGGCATCAACCCGACTGCTGGATATATTTTTTGTTGTTGCGAATTCAACATATTTAACTTTAAGATGCTTTCACACAAATACATCATCATAACAACACAGACGGGGACCAATTGAATGCATAGTTAGTACTTAATATTTTTGCGATAATAAATCTAATTTAAGATTTTGAACACAGCACTTTTTGCTGTAATGAGATATGTTTGGTTTTAATACTAAGGCACTTTACCACTATGGAAAAAACTTATATTAACTTGTTTGCATCCCGTGTCATGCTTCAAATGTATGCCTACATACGTGTTTAGTGTTTCCCACGCTATTATTATTATTATCATATACGTTTTAATTGTTTTATCATTTAAGAATATCAAATCCAATCAAATGTATTTATAAAGCACATTTAAAAGCAACAGTGTTTGAGTCAAGTGCTGTATAATCAAATACAGTAAAAGCACAATAAATAAAAAACACAAGAGCAGCAATTATTACTTTTTTCTCCATTTATCCGAATCAGCTTTAACGGCCGAGTACGACACACACACATGGACTTTGACTTCGGTAGGGGTTCGCTCTCTCAAACAGGTAGAAATAAACAGTATAGACACTATGAACACATGAGTAAATACATACACAGACAAGGCTGCGTACCATAAATACAATAAATACAATATACAATCAATCAATTCATTAGTGACAAAGCAAAAATGTACGAAACAAGAACACAAAATAGATGTATTTGCAAAACAAGAGTATTTGCAACAATATTAATAATAAAAACAATATAAAGGAGAAGAGGAAGAGGAGGAAAATAGAGGGTAAAAGAAGCCATAATTGATTATTTCATCCTCTTCATGTTTGCGTGTTTAGCAGAAACTCTCACCACTCCTGCTGTTCAGTTACGGTTCAGTGAATAAGAAAGATAAATCCTATAACAGGAAGTTCTGTGGTGAGTGCTCAGCATTTTTTAAAGGTGACCCTGTCCTCAGAGCAAACCCCCAGCTGCTGATGTCAGAGCCGACACTGACGTCAGCGTGTCTCTGCGTCTGTTTGAGCACCGCGCCGCCACCCTGACCGTTACATGCCTGTGTGCAGGCCAGATGCTGCTGCTGCTGCTGCTGCTGCTGCTGCTGTGAACTCTGCGGGGTCACAGTGAGCCGCTATGCTGCTTATGAAAAGAGCATTTCATAAACAGCAGTGTGCTAAAACAAGACTCTTCTATATTCAAACTGACATGCAAAGAAGACGAGGAGAGCGTGTGCAGCCACTTGAGCAAATATTGTTCAGAAGAAGAAGAAGAAGAATTTCTTTTAAAGTTCAATTTTTTCACTCTGTTATTATTATACATGTTACACACACACACACACACACACACGCACACACGCGCACACACACACACACACACACACACACACACACACACACACACACACACACACACACACACACACACACACACACACACACACACACACACACACACACACACACACACACACACACACACACACACACACAGGCCCGAAATACACACACATGCACAAACAGGACCTAAATACATGCCTAAATACATGCCTCGGGCAGTTGGGGGTTCGGTGCCTTGCTCAACAGTGGTGCCCAGGAGATGAACTGGCACCTCTCCAGCCACCAAACCACGCTCCATTCATGGTCGACACAGGGACTCGAACTGGCGACCCTCCAGCCAAGTCACCTACGGACTGAGGTAATTATTTTACAACATAAATCCCTCTTTCTTTAAAGGGGACCTGTTGTGCTTTCCCTCACTCTCTGTCGTACATATGTCGTTATAATGTCTGATGTTAATGCTGAACATTAACCTGACTCTCGTTCCTCTCCACTCAACACTCTGGGATCGCTCCATATGTCCAACATGTTCCCTGTTGGCATGAGCTTTTCTTTAAAACAAGCTACAGTTTACACTAAAACTCTAACGTGGTGTTTCATCACCCCAGCTTGCGCTCACTCCAAACAGAGCGCAGATTGTCAGATTTATCTTAACTGAGCCCGTCTTCTCCTCCCCTGCCCACAGCCACGGCACAAAGAGCCTCTGTGAGGAGGCCCCACGCTGCCCTCCGCCCTCATATGGCTTCCATTTGGCAAAGTCAGGGGTGTTACACCTTCTGCGACTTACAGCAGCAGGTCAGACTAGGACAAGGAGGCTCATTATGAATGCAGGTCCAGTCTCTGTAACTCTGGGCCCCTGCAGGACCTGCTGGGTTCCTGGCTGGCTGTTAAAACTGCCCAACGGACGAATGTGGATGAAGCAACCGTCAGCTCAGAGGTCACAGTGCAGCACGTCGTCCACACAAGGTCAAGAGAAGAGCTTCGTATCATTCTCTTTTCTAACATGTGCACTTGTTTACACGGGTCCAGGGGCAGGTTTGATATCAGAGTCAAGTCTAAGATCAGATACAACCTTAAGTCTGATGGTCCTGCATGACACTTCCTGCTACTTCTATCACTATTATTCATTTATTCTGTCACTAGTCCTATAAATTATAAACTTTTTAGCCATAGAAGAAGAATTACTTTATTTTTATCCCACACAGGGAAATTCAATTTTTTCACTGTTATTATCACACACACACACACACACACACACACACACACACACACACACACACACACACACACACACACACAGGACCTATATACATGCAATTAAGGAGAGATGTTAGAGCGAGGGGGCTGCCAGTGACCAGCGCCCCGAGCAGTTAGGGGTTCGGTGCCTTGCTCAACAGCACCTCTGCAGTGCCCAGGAGATGAACTGGCACCTCTCCAGCCACCAGTCCACGCTTCATACAGGGACTTGAACCAGCAACCCTACGGTTCCCAGCCAAGTCACCTATGGACTGAGCTACTGCCGCGCCATAAAAACATCCTCAGTGGTGTGTCTCGCTGTATCGTAGCTGCTATTGCCCCAACTCATCATTGATCATGTTTGCCACCATAATTATGATCATTTTCATATTCTGTCACCTTAGCTGTGCTTGTTTCCACTATTCTGCTGTTTTAACTGCCATAACATTTGAGTCATATTCACATGGTTGCTATGGCGCCGTACTAGGTGGCAGCCTGTAACAGCAGCTCCCGTGGGTTTTTAAGTTTCTACAAAGTCTTTGTTGTGTTTGTGTTTTGGTTTTTGCTCAACTTTTGGCGACTCTTCTCCGTAATTAATATATTTTGCATATTTTGTTGTATATATTATTATTGTTTATAGCACACTGTGCACCGTATATATACACTATGTATATATTTGATTCTATTTATGTTATGAACAAAGTGTTTATTTGCTGACCCACTGCTGCTGTTACAAAATAATTTCCCAGTCTGGGATCATTAAAGTCATTCTGTTCTATTCTATATTATTATAGTTACTGTTACGCTTTGGTTGCTTGCATCTCTGGAAGTGTGTCTGTGTCTTTTCTCTCTCTCTCTCTCTCTCCTTCTCTTCCTCTCTCCGGTGCAGACAGATGTGCGTCCTCCACAGAGCTGGGTCTGTCTGACGTTCCTGTCTGTTATAGTGAAGGTTTTCAACGCCACCGTACTCTACGGGGGAATTGTTGGGTCTCTGTAAATCATAAATAAGTCATAGAGTGTGGTCTTTACCTACTCTGTAAAGTGTCCTGAGATAACTTTAGTTATGATTTGACACTATAAATAAAATCGAATTGAATTGAATTGAATTGATGTTCTATGTTTTTGTGCTGCGTGGTTGATGTGTCTTTGTTGGCCGACCCTGAAGTTAGCACCGTCCTGGTCCCCGCGACAAAAAGCCAACGGGGTTTGTCAGGTGAAGACTAACTTTTGGCAGTTTTTCAAGCCTTTTATTAGATAGGACAGACAGGAAATGGGGTGAGAAAGAGAGAGAGAGAGGGAGAGACACGCAGAACAGGGCCGCAGGTCGGAGTCGAACCCACCGCTGTTGCCTCGAGGACCCTCAGCCTCTTTAGATGGGGCGACTGTTCTGACCACTGAGCCACCGGCCGCCACCAGGTGAATTTTTTTAACCTTGAATTTATGAACATTGAAAAATCAAGAGTTAAATTCAGACAAAACATCCGTATGCACATTTTCAATGCATAAATATCCAGTGCTAGAAATTTAACACTTCTTAATTTCAAAATCTGACGACACAGATTTACTTCCATAGATTTGTCCAAAGGGTTTTGGTTTTTTTTGCTGAAAATAAACTCTATGGCGAACAAAAGTTAATCATATTCACGCTTTTTGTTCAGCAAGATAATCTTCACTAATAAACAAAATGCTAACGTGAGGCTATAAACGTACTACACCGCCCACTAGCTTCCAACCGTTTGGAGGAAATAGACAAATATAAATTCCTCTTCTGCGGCGTGATCACTTCTGTAGTTTCATTAGATACACGTAAGCAAACCACCTCTTTAAAGACACATAGAAGCTTCAATATTCACAAGCGGGGCATTTACTGATGAATTCAACATTTTTAAAAATGTTAAAATCTCTTAAGCCTGTGTTTACCACATATATTAGGGGGGCGACTGTGGCTCACTGGCAGATTGGGTCTCGGTCCACATGTTGAAGTGTCCTTGGGCAAGACACTGAACCCTGAATTGCTCCCCGTGCTGCGCATGGTTGTATAAATGTGGTGTGAATGGTTAGATTAGATGGTATGTAGATGTCCACTGCCATCAGTGTGAATGTCTGTGTGAACGGGTGAATGTGACAAACACTGTGAAAGCGCCTTGAGTGGTCAGAAGACTAGAAAGGTGCTATAATAAGTATAAGTATAAGTCCATTTACCAAGTCCATATTTTTAAGTGACCAAAAACTCATTGACTTCTAGACACGGGGGCAGTTCTCATCCCCTGAAGGACCAAAACCAACAATAAAGTGATTCTACTATAAAGAAGTATTCGCTGTATATCCAAAGCATAAATTAATAACACATGAATGAGCCCTACTGTTGCACTGGCTGTTTGTTTATCACACTGAACGTGGGCACAGTGGTTTGTTTTGAGTCAGTCCCACGTACACCGCTCTGATGCTAACTACGGCATCAAACTAGCAGCTGAAAATAGCCCCTAACAACCGCTGTACTGTGCGTTGGACAGTCCATTTTAGCAGGGTGAAGACAATGGTGGAGGAAGTATTCAGATCATTTGCTTAAGTAAAAGTATTACCAGTAAAATAAACTTTAAGTCTGTGTAAAGCAGAAAATATATCTGGTGGTTTCCTGCTGTAGATGTTTAAGGTTGAGCTCATTTCATCTCCTTTATATCTCATTAGGTAGTTTATTCTTCATCAAAGCATCATATTCTATAAGTGTGTTTGTAGCATGGCATTTTCCAGCTGAGCCAAGAGGCTTTTTAAAGTCTTTATTTAGATTAAGATAATTCATCCTTCAGTTTATCACAGAGATTCAACGTCAACACAGTCACGTCTCAAAATATCTCTTAAAATATGCCTAGAAAGACTACGACTTTTAGTCTCTAAATACTACGGCTTTAAGTCTCAAAATACTACAACTTTAGTCTTGAAATACTACGACTTTTGGTCTCTAAATACTACGACTTTAAGTCTCAAAATACTACGACTTTTAGTCTCTAAATACTACGACTTTTAGTCTCAAATACTACGACTTTTAGTCTCAAATACTACGACTTTAAGTCTCAAAATACTACGATTTTTAATCTCAAAACAATACGACTTTAAGTCTCAAAATACTACGACTTTTAGTCTCAAATACTACGGCTTTTAGTCTTAAAATACTACGACTTTTAGTCTCAAAATATTACGACTTTTAGTCTCAAAATACTACGACTTTTAGTCTTGAAATACTACGACTTTAAGTCTCAAAATACTACGACTTTTAATCCTTGAATACTACGACTTTTAGTCTCAAAATACTACGACTTTAAGTCTCAAAATACTACGACTTTAAGTCTCAAAATACTACGACTTTAAGTCTCTAAATACTACGGCTTTAAGTCTCAAAATACTACGACTTTAAGTCTCAAAATACTACGGCTTTAAGTCTCAAAATACTACGACTTTAAGTCTCAAAATACTACGACTTTAAGTCTCTAAATACTACGGCTTTAAGTCTCTAAATACTACGACTGTTAGTCTCAAAATACTACGACTTTAAGTCTCTAAATACTACGACTGTTAGTCTCAAAATACTACGACTTTAAGTCTCTAAATACTACGACTTTAAGTCTCTAAATACTACGACTTTTAGTCTCTAAATACTACGACTGTTAGTCTCAAAATACTACGACTGTTAGTCTCTAAATACTACGACTTTTAGTGTCAAAATACTACGACTTTAAGTCTCTAAATACTACGACTGTTAGTCTCTAAATACTACGACTGTTAGTCTCAAAATACTACGACTGTTAGTCTCTAAATACTACGACTTTTAGTGTCAAAATACTACGACTTTAAGTCTCTAAATACTACGACTTTTAGTCTCTAAATACTACGACTTTAGTCTCTAAATACTACGACTTTAAGTCTCAAAATACTACGACTTTAGTCTTGAAATACTACGACTTTTAGTCTCTAAATACTACGACTTTAGTCTCTAAATACTACGACTTTAAGTCTCTAAATACTACGACTTTAGTCTTGAAATACTACGACTTTTAGTCTCTAAATACTACGACTTTAGTCTCTAAATACTACGACTTTAGTCTTGAAATACTACGACTTTTAGTCTCTAAATACTACGACTTTAGTCTCTAAATACTACGACTTTAAGTCTCAAAATACTACGACTTTAGTCTTGAAATACTACGACTTTAGTCTTGAAATACTACGACTTTAGTCTTGAAATACTACGACTTTAGTCTTGAAATACTACGACTTTAAGTCTCTAAATACTACGACTTTAAGTCTCTAAATACTACGACTTTAGTCTTGAAATACTACGACTTTTAGTCTCTAAATACTACGGCTTTAAGTCTCTAAATACTACGACTTTTAGTCTCTAAATACTACGACTTTTGGTCTCTAAATACTACGACTTTAAGTCTCAAAATACTACGACTTTAGTCTTGAAATACTACGACTTTAGTCTTGAAATACTACAACTTTAGTCTCAAAATACTACGACTTTAACTCTCAAAATACTACGACTTTAAGTCTCAAAATACTACGACTTTAAGTCTCAAAATACTACGACTTTAAGTCTCAAAATACTACGACTTTAACTCTCAAAATACTACGACTTTAACTCTCTAAATACTACGACTTTTATTCTCTAAATACTACGACTTTTGGTCTCTAAATACTACGACTTTAAGTCTCAAAATACTACGACTTTAAGTCTCAAAATACTACGACTTTAGTCTTGAAATACTACGACTTTAGTCTTGAAATACTACGACTTTTAGTCTCTAAATACTACGACTTTTGGTCTCTAAATACTACGACTTTAGTCTTGAAATACTACGACTTTAGTCTTGAAATACTACGACTTTTAGTCTCTAAATACTACGACTTTAAGTCTCAAAATACTACGACTTTTAGTCTCAAAATACTACGACTTTAAGTCTCAAAATACTACGACCTTTAGTCTTGAAATACTTCAAAATATTTCTCTAAATATTGAAACTTTTTGCCAGTCTTGTGGCATTTTCCAGCTGAGCCAAGAAGCTCAATTAAAGACTTTATTCAGGTTAAGAAGTAGGAGAATTTTCTTAACACATAAAGAAACACTTCATCCCTCAGTTCATCTAAAACACATCTGGAGGTACACGGTTTTCACTGGACAGGAAGGGAATGAGGAACTGTAACTACAGCTGTCAGACACGTGTGGAGTCTAAAGCACATTCACCTCTGAGATGAAGTGGAGTGCAGTGATTACAGTTACGTTCCACCTCTTCTGAGTGAGCCATCAGGAAGTGATCAGGGATCTTTGTCTGTGTTTTCATATACTGAAAAATCAAAATCAGCCATCACATGCAGAAGTGGAAGCAAGCTGGCTGGAAAAACACTACAGAGTGGATCGTCCTCCATTCGAGAGATTGGCAGTTCGATCCCCACCTCCCCCGTCCACATGTCGAAGTGTCCTTGGGCAAGACACTGAACCCCGAATTGCTCCCTGTGCTGCGCATGGGTGTGTGAATGTGGTGTGAATGGTTACATTAAATTAGATGGTCTGTAGATGTCCACTGCCATCAGTGTGAATGTCTGTGTGAACGGGTGAATGTGACAAACACTGAGAAAGCACCTTGAGTAGTTAGAAGACTAGAAAGGCGCTATATTAGTAGTACAAGTCCATTTACCATTCAGTTTCAGAGTCGCACTACAGTTCCTCTCATCTCCAACGACCGTAACAACATCCAACACCTTCCTCACTAAACGGCTTCTTTATACAAAGTCGCATTTTAGTTTTTTCTGTATCACAGGTATTAAACAACCAGCTGCAGGAGCCATAATACATCTCTGAGCTACTTCTTTGCCTCTACAAACAAAAGTGCCCAGAGAGGGTGTAAATTATAACAGTTACCACAGAAACTGCACTTATCAAAGAGCTACAGTGGCCTCGAGTTGTTTTAACACAACATGTGAACATGTCCTGTTTGACCCAGTGCAGAGTGTGTGGTGTCAGAAAGCCCTATAAAACACGCACAAGACCTCTTTCAGAAGGGCGAAGGCACGTGTAACAGCACAACCCGCGCAGTTATGCGAGTAACGCGGCGGTTAGTTAATGGCTCCGGGTGTCGGGTAAACGCAGGCTGGTGGACGTCGTCTTTTATCAGCTGTGTTTTTTCAGCTCTGCTCCGTGAGAAGAACGTCGGTTCTGTTCTCGGCCAAAAGGAACCAGTGTTCTGTCGGAAACACTCAAGTGAACGAGTCCACAGGTTAAGTATTCATTCTCATTCTGACAGACACGCGTGAACACACACACACACACACACACACACACACACACACACACACACACACAGACTCAAGTACGGTTACTGTACTTTCAATGGCTTTCATGTTTGTTTGGGACCGGTGGGATATAAAACACCTCTCAAGACCACAAGAAATGCTGAGTCATCAAGTAAAAGTAAGGCGATTTCCTCTGTTCTGCTAGGATTCAGAAAACAACAAGCGTTCATTTGACAAGTGCAAAGAGTTAAGGAGAAACATATATTTACTTGCAATTGATCCACTAATACTGGTCAAGAGATGTGACTCGTGGAGAGGAAGAGAATCACACGGAACGAGCCGTGGAGCATGGAGGCTAATAGGTTAAGCTTCATCATTAGAGGCACATACGATGTCCTGCCCTCCCCTACCGACCTACATCTCTAGGTGGGAGGCAAGACCATCCTAACTCAAGGAAGGTACACCTGGTGCCACAGCCGAGTGCTGAAGCGCTTTGATATTGATATTGTGACATCATTAAGGCAGACAGCTCGCACTCCCACTGTGCCTCCGTCCCGTGCCCCGGGCTTTAGGGTCCTTGTCCCCCCCTCCAGGCCCGTTTGTACTCACTCTACCTGGGCCTCGGAGAATGCTTCTTGCTGCCTATACGTCATCACGGCGTAACACGTCACACGCATTGATGACGTCATCGCGATGCGTGGCTTTGTTTCCAGATCTTTCCGTAGACCTCTGAGTTTTTGTGCGTCTTGTCGACTGTTTTTGAATCTTTTCATCGACCAAATCTGCAGTAAACACTCCACCTCCGCATCACACCAACGTGAACCTTTCACCGCCATTGTTTGAAATGTCCGCGCATGGTCCCTCCTTCTTTTTTCTATGTCCCAACAGGCGCACAGGAAATTACCTCAGAACCGCCGTAGGCCTCGTGCTCGTACACGTGCGCACACTCGT
The DNA here is from genome assembly GCF_963691815.1 of Echiichthys vipera. NCBI lineage: Eukaryota > Metazoa > Chordata > Actinopteri > Perciformes > Trachinidae > Echiichthys > Echiichthys vipera. The sequence continues at coordinate 38,267,199 of NC_139826.1, forward strand.
GCTCGTACATGTGCAAGCGCGCTTTACAAAAGCCCACCTCTCCCAAACGGGCCGTGGACGTCCAGCTGGCCGCAGCGAGGCGTGGAGTGGTTGCACTCACACTGGTCAAAGGAACTAGACTTTAGCCGTGAAACCTGTTTGGGGAACGGTACGGATGGACCGTGTGAGTGCGCCATAACGGGTTGTGTACTGGTTGTGTGCATTTGTCTGTGTATTGAGTATGTAGCTCCTTGACCTACTTTATAATTCCTTTAAAAAAAGACATGGAAATCTCCTTTTTCACAATAATGGACCTTTGAAGTTTGTGTTCCTGTGAGCTAAACTCTTCTGGGTAAAGTAAATCTATGCATTTGTTTTCACCCTGAGCTCTGATCCTGTCAAATCCAAGATGCCTCCATACAGCAAGTTCTACCTGTTCTACCCGTTTGATTAGTCGTCATGTTGTAGACGGATTGTAAAAGTCTCTGTTGGAGCTTGTTTTGGATCTCCTGTACAAGCTGACGCTGCAGACTCACTTCTGTTCTGCAGGTACAGAGAGAGAGAGAGCTGCACACACAGCAGCCATTCATTCATACGTACAAGGCAAGAAAAAATAAACACACTCTGCTTTCAACCAATGTTCTCCTGAGAGGTTTCGAACAAAATCCTTTCAGCGGGGGAGAGCAGACTTCCAGACTGCAGGGAGGGGAAAAAAAGTTTAGATGGAAGTTAGAAGAAGTCCATCAGCTCGGAAAAACCCCCGTCTATACTGTACACACCCGACAGAACGATGAACACTGACCTCTGGGTGAAATGATTTCAGGAGTGGGACAGGTGAGCGTCCTCACCCAAGACAACAAAGGCAAACAACAACAACCTCCATTATTCATGACTGTTGTCTGTGTCTCAGACTGCAGGAAGTGCTGTCTAAGGGGCTTATGAATAAAGACATGTCTGCATGGGCGTATTCAGAGCCAACGGGCCCCTGGGCACAGACACGTGAGAAGCCCCCACTCTGTCAACGTAGGAATAAGACACCCAGATTCAAAGAGTCTACTTTTAGTCGTTTCGGGTCTCTTTGTGCTCATTGTGCACTTATTTTTAGATTTTTAGAGAGTTTTCTATTTGGTCAATTTTGTGTAATTACGATTTTAGTTGTTTTGTTTGTCTTTGCAATTGTTTTGAATCTATTTTTAAGTATTTTTGTGGTGGATTTGCATCTATTTTTAGTCATTTTGCATCTTTTTGTGGTGGTTTTGCATCTTTTTGTGGTGGTTTTGCATCTATTTTTCAGTCATTTTGCGTCTTTTTTTGGTAGTTTTGCATCTATTTTTAGTCATTTTGCATCTTTTTGTGGTGGTTTTGCATCTATTTTTCAGTCATTTTGCGTCTTTTTTTGGTGGTTTTGCATCTTTTTGTGGTGGTGTTGCATCTATTTTTAGTCATTTTGTATCTTTTTGTGGTGGTTTTGCATCTATTTTTCAGTCATTTTGCATCTTTTCATAGTGGTTTATGTCGTCATTTTGTTTCTCTGTCATTTTACACCGATTTTTAATCATTTTGCATGTCTTTGTTGTTGTTTCTTGCCTCTTTGTGGTCGTTTTGTACCTTTTTTTCAGCCAATCAGCGTCCCTTCATGGTGGTTTTGCATCCCTATACTCATTTTTTTGTCTCTTTTTGGTCAATTTTGGTCGTTATGTGTATACTTGTGGTCATATAACTTCTCTTTGTGATCATTTGTGGGGATTTTTCAGCAAGTCTGACCTTGTGGGCCTCTGGACCTGTTCATTAATCCATCCATGCATATCTGCAGATCCCAAATGATTAAACTGAAACTCTGTCATGGATCCATCACTGTGGATCACCGCAGATCCACCCGTGTGGTTCAACACTGTTACTGAGGAAGACAGAAAACTACAGACCAGAAACAATCTGGTCTCAAACAGCTTCATGAATAACTCACAGTTCACCGTTTTTCTTATGTCATTGCAAAACTTTGTTGACGGGTCGCTGAGGTGAGCTGAATTTTCCCCCCCGACCCTGCGTCCAGTATAAATAGCCCAGTTTGGAGACACACCTCGACTCAAACTCCCTGGACAAATATTCCAAAAGTGGAAAAATCTAAACATTGCAGAGGAAATATGGAACAATTGCAGACACAGTGACCAGAGTCTCTCCCCTCCTCTTTGAAGCCTGGTCCAGGTGGCTCGGTTACTGCACACTAGTCACATTTAAATCCAGCGAGAACAACTCAAACCCTCTCAAACGTGGCATTCTCCCCATTCCTTCACCCCTTCAGCCTCTCACCAGAGGGTTCACAATGGCGATGGAGTGACCGTACACAGTCGAATGTGTCAAACTTTGGGAGAGCATCCCCACGGAAGCCCAGTTTTCATGTTAAATGATGTTTATCACTAGACCCTGCAGAGGGTTATGGCTGTGCCGTCATAAATCTACTGGGCAACAGGTGACACCTTTCCCTACCCCTGACCTGATTTACCTTAAAGCCTTTACCTTTTAACTCCTCCCCCTGAGGAAATCAAGAGGACAGAAGGGAAGGAGTGGGAGCCACTTACTGTGCCATTAGTAATGTACACATTGGATGGTAGTATTTGACTGTGAAAGAGTTCTGTCATAATAAGGTGGCTGGGCTACCATGAAATTATATGGAGTTGTTTTGTTTGTCTTTGCAATTGTTTTGCATCTATTTTTTGTTATTTTGCATCTTTTATAAGACATTTTATGCGTTTATGTCATAGTTTTGTATCCATTTGTGGTCATTTTACATGCATTTCTAATCATTTTGTGTGTCCTTGTCGTCTTTTTTTGTCTCTGTGTGGTCGTTTTGTGTCTATTTACAGTCATTAAGCATGTCTGTGTGGTCGTTTTGTGTCTATTTACAGTCATTAAGCATGTCTGTGTGGTCGTTTTGTGTCTATTTACAGTCATTAAGCATATCTGTGTGGTTGTTTTGTGTCTATTTTCAGTCATTTAGCATGTTTTTGTGGTCGTTGTGCATCCCTTTTGCTCTGGATTCCAGACTTTATCCGTGCTTATCTAGCTCTACTAGTCTTACAAAGTATTAGTTATCAGTTATATCAGAAAAATCCACAGCACCTACAGCCCCTCCGACCACCACCTCACACATACAGCATTCAGACAACATTGTTTTCTGCTAGCAGAGGAGCTAACATTAGCTCGTTGCTCCTGACCTGCATTTTCTGGCTCAGTAGTATTTGACTGTCGAAGAGTTCTGTCACAGCAAGGTGGGTAGGCTACCATGAAATTATTTTCCACAAACTGCATTTACAAATAAAAGAAAAAACAGATAAATGCAAAAATACATTTATTCATACATAAATAACTTGATTATTGAAAATAAACCAGTTAAAGAAAAGCAGTAAAATGTTAAATACATTTCCTGCACCTTTCATAGACGTCCAAAAATGTCCCCAGTTCAAAGGTCAAGTGATGAACGTCAATATGACGTCCGAGTTGGGTCATGGTTGGACGTCCAATGAGTGGAGCTAGTGTGGACGTCCAATATGACATGATCTGCACGTCTATACGGCGTCCGATGTTTAGTGGGATACAAATCGCGGTGGTACCTGGTCTGTTCTGAAACACTACACGACTGACAGGCGACAGGGCGTCACATGACAACGAGATCTTTCACCAGGAGGAATCCCGGTGCCCATACCTTAATGCACCTCTACAAAAAAACACAACACACTTTGAGCATCTTTCTCCAGCCTGTAGGGAACACCATTAGGTCCGGGGGTCGGATGCTGACCTCGCTCGCCTACCTACCGTTCTACTCTCTCATTAAAATAATCAGAGTGAAACCTTTTCACTACAAAAAGCACAAACTGTGGAGGAGGAAATGAATCGTGCAGCATAAAAACATGTGCTGCTGCTGTAAATGGAGCGTTACTGTCATTACGTCCCACTTACACTCGACCTAGGCTCCCATTATGAGTTAAGTGGGGTTCATTTGTATCCGTGGCAACAACGTTTTAAGGCGTGTGAATACTCCCTGATTGCACGTGTGGCTGTTTCCTGCCCAATGAGCTCTCAGTAGTACCTGACTGAAAGAGCGGCTTTGTCTTTGGTTTTCTTTTCAGGAGCGAGAGCAAGAAGTTAAAGGGGCGAGGCGAGATACTCTGAGGCTGACGGCAGGACAACAGAGCACAGAGTCATGGGAAATCTGAGGCAGTTGAGTCCAAACGGCACTGAGATCTTTTTCTCATCTGGTCTTAATCACTTTTCAAATATCACTGAGTCAAGACAGCAAATATAACGTGAGCTGCTTCAGGAAGACAGAAGTATAATCTCATGTTTCATCTGATTCAAAGTGATTGAAATTGTCTAATTATTCAAATAAAGACTTCACTGGAACAGGATCATTACCTCATTTCTACCAAGTGGGTGGAACAGCACACACCCTCCTACCTCCACCCCTCTTACCCTCCATCATGAGTCAAGTATGCCATATAGCCCCAGTTATGTTTCCTTCAAAATAAAAGCAGCAGAACAATGAGAATGTTTGTGACCCGGCCGCCACGCTGAAAACAAACCAACCAAACTTTCTAACCGTACACTAAAATGTGTTTCTTGAGCTCATGAGAAGTGATTGCAGAGTTTCAGACTTCACGTCAGCATGGATGGATTACTGAAAAGGTCTATTGGGCACAAGCCCAGGGGCCCATGAGTTCAGGGTCCCTGACCAAACTACCAAAAATGACCACAAAGATACAAAAAATGACTATAGGGATGCAAAACCACCACAAAGTAATGCTAAATGACTGAAAATTGACACAAAATGACCACATGGAGACAATAATTATGACAAAGACACGCAAATGATTAAAAATAGACATAAAACCATCACAAAAAGGTGCAAAATGACTATAAATAGATGCAAAACAATTGCAAAGACATACAAAACAACTTAAATGGACATAAAATGACCACAAAGAAAAACAAAACAACTAAAAGTGGCCTCTTTGAATGTGAGTGCACAGCCTCTCACACGTCCGTGTCTGTCGATATAAAGTGACAGCTATATGATAAAAATGTATCTTAATGACCAGCTTGAGCTTTAACTCAACCGCCTTTGAGAAATGTTTGAAGAAGCAGTGCTTTTATTTTGAAATGGGCCCTCAGAGCCCCTCATATTTCACTGTGAGCAGCTTGACGGTGTTCAGAGGTGTGACCACCAGACCTGGTCCAGTCTCTTTCCTCTGCACACAGCCGAGCATCCTGAGCTCTCTGTTCCTGCTGCTGCTGCTGCTGCTGCTGCTGCTGCTGCTCACTGGGACTTTTTAAACTTACAGCCTGGAGCTCAGCTGACCCAAAACTACACCACTGAAGAAGAGTTTGACTACGACAGGAGTGGAGTGTGTTTCTGCAGCAGGTGGGTGATAGACTCTGTTTTATTGCTTGGTTTGGTTTTGGAACATTTTATGAAGAAATGTGGAAATCATGAAGAGGAAGATATTATGATAGTGCACCGTACAATATTATGATAGTGCACCGTACATCGTAAAGATTTGTCTTATTCTAAAAAAGAAAGATAGATAACGTGACGTTCAGATGAGTTTAAAAGTCGACCAGGAGAAATATCCATCCCCTCGCTTTGTGTTCATTATGAATTTTCTTTTCTGAAAGACAAACGATATTTTAAAAAGAAATGAAGGAATTGTACTTTTGTTTTTCATTTTTCAACCAACTGAAAAGGTCTATGGGTCACAGGCCCAGGGGCCCATAAGATCAGGGGCCCTGACTCACAAAACTACCAAAAATAACCATAAAGATACAAAAAAATGACTGAAAATAGACACAAAATGACCACAAAGAGACAAAAATTATAACAAAGACACGTAAAATGATTAAAAATAGATACAAAATGATTAAAAATAGATGCAAAATGATTCAAAATAGACATAAAACCACCACAAAAAGATGCAAAATGACTAAGAATAGATGCAAAACCACCACAAAAAGATGCAAAATGACTAACAATAGATGCAAAACCACCACAAATAGATGCAAAATGACTAAAAATAGATGCAAAACCACCAAGAAAAGATGTAAAATGACTAAAACAGATGCAATACCACCACAAAAAGATGCAAAATGACTAAAAATAGATGCAATACCACCACAAAAAGATGCAAAACCACCAAGAAAATATGTAAAATGACTAAAAATAGATGCAAAATGATTAAAAAATATATATTTGTAATATAAACTGGACAATCAGTATCTCTGTATTATATCTGTGTAATTTAGAGAATAAAAAATGACAAAAGATGTTTGATAATTGTCCAAAAACTGAAATAAAACAAAGTCAAACCAAATCTGAGAACAAAATGACTGATGCTAGCCAAACTTACCTAGTCTGTGGTAGTGAGCTACCACAGACTCTTATATTTAAGTTGATTTTATTATGAAGTGGATTTAAAAACTACTGGTGTTGATGAAAGAACTGCAGGAAGTCTGACAATAAATGTATAAAGTCTGACTTCAGCAGCTCACTGTTAAAGTCTTCCATGAATATGAAAGTGACTTCTTTCCATTAGAGACGTTAAAGTGATGTTAAGGTGCAGAAACGCCACAAATGCTGCTGAAAATAACAGCAAACCTCTGCAGCAGCATGAGAAGAGTCCCTACACACACAACAAAGCAGCAATGGGCTCCTTCCTTTGGGATTGACTTTGGTAATCCACTGTAATGGACTTTACTATGAGAGGAGCTGGTACAGGGGCCAGTAGGTAACTCTTTAAAACACTCTTTTAATAAACTCTGGCTTCACTAACTACGCTGTTGGTGCTTTGTTGTGTGTGTAGGGACTCTTCTCATGCTGCTGCAGAGGTTTGCTGTTATTTTCAGCAGCATTAGTGGTTAAAAAAGACCTTTGAATGCCTTCACCGTGCTGCCCCGAGCTAATCACTGTTAGCCAAGTCCGGCTGTTAGCGACTGCCAGATTACTTTGTTAATAGTTGTTACACGGAAAAAACTGTCTCCGTGGCTTATTTGATGTAAGTAAGAGCGGATAAAGACCACGGGATGATTTCGCGCTGGAATTACAAGTTTTCATACGTGACAAAACGGAGCTCAAAGGTGAGGATCAAAGCCCCGTGAGGACCGCACCTTCGGCCCTCGACTCCGCCCTTCACGTCACGCTCTTTTCCCCGGCCTCCCGCCTGAATGTCGGCAGTGTTGAGACGTGATGGAAAAGGCTTCTGTTTACAGAGGCCCACGGTGTCGTCAGAGCTGCCGTCGTACATCAGGCCTCAGGTGGAACAGATCTGGTCTTATGGGCCCCCGGTCTCTCTGGGAGTGGACCTCACCAGCAGCTGAATGAGCTCAGTGTGGAGCCGGCCACCAGCGCAGCTCACACACACACACACACACAACACACATACACATACACACACACTACTCAGCCGCTAATGAACTTAAAGTCCAAACACCACAGCTCAGTCCTTTTAAAGGCAACGACAGAGAGTGAGCTGGAAAACATGACAGAGAATGAACACTATCGTTCAAAAGTTACATTGATCTTTGTCTTCTTTCATTGAAAAATGTCTTCAAAAAATAGTTTTGTCTCCTAAAAGAAGAATGAAATGATGAAGTCTTCTTCGATCGTTACTGAAGCAAAACGGTCAGTGTGGTCTACTACAGAGGTTAGATTGAAGAGGTTTAAAGGGACGTTTGTCAGTCCATAGTATGGCCATCTGATAGTCCAACCTGAGACGCCAACCTGTGTGTGTGTGTGTGTGTGTGTGTGTGTGTGTGTGTGTGTGTGTGTCAAACCGGATAAACCACGCTCTAACACTCAAAGGAAGCAGATAAACTTAAACTTTCCCTTAAATTAAACAGACAAGTAAATGATTCTAAAAGCCGTTGTAAACTTGTATAAGTCAAGTCATTTTAATTTGTCTGCGTGGGTTTTCTCCGGTTTCCTCCCACAGTCCAAAGACGAGCAGGTGTTCGGTTCACAGTTCATATCAATGGAGAATTAAAGTACAGGGGGACCTCAGCCTGGGCTAAAAGCGAGAAAAAAGGTAAAAAAGTATTTTATTTTGATTTAAACTCATCAATCAAAGGTGGAGCAAGACCTAATGTTGGACGGGAGACTATTCCAGAGTCTGGGAGCGGCGTCACCTACGGTTTTGAGACAAGAGTGAGGAGTTGAAAGGAGCTGTTGGGATGATGACCTGAGATTTGACAATGACGCCATCAGCGAGTGTCGATTTCTTAACGATTCAATGCAACGATTAGCAAAAGTAATGAAGTCCTGTTTTTGTCTCCTACGGTGAATCTGCTCCCGTTTAAATCTGCACAACGTAAACTCTTAACGTCTGCCTCGGAGGTTACATGAACTCTGTTTGCAAAGTAAAAGCCTGAACTCAAATGTTGGGAAGTGAGGCTCTCCCTTCTCTGCGTCTCTGGCAATAAGCGAGCGATTTGTTCAGGTGTTTGTAGAAAAGCGTGTTGGATTTCCGCAGCTCAGAGAAGTTTGCAGGAACTTGTTGAATCTGTGGTGAGAGCCAGAGCTGGATCGTCTCGACCTGGCAACATGCCCCGAGACAGTTTGTCCAAGAGTTACTGTGCCGTTTCTCTGTGCTGTTGTTTACTGAGGTGTGTAACAACACCTGTCCCTGTACGTCTTCACTGTGAGAGACTGGGCTTCGCAGACTCTTTATCTCAAACGCAGTGGGGGAGGAAGCACGCCATCCTGGAAACTGAGTGATGGGGTCTGACATGAAGAGACAGATTTCTGTACACTGGTGTGAACGTGAGGGTAACGCAGTCCATACTCCAGCTGACCGCCAGCAAAACAAAGTGCCTTTAATGCCCTTGAATGTGTCCCGCTGTGAAGTAATAGAGCCCAAGTTCATCGCTGCAACCATCGCCTCGCTGTTTAGTTCTTCTGCTCTGTTAACACGCACCACCGGGAGCAAGTTACCTGCGACGAGCCGAGGTATTAGGGTGAGACCAGCTCGCTCCCAACTACGGTTCAGAGCGTGGAAGCTTTAAAGGGAACATGCCGCCGCAGTTCGGACGCATCACACACTTCTACTTTATGAAGGGCGGGGGCGAGAAGGAAATAAAGGGCACATTAAGCGCATCCTCGCCCCTGAAGAGGGCACTTTAGCATGCGTTTGGCTCCGTTTGGCACATATTTCGGACGCAACAGGACAGAGTAACACGGCAGGCGTGTGTTGCACCTAAGCTGTAACGTGCTGCGGGAAACCCTGCCTTTTTTCTTCTTGGCTTTAAATGCCTTTAATGGAGAGTACAGAGAGTTGGGAGAGAGAGTCAGGGGGCGACACACAGCAAAGGGCTGCAGGTCTGATTTGAACCTGAGCCGCTGCGGAGAGGACCTTAAGCCTCTGCGTACCTGTCGCTCGCTTCACCAGGTTAACTTCTTGCCGCTCTGCATCAATCATTCTTTTGACTGTTAAACTCTTCAGTTCATTTAGTCGCAAACGTCTTTTCAAATTGTATGTATTTCTTTATTACGTTAAATATGTATTTCTTTTATAACACTGTCAAAGTTCAGAATTACAGTCAGACCTCATACATTAAACTCAACAGACTGGGACCAGGATCAATTGATAGTGTAATAAAGTGACTGTACACTTAATTCACTCATTCAAAGAAGTAGATTTAGTATTTTAAATCTTAGTTGATTTACGTCAGCAGGGGTGTGTGGGTGTCTTTTGATCAGGCTGGACTGACAGTGACCAAACAACCCAGCGACCGTCGCAGAGAGAAGCGGAAAAAGCTGAAAACAAGGAACAAATAAAGTAAAAGTTGTCATGAAGGAAACTTACTCCATTTCAACTTAAAGTCCTGCATTTATTATCTCACTTGATCAAACTATTAGCAGTCAGCGGTACATCAAAACCGAACGTGCACAGTAAGAACGCGGCAGATATAACGTGTAAAATAGTTTGTTTTCCTCTTGTTCACATGTTTAGAAATGTTGGTGTGAGAGTGAAATAAGACTCATTAAAATGTGTGTGTTGCATTCAGTATGTTTGGTGATGCATGTTTGTGTTCACGTCTGAAAAGGGTGTGTGTGTGTGTGTGTGTGTGTGTGTGTGTGTGTGTGTGTGTGTGTGTGTGTGTGTGTGTGTGGACAAGAAACAAATATACAAACTGGATTCGGGGAAAGTCTTTCAGTGTGGAAGGAGGGAGGAGCAGGAAGTGTTACTCAGATGCAATAACAACAAACATTTACTTTTGAAAGAACTGAAGCTCCTTTGAGTCGTGGCCGTTGAGAGAGTGTTGTAATCATTTGCCCGGCACGTGGACGTTAAATACACCAGCGCTTGTCTTGGAACACGGGAATCATGACTGTCGGAGACTCTGAAAAGTGGAGTTCAAACAAGATGGACAAACTTTGACTTTACACGCCTGTGAATATTCTCATGTGTCCAGGTCGTCGTTCTCCTCAAAGCAATTTCAGTCCAAAGCAACTGGACTTGGTTATTTGTCTAAGAAGACGTTTCACCTCTCAGCCAAGAGGCTTCATCAGTTCATGCACGCATCAGACCAGGCTGGGACTGGACCAGGACCAGGACCAGGACTAGGACCAGGCTGGGACTGGACCAGGACCAGGCTGGGACTTTACACGCATCAAATAAGCCATCGAGACAGTTTTTTCCGCGTATGAACTATTAACAGAGAAAATAAAAACCCAATTTCAAAAGTTACATTGTCTTCTTTCATTGAAAAATGTCTTTTTTTTTAAAAAGAGAGACATAAAAACAACAATCCAAAATAGTTTTGTCTCCAAAAAGAAGAATGAAATGATTCAAACTTTGATTTTGAATTAGTTTTCCAGTCGTCCTCGATCGTTACTGAAGCAAAACGGTCAGTGTGGTCTACTACAGAGGTTAGACTGAAGAGGTTTAAAGGGACATTTGTCAGTCCATAGTATGGCCATCTGATAGTCCAACCTGTGTGTGTGTGTGTGTGTGTGTGTGTGTGTGTGCGCATCAAAACAGATCAACCACGCTCTAACACTCAAAGTGTACACTACCCAGTTTCAGCCTCAGCTTTTTTACTAAGCAGAGAACATGAGGCTTAAAAGTCCCGAATCTGGGACTGGCTCCAGCACCCCCTGCGACCCCGACCCCGACCCCGGGAGAAGCGGTTGAAGATGAATGAATGAATGAATGATTCCTACCGCTTCTCCACTTAGTACCTAGTACTATAGGTGTTCTTACTTCCTGTGTATCCTGTTTTTTTGAATACACTCAACAAAACAAACAATAGCCAACAAACAACACAATAACCGCTTGTGTAAAAATAAATAAATGACAAGTATGGTAAAAAGTGAGAACCCTAGTGTTTGTCAGACCCCTCTTCTTCCCTGTACCTCGTAAACACCGTCCGTTTGTACCGTTGTTTGAATCTGCTCATGGTTGGACGTCGTCTGAGCTCCTCCGCTCGTCTGTTCCACACTTTCACTCCACATATTGAAATGCAAGAGGTTTTTAAAGTTGAGCGTGCACACAGATGTTTTAGATTCAGTTCTCCCAGGAAAAAACATGCTTGAAGATTTACTGGTAACGAGTAGGTTGACTATGAGCTTGATTCATTTCTTGTGTAATGTGATATTTACTTGTACTTTGCTATTTCCCTGTTATTTCCTTTCCAATTCCAGGTGAAATATGATCAGGTGGATCGTGTCGCTATCCGTGTGTCTACATGTCATCTCAGCAGCATTTGATTACATTTATGAAGAGCACTCCTTTATGGGTAAGGAAGCGTTCATGGATTAAGTAGGTAGTTGAAATGTCAGTGACAAAACTATTGGAGCTCAGTGTGTGGTCATCTCTTCCTCACTGCACCTCACCGCCAAATACCAGCAGTCTAGTCTTTGAATTGCATTCATCCGTCAACGGTTTCTGATCCCTGCCACAGACCCGGAGGATGTGCTGAGCGTGAGCATTCCTCTGGAGGAGCCACAGCGTCCTCTACTGGGAGCAACGCTGGTACTACCGTGTTACTTCAAGGTGTGTAATTATAAGATTTTTTACTAAATGTCAGTTTTGAAAACCAGTATGTTTTCCACCGTATATCCCATACATACAGATGTGGACAAAGCCACCATTTGCATAATTTAGAAATGTATAATATCTAGTTTTTGTATTAACACTGAATCGAATTACTACATGAAATGTGAAAGGACTTATTTGTACTGACAAAACTACAGGGAATGATCACCAGAATATGCAGCTCTATAAAACCTTTTTCTGCCTCTTTTAGAGGCTCGTTAGCTCATCGCTTTGTCTTTCATTCTCAGTGCTCACACCAAAGGGGAGACAGGCACAGTTAAGGACTTGCCGAGAGTTAAATATCCAGCAGATAATGAGCCAGATATTTTCTGAGGAGGTGGTGGAGACCAAACACAGAGCTAAAACTCAAAGGAAGCTTGAGCTTAGATTAATCAAGTGGACAAAAACATGATGACATGGTTCGTGAACACTATGGGATTAGTGGCTTTGGCTGTTCTTGGTGTTCTGGTACTTTCAAAAACATCTACTGTTATTCTCTACAAAAGTCGAGTCCATAACCTCTTCTCATAGATAGAAATATATGTATTTAAATATCAATGCATTGGCCATACATCTAAAACAGCAGACTGAAATTTGTGGTGTTGTTGCTACCTACTTAGGACCACACTGTCCCAGACCCAGGAGCTCCCACCATCGCTCCCCTCGCTCATCGCATCAAATGGAGCCTCGTCACCAAGGAAAAGGTCACCACTATCCTGGTGGCCTTGGAAGGACAGGTGCGTATCAGCGAGAGCTACCTGGACAGAGTTCATCTGTTGGGCTACCCCGTGACTTCTACAGACGCTAGCATCAAGATATCTGAGCTGAGGTCCAGTGACACAGGAGTCTACCGCTGTGAGGTTCAGCACGGCATCGAGGACAACCACGACATTGTCCATGTGCAGGTTCAAGGTCAGTGAAGCGACTGAAGGGCATTCAACTGATGTGAATATCCCCGAAATACATTATCCATGTTGTTTTCCTCTAATAAGTTGCCAAATCCTTGTAGGCAACATCTATCCCAAATGATCCTGCATAACTTTTAATTCCACTTTGTTCATTCTCAGTTAAACTAAAGTACATGTTAATCTCTCCAGGTATGGTGTTCCACTACCGCGCGATCATGGGGCGCTACACTTTGACTTTTGAAAAGGCTCAGGCAGCATGCACCCAGAACAGTGCGGTCGTGGCTTCACCTGAACAGCTTCAAGCCGCCTACGATGATGGATTCCACCAGTGTGACGCTGGCTGGCTTTCTGACCACACAGTCAGGTGGGTTTGTTGTTTAACACCGTGGGGAGAGCATCATGACACATTTAGGTTTGTACCTTGACTAACGAAGAAGGAAATTCACACATTCCACTGTAAAAGTGTCCAAAAAACACCTTAAAAACTGGTCAATGGCAATTGTATACTTTATTTATTTACTACATTTACCGTATTTTCCGCACTATAAGTTGCACCTAAAAACCTTCAAATGTCTCAAAAGTCGACAGTGCGCCTTATAATCCGCTGCTCCTTTAATGGACCCATATTGAGCCACAACAGGTCTCGCAACTACGGTGAGCAGCCGCGACTCTATTTTCCCCCGTAGAAGAAGTAACGCGCGGGGCATGCTGAGATATACGACTGCGCGAAGCGTGCCGTTTCATTTCCATTTGTGTGTTTGTGTTAAGACTTTAAGACAATGACAATTTAAGACAATACTTTGACAATGTTAAGGGACCATAATGACCGGCAACATTAATTCACTTTGCGTCTTGTTACTAGTGCAGCTACACGTCTATTGGTGTCCTTGCATTTACTTAGTACGCAATCAGGCCATGTAATTAGTACAAAATGTGGTCAGTGTAAACCATGTGGGTACTTTTATGTTTTAAAGCTCAACTGCATATCATGAAACATCATATTCTTGCCAGACACTTTCCAAAGCATACCATAAATGTTCTTGTTTTCCATTAGTTTAAGCACTGTTATAGAGTCAGCTTTCAAAGCCTCAGGACTTACTTAGATAAATGTCTTCGGTATCAATTCTGTCATTTTGCATTTTGGCATCATTGTTAAAATGGATTATATTGAAAAAACTCCTTTGTGGTGTTGTCAAGGATGTTCCAACATCTGAGAATTCCTAGTCAGCAGCGTGGCATTGACAAACTCAAAGCAAGAGGACAAGAGGGGAAGTTGTGAAAAGAAGATGGTGTATTTGGTAGTTCTAAGGTTGCTATACATGGTGCAGCACATGTTAGATGTCAGAGTCTGCTTGAGAACACAAAGAGGGAGAGTTTTCAAATTCATCCGTTTGTAAGTTCATATTCTAGTTTTCATATCGAAGACACTAAAGCTTATTCCCATTTAACTAAAGGTACCCGATCCATGACCCTCGTGTGAACTGCTATGGTGACAAAGAGGAGCTGCCTGGGGTCAGGACATACGGAGTGAGAGAGCTCAATGAGACTTATGACGTCTACTGCTTCACTGAGAAGATGACAGGTACACTGTGACGAACATTTCTCTGTGATTGTTTTCAGGTTTCGGGTATTTTAAGCTCATTTTCATTATTAAATTAAATGAACCTCTCTTATCTGATACAGGCAGAGTTTTCTACACTGCTTCTGCCGAAAAGTTCACCTTCTCCGAGGCTGTGGTCGCATGCTCTAACCAAGGAGCTCAGTTGGCCACTACTGGGCAGCTCTACCTGGCCTGGCAGGGGGGGATGGATGTCTGTAACGCCGGCTGGCTGGGCGACAGGAGCGTCCGCTACCCCATCAACGTCCGTCGGCCACAGTGTGGAGGGGGTCTGTTGGGGGTGCGAACTGTTTACCTCCACACAAACCAGACAGGATACCCGCTTCCTGAGTCCCGTTATGACGCTTTCTGCTACACAGGTAGGCCATCATTTAGACAATGACAGGTCACTGAAAGCACTGTCCTTTTTTTGGCATTAGTTATCAATACTGTAAGTGTATTAGATGACTTGTGAACCAACACAGTCACAGCTATAACAAAGGTTTCTCAACCATCTCTTTTCTCGATCATCCCCAGAGTCCCCTGATGAGGAAGGTTCAGGCATCATAGAAGAGGGAAGCGGCGTGCTGAGTGTTACAACAGTGACACGAAGCCCAGAAGTGTTCTTCGTGAGGACAACCACAGAGAGCGAGGTGGCCGGAGAGGTGGAGACCCAGCGGCCAACCATTGGGGACTTCACCTACACATGGAGTCCTACAGAGATGCCGTTGCCTCAGCCTCCAAGCGTCACTGAGGTCATCACTGACGTGATAGAGTCGGCCACCGCGAGGCCAGACGTAGGCAGAGAGCCCAGCAAAGGCTTTGTGATTCCTACGACTGGTCAGTGATACTGAACTGCTGATGCACGTTATGATTGTAACGTCACATAGAAAGTCCAGTAAGTGTCCCTAATAATAATAATGTCTCCTGTTTTCTCTGTGCAGGTGTGGTCTTCCATTATCGCTCAGGATCCAGCCGCTATGACTTCACGTTTGTTGAGGCGCAGCTAGCCTGCCAGAGTGTCGGAGCCTTCATCGCCACACCAGAGCAGTTGCAGGCAGCGTATGAGGCTGGATATCACCAGTGTGATGCAGGATGGTTACTGGACCAGACTGTAAGGTAAATCTCAAATGTATTTTCAGAGCAGGCAAAAGGATTCCTGTCCCAAATATAATACGACATCACGTTTGCTGTTTTCTAGGTACCCCGTTGTTTTCCCTCGGGAGAAGTGTGCTGGAGATCTGGGGGATCAACCTGGAGTTCGGTCATATGGTTTGAGGCCAGGAGACGAGAGATATGATGTGTACTGCTACATTGATGGGCTTAAAGGTAAGAAGAAAACACTGCTTAGCTTGTAAAATGATCCACTCCGAACAAGCTTACCAGCATGACTTGTTGTTTCCTCCTTACCTGCTCCACAGGTGAGGTTTTCCATGTGGGCTCTGCTGAGGGTTTCACCTACAAGGAGGCAGCTTCTAGCTGTCGAGAGCAGAATGCTGTACTGGCCTCCACTGGAGAGCTCTACGCAGCCTGGAAAATGGGTTTGGACAAGTGCCGTGCTGGCTGGCTAGTGGATCGTAGTGTCCGCTATCCCATCAACAACCCCCGTATTGGGTGTGGAGCTGGGAAATCAGGAGTGCACACTGTGTACGCTCACCCCAACCAGACAAGCTTCCCTGAACTTGACACCAGATTTGATGCATACTGTTTCAGAGGTAACCACCATTATCTGAACAGGTTCATTCAGGCTTTTCTTTTTCATCATTCATTGGTCATTTTGTCTCATTGTTTAATTCTTACAGCGGATATTCTACTTATCGCAAATGAAACGGGACTGAACATCACAGACATTGAGGAGGCCCTCCTTAACCTTACATCGATTACTGATTTGTTGAGACCTGGTAAGCTATATTGAAATCATGCACAAATAATTTCATAACTTGTGCAAATGTCCCTTTTACATCCTATACTCATTTTTCCCTATATGTTCCTTTAGTTGTTCCTTCCATCGTCTCTCCCATCCCTGTGGATACTTCAGGCTCCGGCTCCGGCTCCGGCTCAGCAGACTTTGGCTCAGGGTCTGCAGTTGATGGTGCCTCTGGGAGTCACTCTGGAGACTTGTCTGGATCTGGAGATCCGTCTGTTTCAGGAGACAGGGTGATACCTGGAGACTTGTCTGGATCTGGGGATCTGTCTGGTTCAGGAGACAGGGTGATATCTGGAGACTTGTCTGGATCTGGAGATCTGTCTGGTTCAGGAGACAGGGTGATATCTGGAGACTTGTCTGGATCTGGAGATCTGTCTGGTTCAGGAGACAGGGTGATATCTGGAGACTTGTCTGGATCTGGAGATCTGTCTGGTTCTGGAGGCCAGGTAATCAGTGGAGATCTATCTGGCTCTGGAGAACTGTCTGGTTCTGGAGACAGGGTTATCTCTGGAGATCTGTCTGGCTCTGGAGTTCTGTCCAGCTCTGGAGACCTGGCTGGTTCTGGAGACAGGGTCACCTCTGGAGATATCTCTGGTTCTGGAGACCTGTCTGGATCTGGATTCTTGTCGGGTTCTGGAGACCTGTCTGCATCTGGATACTTGTCTGGTTCTGGGGACCTGGTCGGCAGCGCCAGTGCTGAGCTGCCCAGTGGAGCATCAGGTCTCAGCAGTGCAGATGCTTCTGGATCAGCTCTGAGTGGAGAAGGGTCCGGCATCACTGTTCTTTTTTCGGGTATCGACAGTGTTGTCTCTGGAGAGGGCTCTGCTTCAGGAGGACTCCAAGAAATTGGAGAGGGAAGCACAGAGATCCTTATCTTCCCTTCTGAAGGGTCTGGAGTGATCAGTGGTAGTGGGGACCTGTCCGGATCTGGTTCTGGTTTGAGCTCTGCAGAGAGTGGCTTTTCCATAGACAGCTCAGGACAGTTCTCTGGCATGTCGTCTGGTTTCATCACCGGCAAGGACTTTTCTGGGTTCAGTGGTTTCCCATCGGGATTCTCCTCTGGAAGTGCTAGTGGACAGTCTGGGGAGTTTTCGGGAAGCGGAGATGCTAAGATCTTACTGATAGATGGTGAACTGATAGAAGCCTCCTCCCCTGTTACCCACAAAGAGTATGAGCTTGGGGGAGGCTTTCTGGTGTTCAGTGGCTCTGGAGACATTTCAGGATCTGGGACTCACAGTGGGGATCTCAGTGGCTCAGCCTCTGGCAGTGGCTCTGGGTTCTTCTCAGGCGTGACCTTTGTAGGTTCAGGGTTCACTGACCTTACAGTGTCGTCCTCTGGAGAACAGGAGGCCTCTGGGTTTTTACTCTACGGTTCTGGACAGGGAAGTGGTGGACATTTCTCTGGATTTGGAAGTTCCAGTTTCCCCTCTGGATCTGGATTGGGAATGTCTGGATCGGGAGTGTCAGGATCTGAGTCCTCAACAAGTGGAGAAGAAGGCAGTGTTACATTTTTGAGTGGGGATTTTTTGACAGAGGTATCTGGAGACACAACACTGTCTATGGAGATTGGACAGGGGTCAGTGGAGTACAGTGGAGAAGGAAGCAGCAGCAGTGGTTTCCACTCTGGCAGCGGAGACACGCGCTTGTCCACAGCCAGCGGCGCTTCTTCAGGAGCATCCTCTGGAGATCTACCACAGGTGGTGCTGTCCTCTCCATCCAGTGAGTGGGCGCCAACAGAGAGCACTACAGGACCAGAGGAGGCCCTTAGTGGGTCTGAACCATCACAGACCCCTGGTGACGTATATAGGACCCCCCACCCGGTGCTTGCCCCAGCAGGACTGGCTGCTCCTCCAACCGCAACTACACCAACCTCCGTGCACACACCAGGCATTATCGAAGAGACTAATTCAGTGGAGGGTAGGTCAACATATTCTTATTTTTTTCCCGTCACTAGTTGTAAAATACTAATATCTTTTTTGACAGAGTGTGCTGGGAGGAATGGAAAGCAGTGTTTGTTCAAACTTAGAAGTATGATGTATCCACACAGCATACAGCTGGAGTGGAAATAATTAGTTGATTAATCAATCACTCGATCAAAAGAAGTGAATTTATTACAACTGCACATACAGCTGATATAGTTTCTGCTGCAGAATGTAGAAAGAGTTTTGAAAGGTCCACAAAAGCCACAGAATCTCAGGCATGTCTTATTATATCTTATCATGAAATCGGCAGTCCATTGACCTGCAAATGAAGAGCTCTTTTCCAAAACGAGATAAAAGCCAAATAAAAAAAAATGAGTTTGTCACTTTGCTGTGTACAGAACCTTTTCACTGCTTCATCAGTGTTTCATGCCAAATCTCTATATTTCCTTGTTTAAAATGGTCTCAAGATGCAGTTCCTTTCCAAACCGCGACCAGCGCCAAACCTATTTTTAGCCTAAATGCGATCCGTCCTCTCGACCAATCAGAATTCAGTGAGCGTTCTATGCGATCCAACATGGCGGCGCTCTGAAGCTGGAGAGTTAGGGCGCACTCACACTGTCCCGGGCTTTAGGGTACTTGTCCCCCCTCCCTCTCCCCCCGCGCCCCAGCCCCGTTTGTACTCACACTACCTGGGCCTCGGCCAATGCTTCTTGCTGTCCATACGTCATCACGCCGTAACACGTCACACGCATTGATCGCGTGTGCGTGGCTTTGTTTACAAATCTTTCCGTAGACCTCAGAGTTTTTGTGCGTCTTGTCGACTGTTTTTGAATCTTTTCATCGACCAAATCTGCAGTAAACACTCCACCTCCGCATCACACCAACGTGAACCTTTCGCCGCCATTGTTGTTGTTGTTAAATGTCCGTGCATGGTCCCTCCTTCTATTTACATGTCCGAACAGGCGCACATACTGCTACCGCCGTAGGGCTCGTGCTCGTGCTCGTACACGTGCGCACGCTCGTGCTCGTACATGTGCAAACGGCTCTGCTAAAGTGGACGGCCCGCTGTCCGCAGTTATGCGCGGAGTGCGCCCTTAATAAACCATTTTGACAAGATACATTGAATATTAACCAAATGTGTGGGTCTGGGTAAAAAATGTAATTTTCCTGAAAACTATTAAAATGGATTTATAGCGTTTTGGAAAGGAGCTCCTCATATATAGTCCCCTTGATACGGAGAAAGTGAAAAACTATTCCTGTACCACTCACAGCTACACCATCTCCTCTAAAGGACGTGTTTTGAAAAACTGATCAAATGTGAATTCATTACTGTGGTCTGAGTGTCAAGTTATTATTTTTTTTATAGAGTAGCTCAATGAATACCTCTATGAGTACACTTATCAGGTAAATGCATTTGAGAGATGTGTTCAAGTGTAAGGAAACTACAGTACAATCAGGAGAGTGGGAGGATGCATTCAGCTGTGACATCTGCAAACGCCGATGAGGTCAACATTCAGAAAGAACTCATTTGCGACACTAGCACTCCAGATTAGATGAATCGTGGATGCATCTCTCTTTCCAAAGTATTACGTCGTGTGTGTCATTGAGTAACTAGACCTGTTTTTCTAGGTGGTTTTAACCCATGTGAACCCAACCCCTGTGGTGCTGTGTCATGCACGGTAGAGGACGGGGTCGCTCTCTGCCATGGTAAGTTCCCAAACTGCTACAAGTCCTTCTTTCTCTAAACTACTGATTACAACGTTGTGTGATGATGTTTTGGTTTAACAGACTTCACCGGTTTACGTCTCTCTGTACGTCTTTGTTGTTGAGCACTTTGCATGTTTTATATTGTTGGTATGCAATCTGTTTATTAATCAGATACACGATTAACTGGTTGTAGTTATATTCACAGTTTATAAATACACATTACTAGACTTACCAAATATCTTTTTTTCTCTCCCTGCTGTTCTGTCTTGATGTGTTTTGCGTCATATTTTTGCTGTTTCGTGTTCCTTTGATCTCCTCGTGTTCACGTTGTCCGTGTCTGGCTATGTGTCTCTGTGTGTTTGTGCGGCAGACTGAAGGTTTGGGCGCTTGTCAAATATGTGTCAGCTCTGCTCTGAGGTTGTTCAGCCTCCGTGTCACACTTGTTATCACAATTTTCCTTCAGCCTATATGTTGTTTTTGGTCTGCTGTGCCATATACACCGCCTCCACTCTGCTGTACGCATGCTAAACCTGGGACAACATATGTGCTTTCTGGCACCGTATGGCTGCTCTCATTCTGCTGGAATTACAATACTGATCTTCTGCTGCAACCAACCACAGATTCAAACTTAAACTTACTGCACATATTACAATTATTAGTTGCTCTCTTTGCAGACATAAACACAGATTTGGTATATATTTCAGTGGATACTGTAAAACCTAAAACAAGACTTATCAAAAACAAAGTAACACAGAAGATGATTTGTTGTGCAGTGAGTCTAATTTGCATCACAGGTTGCAGCTGCTTCAGTATTGTTCACTAACCTGTCAGCCCTGAGGTGTGATAGTCCTTCTATCACAGCTTCACCCTCCCTCACCTTGCTGGCCAGTTTCCCATCCCCACCCCACGCTGAAACAGTAGTGTCACCCACCCCCTGTTTTGCAGAGGTAGATGTGTGCCATCCCAACCCTTGCGCCAATGGAGCCACCTGTGTGGAGAGTGCAGACTCTTACAAATGCTTATGCCTGCCCAGCTACGGAGGGGAACGTTGTGAGATTGGTATGAGATCAGCTTCAGCTAATAAATACTAACAACAGCCTCTCAAAAACAACTGAAGAAACAGCTGAAGAGAGATGCTGAACATCACCAGCTGATAGCATCGGTACTCGCAGTGGCTCTGTGAGGAGTCCTGCGGGCCCAGCAGTTGAACATACACAACATGGAGCTGTACCTGGTTTGACAGACCCTGTTTCTTATGAATGAAAAAGGCTATAGAAGTAACTAAAGGGTCAGTTCACCCCAATCACAAAAAACATATTTCACTTAGCAGATGCAGCATCTAGTAGTGCAGTAACTGTTTTACTGCTAAAAACAAGTTAGGAGTCGTTCAAAGCGATGAGCATGAGGTACTACAGTACTAAGAGCAATACTCTAAAGAGTTTTGAGGGTCGTGTCATTTTGTTTTATTTCTTAAAAATGGTTTTAACCACGTTTTCTTCTCAAGAAAGCTGCTAACTTTAGCATGCCTGGCTAACCAGCCCTCTGCAGTAGTCGCCAAGCGTTACTTCCAAGACGAAGCAGCAGCATATAATTAACAACATGATTTAAGGCAGGGGTGTCAAACTCCGGCCCGTGGGCCAAATCTGGCCCTCAAGATCATATCAAGGTTCTGTGAGAGCTGGCCCGCGAGTATAAAGCACATCCACCGCTACTTTTCTGTAACAAACATGAGCATCCATGCTACCAGTCTCTGCAGACACACTTAATCCACCCCTCCCCAAAAACGACCCAAAGAAAGATGGAGAACAGGAGCTTTCAGCAGCGGTGGGAGGCAGATGATCTGTTTCTGAAGGTAAAGATGACAAAACGTCCAAAAACAGATGAAAACACCACAAAAAGATGACAAAACGACCAAAAACTGATTAAAACACCACAAAAAGATGACAAAACGACTAAATACAGACGCAAAACACCACAGAAACGTGGCAAAACGACCAAAAACAGATGAAAACACCACAAAATGATGACAAAACGACTAAAAACAGATGAAAAACACCACATAAACGTGAAAAAAACAACTAAAAACAGATGAAAACACCACAAAAAGTGAAAGAAACGATTAAAAACAGATGAAAACACCACAAAAACGACCCAAAGAAAGATGGAGGACAGGATCTTTCAGCAGATGATCTGTGTGTGAAGGTAAAGAGCTGTTTGTCAGCGTGGCTGTAACCAAAGAATCAAACAGAAGAAACACCACGACAAGAACAAGGAGCTGCACTGGAAAGCTTCAACGTTACACATCTGGAGAGAAGGAACACATGCACATTTGCAGTCTGTAGATATTGAGTTTGGCCCGCAACTTTGTCCCAGTTTTTAAATTTGGCCCACTGGGAATTTGAGTTTGACACCGCTGATTTAAGGTATTTCAGGTTGCATTTGAAATAGTCCAGTATCATCATGTCCAGGTCATTGAAAACCTGCCTCCATTATCAATATAAAATGCCAACAGAGAGCACTACAGGACGAGAGGAGGCCCTTAGTGGGTCTGAACCGTCACAGACCCCTGGTGACGTATATAGGACCCCCCACCCGGTGCTTGCCCCAGCAGGACTGGCTGCTCCTCCAACCGCAACTACACCAACCTCCGTGCAGACACCAATATAAAATGCCGTGTTAGAATACTTAGAGTGAACATTACATTTAAAGAAACAAAAACATACTGCAGGGTGTATTTTAACGAACAATATCACAATAATCAGGTTGTAAAAGTACTTCTAATGACAACTGCCTTTAAGGGTGTGTTCAGACAGAGAGTGAGGAAATATAGTTTAATGTTATTCGGGTGAACGGACCGTTTAAATGAAGTCATTAAGGAGGACCAGGAGAATGAATGAAGCCTTTGAATGTTACAGTAAAAAGGGGGAAAAATGGAAATTCACAATTACATTACTGTTGGGCGGGGCCGACCCAGCTGAAGTGAAGCATTAGGCGTAGTTTTCCATTCTGTATCGGGACGTTTGTTTCATTCGTCAGGATGGAAACTGCCCATCGTCAGACTGACGGCTCACAAGACAAGTACTGCACATGAAAAACTGAAACGCTACATGGGTTGTGAATAACATCAAGCACTTCATCAGCTGCTCAAACACTAATACGGCACAGATGAATGATAAGAATACAGAAGAGCTTCTCATCATCAGATGCTGTGCTTTAGTTTTCCAACCCATCTGTAGTTGTCTGAGTTATTTGAGCACTAAAAATGTAAAAATACACTAAACTATAGTGAATATATAAATGTATGTTGAGGTGCAAGTGCATCCAGAACGTCACACAGTGGATGAATGTTGACTCTTTGGTGTTGTGGCTGCAGATGAGCAGCAGTGTGAAGACGGTTGGACTAAGTTTCAGGGGAACTGCTACGTGCACTTCTCTGACAGAGAGATGTGGCTGGACGCAGAGCAGCGCTGCCGGGACCTGAGCGCCCACCTGGTCAGCATCATCACCCCGGAGGAGCAAGACTTTGTCAACTGTGAGTGCATAATGTGGTGTGTGTGTGTGTGTGTGTGTGTGTGTGTGTGTGTCTAGAAATGAAGATGGTGATAAAGAGTCTCAACACTTTGTTTTCTTCTTTCAGCAAACGCACAGGACTACCAGTGGATCGGGCTGAATGACAAGACCGTAGAAAACGACTTCCGCTGGACAGATGGTACTCCGCGGGTGAGTGAGGACATTACACTGGTGTGTTGCTCCCGTTACAGGCAGGGCAATGTTTATATATATAAATATATAGTATGTATCCTAAAGTGTACTGAACAGGCATAGTGGGCAGAGGCCCAAAGGACAGGGAGCCTCTGGGCCAGAGCCTTTGAAGAAAGTGTTACTATTTCTTATTGGAAAGTTATCAAACAACTACAACATGACCGAAAACGATGATAAAGAGATGCAAAACTACAAAAAGAACCAAAACAACCACAAAGAGATGCAAAACAACACCAAAAAGACATATATCAATCAAAAACAGATGCAAAACAACAACAAAAAGACATAAAACAACACCAAAGACATGCAAAACAACAACAAGGAGATGCTAAATGTCAACAAAGAGACACAAAATGACTATAAAGAGATGAAAACAACTACAAAAAGACATAAAACAATCAAAAAGAGATGCAAAACAACAACAGAAAGACACAAAACAACCACAAAGACATGTGCAACAACAACAAGATGCTAAATGTCCACAAAATGACTAAAGAGATGAAAACAACTACAAAAAGACACAAAACAACCACAAAGACATGCAAAACAACAACAAAAAGACATAAAACAATCAAAAAGAGATGCAAAACAACAACAGAAAGACACAAAACAACCACAAAGACATGTACAACGACAACAAAAAGACATAAAACAATCAAAAAGAAATGCAAAACAAAGACAAAAAGACATAGAACAATAAAAAAGAGATGAAAAACAACAACAGAAAGACACAAAACAACCACAAAGACATTCACAACGACAACAAGGAGATGCAAAATGACTACAAAACAATCAAAAAGAGATGTGAAACAACTACAAAGAGACACAAAACAACCACAAAGTCACACAGAATACTTGCAACAGCTATGTTTGCTAAAGTTTGTTTGTCCCTGAGCATCTGGAGAATTCTGGATCATCGGGCAAATGTTACTGAACGAGACACAAAACGACGACAGACAATGTGTCAGTTTGTGGGTCTTCCTCGTGTGTGCTGCAGGAGAGCTGGAGACGCTTTTACATGTCTGTCACCAGGGACCCACAGTCTCATGATCCGTCCAAGCTTCAGGGACTTAAAGATGTAGAATCATGCAGTAATTATCTCCAAGAGAATAAACTCTGTCCACTCGTGTACACGGACAGTTATCTCAGTGACCAACCACATAAACGTCAGCACAACAATCCTCTCCACCTCATAGAGGAAACATTTGCAAATGTAAACAAGGTCAAAAATGACTCTGTGTTTAAATTTGACAGCTCATAACAACACGTTGATCGTCCTATATCGACTTCTATTTCACTTTGCACTGGAAACAACAGCGCAAGTTCATTTTTGAGCCGTTCATTCACCTAAATTAACTAAAAAGTAAGTAAAATTGCTGTTTGCACTTGTGATTAGAGGCTGTGTCTGAGCAGGTGAGATGCAAAAATGCCAAAACAAGCACCAGAATAGCAGCGCACCATGTGACCTGCATAACCACAACCTCAGGTGCAACGCTGCACCCACACTGACACAGAGTAACAGGCGCAAGCATAAAAAGAAACTGACGAAATTAAACAAATTAAAAACGTGACTGCGGTGGTGGAAGCTTCTTGCTGCAGCTCCATGCAGCGCTCGCGTCTGTGCTTTACGGTTGGGGTTCGCCTGACTCTCACCTGTTCTCTGTGTCCGGGTTTACCTTGTAGTAAAAGGTGCATTGCTTCTTCCTCCTCTTCTTCTTCTTCAGCAATACGAGAACTGGAGGCCGAACCAGCCGGATAATTACTTCAACTCTGGAGAAGACTGCGTGGTGATGATCTGGCACGAGAACGGCCAGTGGAACGACGTGCCCTGCAACTACCACCTGCCGTTCACCTGCAAGAAAGGCCCGGGTATGTTGAGTCACGCCTAACAACCGTGACTAAGGCTTTAAAGCCAGAGTCAAGCCATTTTTTCAGATACTGGTCGTCGCAAAAACATCCAGATAAGGAGACAGACAAGTTTCTTCTTCCCCAGCTGAAGTCGTTTATGTCCGTTAGCTCAATCATCATCACACATTATCTTAGTTTAAATCATACAATTCACATGAAAGGGAAAGCTGGAGAAGCAATAGCTTATCTAGTCGCGCCCCTGCACCCCACAGAATGCATTATCTTAATCCTGCTATGACATTTGACATAAGATGGTTCAGTAGCAGGTAGTAATCAGAGGCAGGCTACGAGTGTGTCCATATCAGTCCTCATATTGGGCTTTTCAGTGTCTGCTTCTGTTTGGGTACAAGTGGTTTTTGTTTTTTCTCCCGTACCCAGTGGTGGATTAAGGTTGTCAGGGGCCCCTGTTTGTTTGAGCCCCCTATATTATTAATCAAACTTTATCAGAAAAAAGAACCTTAAAAAATGTTCTTTAGTAGATCTTGGTCTCGCGCGTTCATCTCATCTCATCTCATCTTATCCTCATCCTCTTATCCGCGGTCGGGTCTCGGGGGCAGCAGCTTTAGCAGGGGACCCCAAACTTCCCTTTCCTGGGCCACATTAACCAGCTCTAACTGGGGGATCCTGAGGCGTTCCCAGGCCAGTGTGGAGATCTAATCTCTCCACCTGGTCCTGGGTCTTCCCCGAGGCCTCCTCCCAGCTGGACGTGCCTGGAACACCTCCCTAGGGAGGCGCCCAGGGTTCATCATTACCAGATGATCCTGAACCACCTCAACTGGCTCCTTTCAACACAAAGGAGCAGCGGCTCTACTCCGAGTTCCTCACGGATGCTGAACTTCTCACCCTCTCTCTAAGGGAGACTCCAGCCCCCCTCCGGAGAAAACACATTTCGGCCACTTGTACCCTGTATTGAGAGAACGGACCTCGACGTAGAGGTTACATCAGTTTTTTATAAAGTCTATGGGGAAAACTAAGCAAAAAAAGCTAAAAGAGGCTAAAAAAATCTCCTCAGTTCCATTAAAAACCTCCATAATTTCAGCTGAACTGTGAGGGATCCCTTTCATACAGAGCCGTAAGATTTGATGTTCATAAAAAATATATATATTGGTTAATGTAGGTTTTATAAACACTAAGTTCAACACGCTTTGATACTGCATGACGCCCTGCGGCCTCTGGTTCTGTCCTCAGTGTCCTGTGGCGCCCCGCCGGAGGTGGAGAACGCCCACATGTTTGGCAACAAGAGGGAGGAATACCCCGTCAACTCCATCATCCGGTATCAGTGCAACCCCGGGTTTGCACAGCGCCACCCACCGGTGGTTCGCTGTAAAGCGGACGGACAGTGGGAGAAACCTCAGGTGGAATGTACTGACGGTGAGTGCGGTCTGCACGGAAACACCCTGAATGCTCACTGACAGTAAAAGAGCCAGGGTGTGTTTTCTTTAACTCACTCTTCTTGTGTTTGTCCCTCGCCGCAGTGAAAGCCAGAAGAAGGATACAGAGGAGCAACAGCAGGAGCCCGGGGGCAGCCGGCAGAAAGCTTCACTAAGAAGGGAACAAAAAAAAAAAGAGGAATTAATAATTTAAGAACACTTGCAGCACACGGAAATCCATTTTCCATTTGAGTGAAGATGATCTGAAGGGTTAAGTAGGTGGACGGCTACGTCACGGTTCGATCTCCCCTGACCCTCGTAATATATTTGAATTATATATAATAATTTTATTGCTCTGAGTTATTTGCATTATGTCTTGTAATATAATTGTGTTTGTTTGAAACCATTCCTGGGATGCTTTTGTTCCACAGTCTGATAGAAGTGTCTGGTTCACTGCAGACTGCCGTAGATCTGGATCACACGGATGGAAGCCGGTGATGTGAGGCTTCAGAAAGTTATATGTTTGTGTGCACGCATGGCACGGCGTCATGTTTTATCTCTCAGAAGAAACAACACAGCGGGGGTGGAGGGGGGGAGGCAAAGTCAAAGTGAAATACTGGTGTTTTTTAAAGTTCGCATCAATCGTTCCCAGTTCCCCGATGACTCCTACGCTCACTCACTCGTGTGGGCGAAGGTGTCATTTCTCCTGTGTTTGTCACCGTTCCTTCCTGAAATACAGCCTGAAAAACAACTTTCACAGTGTGACTGACACAGTAAAAACATTTCTTTTGAATTCTCAGACATTTTAAAGGATTATTGGATGTTAGTGGGATTGTTTTACACCTCTAAAGTGGTTTTATCGGCCGATATCCGGTCAAAATCCCCCCCTAGATGAGTGGAGACAAGGAAAAACATTAAGTAGATGATCTTCCGACTAAACTCAGCCGTAGAGAGAAAGCAAAGAAATCCAGTCATCTCGTCAGGCAGCGGTTTAAAGCAGAGACTTCTGGTCAATGTGAAGACACAACCTTTTATTCAATGGGTCTCTGCTGCACTGAGTCATTGTCATACAAGAGATTCAGTGCTGCAGCATCAGCAACACACAGCCGGGCTGAATCCTCTCGTACTAGCTCCATTTTTCATATTTAATCCGTAAACGATCAAGTGAAACTGCTTGTGACCTCTCAGTTTGTCATGTCTTTTTGTTTTCTGTGTGTTTTTGGTCGTCGTCGTCTTCCACGAGGCTGTGCAGTGCACGGTGTTTCTGTGGAGCAAGCGTCAGTGTACCGAACCTGTTATCTATTTCATGTTTGTAACCTCAGAGGATGTGACCTCGCTGCAAACATCACAGTGTGAGATGTTGTGTTTTTCTCTCCAACCTTGACTGCTTCATTTGTGTACTTGTTTTGTCTCATTGTTGCTGTATTTGGGGGCTGTGCCTCCTTCATACATTCGATAAACCAAAGACTGAACACTCAGTGTACAGGCTGTACATGTGTCTCCGCTGTAGCCTCATTTTATTCACTAATTTAAAGGATAAGTCTGTCAATATTCTCTATTGTTCTTATTGTCAATAAATCACATTAAAGAGTGTAACTTTCAGTAAACTCTTGTTTTAAGTGACACCGGTCGCCGTCAGTGAACAGCACTCAGCGTCCTGTTGCACGCGCCTGCATGCTCACACACTCAAGAGCAAATACCGGCAGAAAGAGTGAGACTGAACACTGCGTCTGTATGAGCACCACGTGTTTTTCCTTGGATGGTGAAGTCAGGACCCCACCCTACGCGTCCTCCCTGTGCACCAGGCTACGACGGTGTATAAAGAGCGACAAAGTCCACTTAAGAAGGAGGTTGGGGACGTATGACAGGAAACAATAAATAGGACTTTTACCCAGGAGGCCGCGTGGAACCAAAAGTCAGCATTGACTTATTTTGACTTAGGTAGGGCAAGTTAACTGACGCACTTAACTAACGTCACGCACGTAAAATAAGCAACAAACTTACTGATTTCAAAGTAAACCAAACCTAAACAAGTTTGGTTGCGCTATCGCTAAAAAACGCCACGGAGAGAAATGGCAAAAAGCTGTTGTGTAGCAGGTTAAAGTCGCAGTCTGCAACATTTGTTTGATCATATTCACTGAAGCCGACACTCTGCTCCAATAGAACAACAGAAATCATCCGGTTTTAGAAAAACAAACGCGCCTCTACGTGCACCTAGAGCTTGTCGTTTGTTTTGCAAAAGTCCACCGCGCCTGTATCATCCTGTCCACTCAGCGCACGTCACAGTTCGTGCACACGCCACGCATCCCCCCTCCATCATGTGACAATATTACAGCCATACTCTAAATGACGTTAGCAGTTGCTATCTATGAGTTAGTTAGCCAGCCTACCTCTGTGTAGCGTGTACTCCATGCTGTTTATTGAGGAGAGAAGAACCAGGCGTGTGCACAGGAATCTGGTGCACGTGCACTGACGAGCACTGGTTAGGAGGGAGCGGAGGAGCTCGGTGGTAGAGGGGGAGGGGCGTGAGAGTTGTAAACATTCGAAATGTGACTGAATCAACTGGATGTGCCAGACTTGCCGGATGCAGCTTTAACCGAGACTTACTCACTGAGATATGGGGCTCTGTGTGTTTTCTCTGACTCCTTCCTCCCACAGTCCAAAGACATGCAGGTTTTAAGTGAATCGCTGACTCAAAATTGCCCGTAGGTGTGAACGTCAGCGTGAATGGTGTTCTGTCCAAAGATAGTATATCTGCCGTCCTGTCCCGGGCGTACCCCGCCTCGCGCCCGATGTCAGCTGGGCCTCATAATGGATGGATGGAGTATGATGGACGGCTAATTGATGCTGGTGACAGTTATTACTGATGGATAGCGTGTTTGAGAGGGAGGCTGCAGCTGTGCCGTCACTCACTTGACCGGGGGGAAGACAGGAGGCACATAGCGGCGATCAACCTTCATTTACTAGGTACCGCAGACGCTCAGGTTCAGTTAAAACATTTAACTACACGCGCCTGAAAAACAAATGTTTATATAAGAAATAAATGCATTAAAACCACACGTCAAATTGCATCTGTAGGACCCTAGGGGGGCGTGGCCTTGGCAGTGACGCGCTCCTTGATAGATGATGGAAAACAACCCCAAAGGGTCACACAGCGGTACACATCCCATACATTAATCATAACATTACACAGCCTATAAAAAATGCATCTTAAAAAGGAACTGGATAAATAAAAGCAGGGAAATCTGCACAAACACGACCTGGTTCCAAATGTGAGAAAAAGAATCAAAGCTCTGTTTTGGTGGATGATAAGAAACAGTTTTATCATTTAAATTATGTCAAATGTCTCAATTTTGGGACAAAGCAGCTGTTTTCAAATTCAGCTTTAAAACACGGGTTCTTTGCATGTGACAGAGGAATGCAAAGAACTGATATAACATAGATAAATATATGTTTGAAGAGCCTCATCCTCACGTGTTGTCTTTGTCTTGTTTAATGTTTTATGAAACCAAAGTGATGCAGAAGAACTCACATGTCTGAAACTCTGAATGTTTGCACTCGCATCAATCAACGCCAAATAAAAACTCTTCCTTTCCTTATTATGGTTTTGATTTATACAGAGCCTTTCTCAGTGCTCAAGGTGCTTTACAGAGTCCAGGTACCGTTCATTCACACAGACGTACATGGTGGTGGTAAACTACGTAGTAGTCACAGCTGCCCTGGGGAAGACTGACGGACACGTGGCAGCTAATCAGCGCCTACGGCCTCTCCGACCACCTCCTCAAACATACAGCAGTCACACACATTCACACGAGGCGAGGTGGGTGAAGTGTCTTCCCCAAGGACATAGCGACCATGACACAAGTAGGGCAGGGCGGGGATCGAACTGCTGACCTTACGGACATTGGCCAACTCTTCTGTCACGGTGCCTCTCATGACTCTGATCACACAGCACAAGGGAACGATCATTATCAGACTGCAGAGATCAGTCAGTCCTGCATTGTTCCTGGAGGGGTCACCATCCAAGTTTTCCAGGTACAGACAACACGTCTTTCACCTCCCGTCTGCGTCTCAGTGAGTGAGCTCAGTGTTTCTGTGGCAGCAGCCCGAGTAAACACTGACTCATAGGAATTATTAAATTACCGTAAACGTGTGTTTGCCCAACAGGGTAGGGTGCACACCGCGTCAGCGTTCCCTTGTGTTTGAATGAGGTTCTTTTAAGCATCCTCTGCACCCCGCCCTCCGCACACACACACACACACACACACACACACACACACACACTATGGTTCACCTCTCTGCTCCGGGCCCCCGCATGAATCGTCTCTCTCTGCTCTCGCCATGTTTTGCACTTCTTCCTAATTAGTGGAGAACAGAAAACGTTTGTAAGCTAAAACATTTTGCTAAGTGCTTCTTGCCGCGACCACTTCACATTACAGCAAATTAGAAACCCGTGGACCCGAAAACTAAAACAAACACATGAGAAAAAGGATAAAAGAAGCACTGTATTGTGTAATAACACATACAGAGGAAGGCTGCTGGACGTTTACAGATACAGAAATGAAATAAACTGCCTATATGTGAAACTATTTTAAAGACTTTGGGGGAATATATTTTTACATCTGCACACTAAATATGAAGCCACAGCAAGAAGCAGGTTAACTCAACTTTAGGGCTGCAACTAACAATTAATTTGTATTTTGTATTGTTTTGATTAATCAATCAGCTGTTGGGTATAAAATATCGGAAACTAAGTGTTGCCCAAAGTCCGGCGACGCCCTCAAATGTTTTGTTTTGTCGACAACTGAAAGACACAGAGGAGGAAAGAAACCAGAAACCTCTCAGTCCATGGAGTGAATGCTCGGCCTATAGTGACTCTGGTTGTTGCCCGTCTCCGCTCACTCAGCTGCTGGGACAAAGAAGCAGCTGCAGGATTGGCTAACTCCATTTCACCCAGTGCCAGCCTACAGTAGCTGCACCCAACAACAGGCAACCCTGGCAACCAGCAGCGCTATTGGCTGCTACCATGGAAACACAACGGGACAGAAAATCATTGTCAAACCCGTATTTTTAATGAAAAAGCAATACATTCATTCTGTTCCCCTCAAAATGTGGGTGTATTATTATTATTATTTTAAAAAATCTAGCTTTTAATTAAGATTCTATATGTTCAACCTTTAATATCACAATATCCGGACATTATCCAGATGCTGTGGGGGAAAAAAAAAACAAACTTTTTTTTGGCTAATTTATTTATTTTATTTTATTATTTTTAATAAATTCAGTTTGGTGTAATATTTGTTAATTCATAATTTGTCTTGTCAGTTTGCGCAGATGTAATATTTGTCTTTACATATTTACTTTTTTTACATTCATATTTATTTTATTTATATTATAATTATTGTTTTTTGTCATTGTAATAACTGCTTTGCACTGACTGTGACTGTATGCGGAACCAAAGAACCCCTTAGTCTTGTTTCCGCACGGACCGGAGCCCGGGGCGGACCTCGGGAGGACTTCCGTTGAGGTGTTATTCTCGCTGGATCACGAAGCCTTTCGCAGAGTTCACACCGGAATAATTAAAGTGTTATTATGAAACACGGTCGACCCAAAAGCACCGAGCACAGCGGAAGTACGTACACAGTTACTTCATTATAATTATTAAAGTAACGGTTAATAACCGTTGGACTCGCGCCCGTTAGCTAACGGATGCTAATGCTAACGCGGCCGTGTTGACGGATGTTGGCCACAAATGCATTTTCCCTGCGTTCACTGATCCAGACAGACAGGAGACAGCTGCTGCTGCTGCTGCTGCTACACACTTTAATATAAGACTTTTATTTATTACAAGTGCTGTGTCTGGACTTTAATGTCATGAAATAATACATAATAATAGTTATTGTTATTGTATTGTGTTGTAATATAAGCTAGCTAAATATCAAACCGCTTTACCAACTCAGGAAGTAAAAAACTAAATAAACTAGATTATTGGTTTGATTTAATTCAGTTAAATTATATTTTCAGTGCTAAATCACAACAAAATATATCTAAAGACACTTTACACATACTGTAAGTCTAAACACACGACACTTTATGATTTATTTATGATTTACAGAGACCAAACAATTCCCCCATGAGCAGCAAGTCACACTATTTTTGATATTAATAACTATACACAGTATTAATCCAGCAACCGTGTGCACACTTGCAATGATATATAACATTATAATACCTGCTTAAACACAAGTACTGTGTCTGGACTTTAATGTCATGAAAGAATAAATAATAATAATTATTGTAATTGTTTGTATTGTGTTGTAATATAAGCTAGCTAAATATCAAACCGCTTTACCAATTTAGAAAAGTAAAAAACTAAATAACAAATTAGAGTATTTATTTGATTTAATTCAGTTATATTCTATTTAACAAAAGTTATCTCAAAACACTTCACATATAGAGTAAGTCTAGTCCACATTTTGATTTATTTATGATTTACAGAGACCAAACAATTCCCCCATGAGCAGCGAGTCACACTATTTTTGATATTAAAGGTATTGTAATATAAGCTAGCTAAATATCAAACCGCTTTACCAATTTAGAAAGTAAAAAACTAAATAACAAACTGGATTATTGGTTTGATTTAATTCAATTATATTCTATTTTCAGTGCCAAATCATAACAAAAGATATCTAAAGACACTTTATATCTACTTTAAGTCTAAACACAGGACACACTATGACTTATTTATGATTTACAGAGACCAAACAATTCCCCCATGAGCAGCAAGTCACACTATTTTTGATATTAATATCTACACACAGTATTAATCTAGCAGCCATTGCACACATCGGCTACGAAAACCTTCCTTTTAACAGTAAACAGTAACAAAATTATGACCGCTGTTTTACATGTGTAATTATTATTGTGTCACTCGTAGGACCCAAGTGATGTTGGGTAAAAAGTAGATTAGATATTTTACTGATATTAGAGAAAATGAAGAGATTACACTGATGTGGTGGCGGATATAATGAGTTTTTGAACTGGAAGATACTTTAACATATAATAACTGCTTAATTACAGGTGGTGTTTCTGGACTTGAATATTATGATAGAGTGTCGTAATATAATCTAGCTAAATATAAAACTGCTTTACAAACTAATTAAACTGTATTATTATATGGATTTAATTCAATTCAATTCTATTTTCTGTGCCAAATCATAACAAAAAACCTTCCTTTTAACAGTAAACAGCAACAAAACTCTGAATTTTTAACGTGGAGTGTTTTCTTTTATGTTATTTGTACATAAGTTGCCGTTGTGAATCATACGAGCCACCTTAAATCAAACTACACCTATTCTCTATTTCTCACTTTGGAGAAACAACGGAGCGCCGCTGTAACACCCATCAGCTGACGATCGCAACCAGATCAGAATGACACGTCACCTCCGGAGTCGTTCAATCCCTCTGGGGACTTTCACACATTTTACCCTCATGGAAACACGCCTGTTGTCAATCTAGACATGCACCGAGAAAGCAAAGAATAAATAAAAAAATTGAATAAGTAGCTACATGACGTCATTCGTGGTGGTTTGCACTGTCGCCTCACAGCGAGAGGGTCCCTGGTTTGAATCCCGGCTGGGGCCCTTCTGTGTGGAGTTTGCATGTTGTCCCCGTGTCTGCGTGGGTTTTCTCCGGGTTCTCCGGTTTCCTCCCACAGTCCAAAGACGTGCAGGTGTTCGGTTCATTGATGACTCTAAATCACCCGTAGGTGTGAATGGTTGTCTGTCTCTGTTTGTCTCTATGTGACCTGTGATAGACTGGCGTCCTGTCCAGGGTGGACCCCGCCTCACGCCCGATGTCAGCTGGGATCGGCTCCAGCCCCCCCGCGAAGATGAATGAATGACATAATTTCTAAATCATCCAAGGTTTTCATATAGGAAAGTAGATACCAATATTAATTTATTTATCTTCAACCGGTTGTCCCTGTCGGGGTCTCGGGGGGCTGGAGCCGATCCCAGCTGACATCGGGCGTGAGGCGGGGTCCACCCTGGACAGGACGCCAGTCTATCACAGGACACATGGAGACGAAACCCACACAGACACAGGGAGAACATGCAAACTCCACACAGAAAGGCCCAAGTAGGTGCGAACCTGGAACCTTCACTGTGAGGCGACAGTGCTAACCACTACACCAGCGTGTCACCCCTAGATACTGATATGTCTGTGATAAACCAGCTGAGCTATTTATTATCCTGCCTCTACTAATTTGAACATTTGAACAAGCTCAAAGCTCATTGAAGTGTCGCAGGAAGCCATTAAAGTCAGCCACCCTGCAAAGACACCAGAGCCACGGAGCTGGAGCAGCCGTGATTGCTCTTTGTAAAACCGTATACGTCACGTTAACTGTCTTGATTCAAAAACCAAGAAAGCCTCCTGTGTGCAGCGTCAATGTGATGATGAAGAAGACAGTGAAATGGCTCTACACTGTTGTTTTGACCATTACATTTCGTACATTAGCTGCATTTAAGACCAGAACTTTATAAGTAAGGCACTTAGGTGCTCATCATAAGTCGTTGAGACTATAATTAAATGGTAAAATAAAAACAAAATGTCTAGCAAAAGGAAAATGTAGCATAAATTTGACATTGCCGTTATAAAAAGGTCATTCATCTTCAACCTCATGTCCCTGTCGGGGTCGCAGGGGGCTGGAGCCGATCCCAGCTGACATTGGGCGTGAGGCGGGGTCCACCCTGGACAGGACGCCAGTCTATCACAGGACACATAGAGACGAACAGAGACAGACAACCATTCACACCTACGGGTGATTTAGAGTCATCAATGAACCGAACACCTGCACGTCTTTGGACTGTGGGAGGAAACCGGAGAACCCGGAGAAAACCCACGCAGACACGGGGAGAACACACAAACGCCACACAGTTGGGGTTCGAACCAGGAACCGTCTCGCTGTGAGGCGACAGTGCTAACCTTTACACCACCGTGTAGCCCGTTATAAAAACATCTCCAGGTTATTTGTGCAATACCATGATGTAAAGTGTAAGTTCCGGTAGTTTGTGTTTTGCATCATAGTTGAAACTTACTTCATCATTCTGTTGTTTTCTTCTGCACAGGTTGATGGCCAGTCCCACTCCTCCCGTTCCGTCTGCTCTCGCCTCATTCCTTTCCACGTGTCTTCCCTGCGGCTTCGCTGTGGGGCCTTCGCGGCTCTGCGGGGGCAGGATGGGGCTGTGGTGGGTCGGTCGCTCGCTGGAGGCTGGATCCCTGCTGGGGAGGGACGGGGACACAGAGTGGACCCCGAGGTATCACGCTGACCCGCTGGCTCTCAACCGGGACGCTGAACTCACTCTGAACCCTGAATCCAACACAAGTGTGACTGACAACAGAGGGGCAGAGAAGGTAAATTAAATATAATTGATTTTAAAAAGGAACTTTTGAAATTGTACCATCTGAATCTTAGTTTTAATTGTATTCTCCTCAGTAAAGAATACTGACTTTTAAAAGTGTTTTGTAGCCTGTTTAAGTTTGTTCCTATAAACTTTGAAAGCTTGTGTATTCAGTTCTGTTGGGATCTTTATTTTCCCATAAGGGGAAAACATTTTTACAGGAAGTTAGCATCAAACATAAACACACAGGAAGTTAGCATCAAACATAAACACACAAGAAGACGCTTGAACACAGTGCTGGTACTATACTTGCAATAAAAAGCAGATAAGCAGATAACAATAACAGAGATAAGATAAAGTGATATGCTGTGAATGGTATTTTAGAATTAAAAGCACTTAGGTAAATTGTTTACCATGTTCACGTCTTAATTCACTTGTTAGAGTGCTAACGTTTGCTAACTAGAGACCATCTTGTGATCGGATCACACCAGCCGCGACGCCAAATCGCACCAAAGGTATAAAGTGGTGACTCATTCCATACTTTATACGCACCTATTTCTGTCACCCTTGCTCGGATCACACGCAAATCCAACTCTGCGTTCATGTTGATCTCAACTACAAACCTGTGACGTTCTTGACGGTATCTTGCGTGGCTGTGATGCTATCGCAGTGACAAAATGACAACCATTCACACCTAGTTTTGCAAGTATTTGCTCAAGAATCAAAGTATATAATTCACCACGATCAGCAGAGACCTTTTTAAAAAGTGCCATTTATTGGAGGAGTCGTAGCCTGGAAACCAGACAAATCTGCCGTTTCATACAAACAAACAACAATGCAGATGAACTACAGTGATGACACAGCACTGTATTCTTCTTCTTTATACCTTTTATTCCTACCAAAACTGTTTTTATGCTTATAAAGGGAACTTACAACCATTTATGAAGGAATCACAATGCGTTTTGTAATGTAAGCTTCTATGTTGTGCTGTGAAGGCACTGATGGAGACAGCAGCACAGGAAGAAGAAACTCTACAACCAAGAGGCATCTGGATCAAGTAAGCCGACACACAAGGGCAGCCCTCATTTGCAGAGATGTTTGTTTTTTTGATTGTTGATTTGATTTAAAATGCAAAATAAAACATCTGACTTTCATATCCATGGCCGCCGTCCCTGGCGTGTTTTCACAGTCACGCAGGACTTTAACCTGATGATGATGATGAATAAAAAGGTTAAAGGATCACAGAAGTAATTTAAGATTCATCCTGTGGGGAGCATGAATGTCAGAATAAAATGTCACGGCATTCAATTTAACAGTTGCTGTGATATTTCAATCTGGACCAGAGTCGTTGGAACACGTGACGGAGGAGAAATACGACCCGCGGAGATGGAAATCTGACTCTTAGAAGCAGATAATCAATACATGTCTTTGAGAAATGTAAAGGGGATCAGTGGTGTGACATTATTCAAGGTGCAAACATCAATGGATTAAATGTTGAAACATAAAACAAGCTACTCAGATATGAACATCCTATTTAGGAATTATATCTAGCATGCGGTATTTAACCTCAGGAGGGTGTGACCGTTTATTTAAAACAATAAACAGAAATCAAACGTTATCCATCTTTGGCTTAAAACTATAAAGACTCTCGAAGTCTTTGTGTTGTTCTCCTCGGCAGCACCATGTTTTAAGGTAGTAGGTCATGTTCGTCTAACGTTACTTACATGTTTTAAGGTGGTAGGTCATGTTCATCTAACGTTACTTACATGTTTTAAGGTGGTAGGTCATGTTCGTCTAACGTTTCTTACATGTTTAAGGTGGTAGGTCATGTTCGTCTAACGTTTCTTACATGTTTTAAGGTGGTAGGTCGTGTTCGTCTAATGTTTCTTACATGTTTAAGGTGGTAGGTCATGTTCGTCTAACGTTACTTACATGTTTGAGGTGGTAGGTCATGTTCATCTAACGTTACTTACATGTTTTAAGGTGGTAGGTCATGTTCCTCTAACGTTACTTACATGTTTAAGGTGGTAGGTCATGTTCGTCTAACGTTACTTACATGTTTAAGGTGGTAGGTCATGTTCGTCTAACGTTATCTACATGTTTTAAGGTGGTAGGTCATGTTCGTCTAACGTTACTTACATGTTTAAGGTGGTAGGTCATGTTCGTCTAACGTTACTTACGTGTTTTAAGGTGGTAGGTCGTGTTCGTCTAACGTTGCTTACATGTTTAAGGTGGTAGGTCATGTTCGTCTAACGTTACTTACGTGTTTTAAGGTGGTAGGTCATGTTAGTCTAACGTTGCTTACATGTTTAAGGTGGTAGGTCGTGTTCGTCTAACGTTTCTTACATGTTTTAAGGTGGTAGGTCGTGTTCGTCTAACGTTTCTTACATGTTTAAGGTGGTAGGTCATGTTAGTCTAACGTTGCTTACATGTTTAAGGTGGTAGGTCATGTTCGTCTAACGTTACTTACGTGTTTAAGGTGGTAGGTCATGCTCATCTAACGTTACTTACATGTTTAAGGTGGTAGGTCATGTTTGTCTAACGTTACTTACATGTTTTAAGGTGGTAGGTCATGTTCGACTAACGTTACTTACATGTTTTAAGGTGGTAGGTCATGTTCCTCTAACGTTACTTTCATGTTTAAGGTGGTAGGTCATGTTCCTCTAATGTTACTTACATGTTTTAAGGTGGTAGGTCATGTTCCTCTAACGTTACTTACATGTTTAAGGTGGTAGGTCATGTTCCTCTAACGTTACTTACATGTTTAAGGTGGTAGGTCATGTTCCTCTAACGTTACTTACACGTTTAAGGTGGTAGGTCATGTTCGTCTAACGTTACTTTCATGTTTAAGGTGGTAGCTCATGTTCGTCTAACGTTGCTTACATGTTTAAGGTGGTATGTCATGTTCGTCTAACGTTACTTACATGTTTATGGTGGTAGGTCATGTTCGTCTAACGTTACTTACATGTTTAAGGTGGTAGGTCGTGTTCGTCTAACGTTACTTACATGTTTAAGGTGGTAGGTCATGTTCGTCTAACGTTGCTTACACGTTTAAGGTGGTAGGTCATGTTCGTCTAACGTTACTTTCATGTTTAAGGTGGTAGGTCATGTTCGTCTAACGTTACTTACATGTTTAAGGTGGTAGGTCATGTTCGTCTAACGTTACTTACATGTTTTAAGGTGGTAGGTCATGTTCGTCTAACGTTACTTACATGTTTAAGGTGGTAGGTCATGTTCGTCTAACATTACTTACATGTTTTAAGGTGGTAGGTCATGTTCGTCTAACGTTACTTACATGTTTAAGGTGGTAGGTCATGTTCGTCTAACGTTACTTACATGTTTAAGGTGGTAGGTCATGTTCGTCTAACATTACTTACATGTTTTAAGGTGGTAGGTCATGTTCGTAACCGTTCCCTCTCTCCCTCCATATTTGAGGTTTTTACCATATTGAATGTGTTGTGTTTTGTGCGGTTTGTTGTCTGCTGCTGCTGTCGCGCCTGTGTACTGTGTTGTGTCCTATTTCTGTCTTCCATAAAGAGTCATTTGCTACTGTAACACGCCACAGGGGACAGTTTTAACTGTTATTGATCATAAAGTCCATACAACAACGTCATATTCGACTTCATGCATTACATTAACTTTGAGGAAGTCTATAAAAGTTGCTCAGATGATACTTGGCGTCACGCTAATGAAACTGGTTTCCCTTAATGTCATTCTCCTTTTAATTCAATACAAATGCACTAAAAGTTTCACATCTTTCTCTTTGCATCTATTTAATTTCCCCTTCAGATTTGCCTGCGAGGCACGAAGCAGGGCCCAGCAGAACGTGACGACGCAGTGCGCCTGTGGAGAGGTGTGCGCGGGACAGTGTGTGGATGTGTGTCTGCGTGTGTGTCGAGACATCCGGGCAGGAACAGAGCTGCTGTTGTACGGAGACACCCAGGGAAAAAGTCAGAAAGCAGGCAGACAGGACAACTCCACTGGACACTCAGGTAAATGATAAATGGACTGCATCTTTACATATATGTATATATAAAGAGCTTATATCCAAAGGACTTGATCATTTAAGGGGAGCAATTTCGGGTTTAGTGTCTTTCCCAAGGACACGCCTTAGCGAAGGGGCCTGACATCCGCTATGTGAGAGACACGCCGGATGTCAGGCCCTTTCACTATCAAAGAGCACCGTGCCCAAGATGCCCGTCATTGGTTTAAAGAGTCCAACCAGGCAAGAGCATTTTATTTTC
Organism: Echiichthys vipera; assembly: GCF_963691815.1. Taxonomy (NCBI): domain Eukaryota; kingdom Metazoa; phylum Chordata; class Actinopteri; order Perciformes; family Trachinidae; genus Echiichthys; species Echiichthys vipera. The sequence goes on from NC_139826.1 coordinate 38,308,007, forward strand.
ATCTATCCCAGAATGAATAGCCGGTGTAGCAATGCGAGACAATACGAGGCGCAACTTCCAGGGCTGAAGATGAAGCCAACATTGAAGTGCCAAAAAACGGCAATTCCTCGAGCGGAGACTATGAGTCCAATCGTCCTCACCTACGGGAGTCTCCATCTTGTCAGACTTTAACTCGGCCTCATTTCCTCTGACCAAAAAAGGGCATGTATGTGACGTTGGGGGGAGGGGCGTACGTCCATCTGGCTGACGTTTACCTCCGAGGAGAAGTAAGGGCCAGAGGCTAGCTGTCACTCAAGAGGCCACGCCCCTAATTATTCATAAAATTTAACCTCCAATAAAATAAAAACTAGCCCCTCCCCCTCTGTGTTGTCATGGAGATATGACCTAAACACACAGACTAGAATGTTCTTTTGTCCTTAAACAGGTTTAATGATGCTGTGTAAATGGCCTGTTTAACATGGGGGTCAATGAGAAACTGCTCTGTTATTAAACCTGCCCCTAGTGGACACTCAGAGAACTGCAGTTTTTGGCACTTCCTGATTGGATCAAGCAGGAAGTCGCTGTGGTGGGGGCTTGGCTCAAACTTGACCGTTGATATTTCCTCTGACAGTTATTGTGAAATCCCTACGGTAAAGTGGTGCCAGACAGGGTTATATGACGTGATTGGTGTTATCAGACTGTGACAGTCCACTTTCTATTCATGCACACTCTCCACCTGAACTAGAAGGACAACTTCAACAACATTGACCCCAGAAAACCTCATTTACCATCCAGTGTTAAAGAGTGAATGAATGAGGAATGAGTCCTTACCCCAAGTGAAGGAGTTCAAGTACCTCGGGTTCATGTTCACGACGATGAACCGTGAGTTTGGCCAGAGAATTGGAGCAGCGGGGGCGGTGCTGCAGTCGCTCTACCGCACCGTTGTGATGAAAAGAGAGCTGAGGAAGACAAAGCTCTGGATCTACCGCTCAGTCCTGGTTCCTACCCTCACCTGTGGTCATGAAAGCTGGGTCAGGACCCAAAGAACCAGGTCGCGGGTACAAGCGGCCGAAATGTGTTTCCTCAGGAGGGGGTCTGGAGTCTCCCTTAGAGAGAGGGGGAGAAGTTCAGCATCCGTGAGGAACTCGGAGTAGAGCCGCTGCTCCTTTGCGTTGAAAGGAGCCAGTTGAGGTGGTTCAGGATCATCTGGTAAGGATGAACCCTGGGCGCCTCCCTAGGGAGGTGTTCCAGGCACGTCCAGCTGGGAGGAGGCCTCGGGGAAGACCCAGGACCAGGTGGAGAGATTAGATCTCCACACTGGCCTGGGAACGCCTCAGGATCCCCCAGTTAGAGCTGGTTAATGTGGCCCGGGAAAGGGAAGTTTGGGGTCCCCTGCTAAAGCTGCTGCCCCCGAGACCCGACCCCGGATAAGAGGCTGAAGATGAGATGAGATGACCATCATTATACTGCAGTCTCAATAACCTGTGCGTGAACACCAAGCTCTCAGTAGATGAAGGAGCATCTTCCACGTCATCACAAACATCTGTTAGCTTAATTTTGGGAGCTCTGGAGAAAATTGACTCTGATCAACTGAAAAACAATCAAACCTGGAGGATGAATGAATTCTGTCAAACTGCACAAGTTAAATAAAAACACTCATCATGAAAGCAAAACCACTAAAGCACATCTGCAATAAAGGAATAATCTGCTAATCCTTGCGCAGCCTTTCTGCGCCGTGATTGATGAGACATTAAGGAGGATTCTCATGCAGAAAAGAGCCCGCAGCAACAGACTGTGGATATCTCATTAAACTCTCTCACAGATTTAAACACAGCCTATGAATCATGAATGCATTTCCACAACAATGATGAGCACTAAATGAAAGATAACAAGATAAGAAACAATCGATCCCTGCAGGGAAATTACAATGTTGCTGTAGCAGATATTAATTCGATTCAGAAGGTGAGGGAAGTGAAACAATGAGGAGATAGAAGACGCTTTAAAGTGATTAAAAGCAAGAAGTGGAAATCCTTCCAGAAGAAAAATGACGTATACATATAAGTAAAGGGTGTACAAGAGAACGTGTGTACGGGTAAATATATGGATTGATTTGTCTATTTTGAGAGTTACGTTGTTACTAGCGGCCTCTTTGGCAGCAAGATGCACGACCCCTATATGTCCCCCTCTTAAATTCACACACACACACACACACACACACACACACACACACACACACACACACACACACACACACACACACACACACACACACACACACACACACACACACACACACACACACACACACACACACACACACACACACACACACACACACACACACACACACACACACATACGCACGCACGCGTTCCTGTTACACTGCGGCGGCAGTAGCCCAGGCCTGTGTGGAACATGAACGGAGCATGGACCGGTGGCTGGAGAGGTGCCAGTTCATCTCCTGGGCACGGCTGAGGTGCTGTTGAGCAAGGCACCGAACCCCCAACTGCTCGTGGCGCCGATCCTGTTTGTGTATGTCTGTGTGTATTTTGGCACCTTATATATGAAAAAAGTTTCAAAAAGAAGCCATTCATTGAAGGTGTGCCTTATAATGTGGTGCGCCTTATAGTGCGGAAAATACGGTTGTTGCAATTGTTTTTAGTGATTTGTATGTTCTTGTTATCACTTTGAATCATGTCCTTGATTTTACATTACTGATTTTCTTTAGTGATTTATGGCGTTTATATTCCAAACATTTACTATTCTATACTCTATGCACTGTTGTTGTTTGTAATTTCATATTTTATTGTGTTTTATTTTCTCGGCTGCGGTGAAAATGAGGGCTTGGCCTCAATTCTGCTCTGAGATACGATATATAATGATACGTTTAAAAAACATCTTCAAAATGCATTTTAAGTCCCTGGTGCTCATGTCACTGTGCTTGCATCACACCGGGGGAAACCCTGGGACACAAAATCAAATTCATCATTAAAGGTCACTGCTGCTTTTCAGGAATGCTTTTGTGACCTCAGTTTTCAGTGGCAAGGAACCAGGAACCTCTGACTGTTCTGCAAATGAGATCTCATATAAGGTCATGTGTGGTCATTCACAATCGTCCTTCATTTAAACATCATTTCTGAGTTTTGGCTCACTCCATATCTCATCCATCCGACCAACCCTTATAATATTCCGTTTAAAAAGACAACAAATGGAGAGATAAAAGCCAATTTAAAAAAAAAAAATGAGTTTGAGCCACTTTGCTGTATACAGAACCTTTTCACTGCTTCATCAGTGTTTCTGCCAAATCGCTTTATTTCCTTGTTTAAAATGGTCTCAAGATGCAGTTCCTTTCCAAAATGACACTAAACAACCAAAACCAAACGAATACCAACTGAAAATGACCACAAATAAATGCAAATCAACTAAAAATCGACGTAAAAACACGGATAAAAGTGCAAAATAACTCAAAGTGGATGCAAAACGACTACAAAGACATGTAGAATGACCGTAAATAGTTGTAAAATGACTACAAAGACATGTAGAATGACCGTAAATAGTTGTAAAATGACTACAAAGACGTGTAAAATGACCGTAAATAGTTGTAAAATGACTACAAAGACGTGTAGAATGACCATAAATAGTTGTAAAATGACTACAAAGACATGTAGAATGACCGTAAATAGTTGTAAAATTACTACAAAGACATGTAGAATGACTGTAAATAGTTGTAAAATGACTACAAAGACATGTAGAATGACTGTAAATAGTTGTAAAATGACTACAAAGATGTGTAGAATGACCATAAATAGTTGTAAAAGGACTACAAAGACATGTAGAATGACCGTAAATAGTTGTAAAATGACTACAAAGACATGTAGAATGACTGTAAATAGTTGTAAAATGACTACAAAGACATGTAGAATGACCGTAAATAGTTGTAAAATGACTACAAAGACGTGTAGAATGACCATAAATAGTTGTAAAATGACTACAAAGACATGTAGAATGACCGTAAATAGTTGTAAAATGACTACAAAGACGTGTAGAATGACCGTAAATAATTGTAAAATGACTACAAAGACATGTAGAATGACCGTAAATAGTTGCAACATGATTACAAAGACGTGTAGAATGACCGTAAATAGTTGTAAAATGACTACAAAGACGTGTAGAATGGCCATAAATAGTTGCAAAATGACTACAAAGACATGTAGAATGACTGTAAATAGTTGTAAAATGACTACAAAGACGTGTAGAATGACCGTAAATAGCTGTAAAATGACTACAAAGACGTGTAGAATGACCGTAAATAGTTGTAAAATGACTACAAAGATGTGTAGAATGACCATAAATAGTTGTAAAATGACTACAAAGACATGTAGAATGACCGTAAATAGTTGTAAAATGACTACAAAGACATGTAGAATGACCGTAAATAGTTGTAAAATGACTACAAAGACGTGTAGAATGACCGTAAATAGTTGTAAAATGACTACAAAGACGTGTAGAATGACCATAAATAGTTGTAAAATGACTACAAAGACGTGTAGAATGACCGTAAATAGTTGTAAAATGACTACAAAGACGTGTAGAATGACCATAAATAGTTGTAAAATGACTACAAAGACGTGTAGAATGACCGTAAATAGTTGTAAAATGACTACAAAGACGTGTAGAATGACCGTAAATAGTTGTAAAATGACTACAAAGACGTTTAGAATGACCGTAAATAGTTGTAAAATGACTACAAAGACGTGTAGAATGACCGTAAATAGTTGTAAAATGACTACAAAGACGTGTAGAATGACCATAAATAGTTGTAAAATGACTACAAAGACACGTAGAATGACCGTAAATAGTTGTAAAATGACTACAAAGACGTGTAGAATGACCGTAAATAGTTGTAAAATGACTACAAAGACGTGTAGAATGACCGTAAATAGTTGTAAAATGACTACAAAGACGTGTAGAATGACCGTAAATAGTTGTAAAATGACTACAAAGATGTGTAGAATGACCGTAAATAGTTGTAAAATGACTACAAAGACGTGTAGAATGACCGTAAATAGTTGTAAAATGACTACAAAGACATGTAGAATGACTGTAAATAGTTGTAAAATGACTACAAAGACGTGTAGAATGACTGTAAATAGTTGTAAAATGACTACAAAGACGTGTAGAATGACCGTAAATAGTTGTAAAATGACTACAAAGACGTGTAGAATGACTGTAAATAGTTGTAAAATGACTACAAAGACGTGTAGAATGACCGTAAATAGTTGTAAAATGACTACAAAGACATGTAGAATGACCGTAAATAGTTGTAAAATGACTACAAAGACGTGTAGAATGACTGTAAATAGTTGTAAAATGACTACAAAGACATGTAGAATGACTGTAAATAGTTGTAAAATGACTACAAAGACGTGTAGAATGACTGTAAATAGTTGTAAAATGACTACAAAGACATGTAGAATGGCCGTAAATAGTTGTAAAATGACTACAAAGACGTGTAGAATGACTGTAAATAGTTGTAAAATGACTACAAAGACATGTAGAATGACTGTAAATAGTTGTAAAATGACTACAAAGACATGTAGAATGACCGTAAATAGTTGTAAAATGACTACAAAGACGTGTAGAATGACCGTAAATAGTTGTAAAATGACCACAAATTGACCCAAAGTCATTACAAACGACCAAAACCAAACAAATAGCGACTGAAAATGACTCAAAACGACCACAAGGAAAACAGAGCAACTCAAAAAGTTAAAAGTTGACAGAGTCCCTGTTTAAAATGGTCCGCAAGATGCCGTTCCTTTCCAAACCGCGATCAGCACCAAACCTATTTTTAGCCCAAACGCGATACGTCCTCTAGACCAATCAGAATTCCGTGAGCCTTCTATGCGATCCAACATGGCGGCGCTCTGAAGCGGGAGAGTTTTTTGTGTCGTCCGTCCGTTCAACATGTTCAGACTGAGCCATAAAAACCATTTTGACAAGATAAAGTGAATATTAACCAAATGTGTGGGTCTGGGTAAAAAATGTAATTTTCCTGGAAACTAATAAAATGGATTTATAGCGTTTTGGAAAAGAGCTCCTCATATGTAGAAAAGTTAATAAAAAAAATAATAAACCCTGACGCGTGAAAGTCTGGAAGCCTCAAATAATGATAAAAACCTGCCAATCAACCATTTCAGTCTGCTGTTCTGTCATTTTTCTGTTGACAGGTAACGAGGTGGAAAATAAGAAAGACCCAGAGATCGCAGTTACCGACGTATCGATCATTGAAGAGAAAGGAGAGGAGACAGGGGAGCAACAGGAGGAGGAGGAGGAGGAGGAAGAGCGGCACAGATGCATCAAGAGGAGTCGCCCGGCCACACACCTGAGGAAGAGGAGAGCTGAGAAAACTGACGCTCACACTGAGAGTCCTAACATCACAACAGCAGGTGGACAAACAGACAACAAAGCAAGTGTCCCTGCGGCTGTGGACACACAGACAGACTCCGGAGGCGTCTCTGCACCTCCTCCTGTCCGCTGCAGCTCCCGCCTGGCTGCTAAACCACGGCGCGTTCACTGTGTGGGCAGCCGGGGGAAGCTGCCGCCCGCTTGCCCTGTCCCGCCCAAACAGACAGAGGGACGGGACCGGAGCTCCACTGAGGACGCCACGTCCGTCCCTGAGAGGGAGGTTACCGCGAAGCTCTCGCACCCCGATGCTGAGGCGACTGTGGCATGTGTTGCCGGGGCGGCTTCTTCGTGGCATCCAGACATCAGAGAGCGGCGTTACAGATGTTCCAGCTGTGGGAAAAAGTTCTACCAGATCGGTCACTTGAAGAAACACCAGTTCAGCCACACGGAGGAGAAACCCTTCAACTGCCAGGAGTGCGGGAAGAGCTACATCTCTGCAGAAAGCTTCAGAGCCCATCAGGTACGACAGAGGAGATAAAGTAGGGATATAGTGAATGTTTTAGCTGGAACTCAAGTTCACCTTTCTCTGATATGACTGGCTGTTTCCCAAACAAGTAACTTTATTAAAAGTTACTCCACTCGTGTTAAAACAAAAGTGGGCTGGCATTGCCTCCACATGGCTCTCACCCCTCTCATTACCACTCAATGTGATTCAAACAGACCGGACTCCAGCTGGTAACCTTCCAGTCACAAGCTTGTCCAACCTTTAAGCTCCATTACCCCACTGTGCATCAGTGCACACAGCTCAGCACTGGCTTCCCTCTGCTTCATAGTGGTTGAGAGTCATGTGTAGAGGTCCACTTGGAGTATAAATGATTCAGCTTTTAAACCGAGATACAGCCTCTGAAGGACAATATGGCAGGCTGTCAGATCGTTAAGGGGTTTTAAAATGACTAGAAAACATTCTTTATCATAATTAACTTTGATACAATACTAGTATAAAAAAACTATACTTATTTATATACAACGGAAAAGTGTGTGTGTGTGTGTGTGGGGGCCCTAGACACAAAAAACCTGCACACAGTGCTGGTACAGAAAAAGTCACTTCTAGATGACAGAAGGGTACTTTACCACCACGTTCAGGATCATCTAGTAAGGATGAACCCTGGGCGCCTCCCTAGGGAGGTGTTCCAGGCACGTCCAGCTGGGAGGAGGCCTCAGAAAAATAAAATACGTCACTGGTGTCTTTTTTACAGTGTGAGTGAGTGTGAGTGGGTACGGGGAGTTTTTCCCTTTACTCACTGCTCCCCTGACGGCCAGGAGCTTAGTCATCATGCAGGGTAGCGGTCCACTCATCCCACTGAACAGGTACTAAAGCAGCAGTGATCATACATTTTAACTTCTAATTATAATGGTGTTAATTGTAGATGAATCACCGCGGTGAGCGTCCATTCTCCTGCCCTCACTGTGAGAAGAGCTACGGCCTGAAGCGGGACCTGAAGGAGCACATGGTCCTGCACACCGGAGAGAAACCATACGTCTGCGAGCACTGTGGGAAGGCGTTCGCTCGCCGCCCCTCCCTACGCATCCACCGCCTCCTTCACTGCAGCAGGATGATTTACACACAGCCTCCCAAGGTAGGGAACTGTTCAACTGCACTGTGAAAGGATCTCTGTGGAGGTTTACACCTTTAGTAGCGACACAGAGCTGCTTTTTCCTATGAGTGGCTTCCATTCGTGTTTATTTCGTCGCACTATTTCACTGAAAGGATAAACCCTTAAGGATCCCCAGTGGGGAAATTCAGTTGTTGCAGAAGCTCAATTTCCTTGCGGGAGTCATCGCAAAGGGATCAGTAAAGAGAAGTGTAAGTCTCAGGGGCGTAAATAAAAGCAGATACAAGAGAAAGTAAAAGAAATTAAGGAAAGTGAGAGGTATATAAACAAGACAACTCCACGTTCCCTCTAAGTGCTTGTTCACTTGTGTGTGGTGACATTTTCTAATGACTGCTGTTAATGAGAAGGACCGTGAGCAGCTTAATGAATTCATTTTTCACTTCTGAAATCTGCAGCACTTTCTGTAAAAGTTGTGTTTCTGTCCGTGCACCACTTTTTAAATCTGTCACGTGACATCGTGAACATTTGCATGCAGGTCTTGTTTGTTTTTTTTTCCTCCCAGAACAGAAGTGTTTGAGTTTGACTGAGTCTTTTTATCCCTCAGGTGCAGTGTTCAGTCTGCCCCAAGCTGCTGGCTAACTCGGGCTCTCTGAGGAACCACATGAAGCTCCACACGGGGGAAAAACCCCACATCTGTCAGCACTGTGGGAAGTGCTTCAGTCAGAAAGGTAACGTCACTGATCTGATCCTCCGGCTGCAACTTACTGCTTAAGGCAGTAAGGTGTCACAGTGATCCAGTAAAGGGCCGTGTGGCTGCAGGTTTTCATTCCAATCAAGCAAAGACACACCTGACTCGACTTACTCAATCACCTGAACTGTCTTCACACAGCTGATTTGTTGGACCAGGTGTGTTTTTGATTGGTTGGAATGAAAACCTGCAGCCACACGGCCCTTTACTGGATCAGTTTGACACCCCTGGCTTAAGGGGTCAGATGTGCTCAGTTTGAAAAAGCTTCTGTGGTCAGAGGTTGTTTGTTTTCAGAGACAGCAGCTCAACAGTAGATGTCACATATAAGTGATGTGCATCATCTGAAAACTGGAACCTGAAGATTCATTTGAGATGCCACAATAGCTTATTTTATACAAAAAATGCTCTCACTCCAATCAGATGTCTCCTATGGCGACGAACATCATCACACATGATGAACAAGACAACTGGGCGAGGGATCGACCGATATGGATCTTTTTAGGGCCGACGCCAGTACAGATTTTTTTTCCCATCAGCCTTAGCCGATGGCCGAGACTGTCGATTTTCTTGAGACGATATTTGGAGCCTATTCTACTTTTGCTCCCTCAATTTACATCATAAAAATGACAACAACAAATGCTACGAGTCTCAATTTAAAAAGGAACATTAATTGAACTTTAATAAGGCGTCTCCAGCAACACGGAGCTGCCTGTGGACGCCTGTCTGTGAATAATGCATTGGCCGATGCCGATACACGTCAAAAACGCAAGTATCAGCGGATAATACCGGCAAGTTGATGTATCGGTCTATCACTAGAGTCTCAGCTTTACAGTCAGACCCAGTTTATGACATTTAACACTTAATTTTTACATTTTAAGAAAGGCCAAAATGTTTAAACTGCCCCAAACCGTCTGAATTATCATAAATGGGCGTGTCTGTAAAGAGGAGACGCATGGGTACCTATAGAACCGACTTTCATTCAGATACCCTCTGAAAACGATGGTGCCAGTTTTTCCCTCGCCAGAATTTAGCCCAACTTTGGAGCTTCATTTAGCACGTTGGTACCAACGAGTTCCTTAGATCTCCTAGTTTTGTGTGACACCAACATCCTCACTGTGGGCCTCATTAATCAATCTTGCGTGAAAACGGGCGCAGATCTGAGCGCAGATCTTGCTGCAGCCGCGCGCTAACACATTCATCCTGTCGGGGTCGCGGGGGGCTGGAGCCGAGCTGTTTTGAACCCCCCCCCCCCCCTGACCACCTGGCCGCCACGTTAAAAAGCGACAGCTTGGCATCACAAATCACCTGTACATGTATCGAGTGGTAGTTTTGGCGATTGATGAATGCGTAATCATTCATGGATGGTGCCTTCAGACGCACATGAGTACAATCAATCGCTCCAACCACAGTTTTTATTTTTTTTATTCTTTTAAGAATCCGTTTAGATCTGTTCTTAATATGTGACTGCTTCTGCTTAATGACAGCTGAGGTCTGTTCATTATTTTCAGACAGATTTCGCTGCACCGCAAAACCACAGGCTCAAATGTGCGACACGACCTCAGACCAGACGTGAGATTTGATCGTAGCTCACACTCACGTCCAAATTGATAAATGCCGAAGTTTGCCAGGAAATGGTTGTACGCACGTTTTTCTGCCATACATTCGTTTGATAAATGAAGGCCTTATCTCTTAACTGTGACGCTACTGAACCGCTGCTTCCACTATGATAAGCAGCAGGAAACCCTGTAGAACATTTTGACCTCGGGGACACACGTAAAGTCACAGAGTAGTTGTTCTGCATGTTAAATATCATAAATGTAGTTCATTTAAAGGCTTTTCCCTTTTTGTTTCTGCTGTCAGAAGCGTCACATTAGGTTTGATTTATACTTCCTGTCTAGCTCTTAAGGTGAATCTGCACACATAATTTAATCTGTTATTTTAAAAGCAGAGACGATCTGTAACCTTTGATAGATCCTCCTCTGGGACATTACCGAGTCTGTTTGCTGACTTAATGAATCCTCTGTACTTGTGCTACACAGTCGCTCTCTAACAGAAGCTCGATGGTCTGGCTTTGAAGGAAAACTCCAACATAACACTCCAACAACAGAGCTGCACAATCAATCCCAGTTTTATCAAAACACACAGTATGGACTGGTGCGATATCTAAATAGCAGAGGTAATATTCGTTAATGTCTGTGGTGCTGCAGAGATGTCCCGGCCCACAAGTTGTGTTCTACAGACTAAAATAACGCCTTTGTTTGGTACAGATCCTCGCAAAAATGATCATTTCCTTCAATATCAGTCAAAAATAATAGGGATTAGATCTTCTCCTCATATCGTGCAGTCTTAGTTAGCGACTTTCTCACTAGATCCGGTCACAACAAGAGCCTAGCTACGTATTGTAACCCCTGTTTCTGGATGGGTAGCGTGGCAGGACCGTGGGTGTTGCAGGGCTTAATACTCAGATGTGCGTCCTCCACAGAGCTGGGTCTGTCTGTCGTTCCTGTCTGTTATAGTGAAGGTTTTCGTCTCCACCGTACTCCACGGGGGAATTGTTGGGTCTCTGTAAATCATAAATAAGTCATAGAGTGTGGTCTTTACCTACTCTGTAAAGTGTCCTGATATAACTTTGGTTATGATTTGGCACCGTAAATAAAATTGAATTGAATTGAATTACTCAAGGACAGGAAGACTTTATTTCTAGTTCACTTACAGGTCCGGTTCAACGACGAGGCAACAACACGAGGGCAGAGCTAGAACTCTCCCATGCGTCCGTCTTATCGGTCCCCACCAAACAAGGGCACGTGGAACCAACGTCATACGACACCATATGTATCTCTTTTTTAGCTTTTTAACACTGAAAGTGACAACAAAGTGACTTAATTAAATAATGAATTCAATTCATAATACTTCCTCATTTAAACACAAAATTCAACGGCATCCTGTAACATAATAGAAATAATGCAAAGGGTAACAACATAAAATGTAATAATTAAATAAGCACATAATCTACACGGTTACAGGATCTTTACTGTTCCTTACAGGCACACTGGTCTGCCAGGACACAAAACACTGATGTACAACAACAAACAGGACACGCATTCACTCAGGTGCGCTGACCTGAATACATGCAGACCCCACTGAAAATAAGGCAGAACACACCACTGTCTGCTCTCCTTTCCTCTTCAGCCAATGGCGATTTCGCCCACTGATTACTTTCTCCAAGGACGGAGTCACTGCGTCTGGCCCCTTAGACCGCTTATACCAATTAGACTGTTTATAAAGATGGATGGCGCGTCTCCACTCCCTCCCACTTTACGCCCCCTGGTTGTCGTGAGTCGATCACGGCTGTCAATCCTGACGTTTAACCCTGTTTTTATAGTAACAAATTAAAACCAAATAGAAAAAACATCAGCGTATAAACGTATATGTTGACAGAATATAGGTTGTTTTTTCTCTCCACTGGTTAGGTTCATGTTCTGTTGCGACAGGGCGTTCATTCACCTGTAACCATAGAGTCTGTATGAGACAGAAGGAAGGTTACGACATCGTAACCCTGGTTTTATTAGCGCAGGCGGAGCCATCTACCCAGGGGCCCTGTGGCTCCTATGCTGCTCGCTGAAGAGGGTGAAGGATAGCAGACAGTGGTGTGTACTGCCTTGTTCTCTTGACTTGCCTGCTACGATGATGCAAATCTCCGTGGGTGAATGCGTGCGTGATATTCAGACGGATACATCAAACAGCTTTGGAGATGTTAAAATGCACAAGGGCACCTTGTCGGAGGTGGGCTAGGTTTCCTGTTTCTCCTGGAGCTAATTATGTCCCGGTGACGCCTCTTTACCGAACACGCAAAAATGAAATGGATATCGATCTCCTCATCTGACCCTCGGACCGAACGTAAACACATTTCCCTAAATGTCAAAGTATAGTGAAAGACGACCGCTGATGATTTAACTTGACATGACTGTCGCCTCACAGCGAGAAGGTTACAGGTTTGAATCCCGGCTGTGGCCCTTCTGTGTGGAGTTTGCATGTTGTCCCCATGTCTGCGTGGGTTTTCTCCGGGTTCTCCGGTTTCCTCCCACAGTCCAAAGACGTGCAGGTGTTCGGTTCATTGATGACTCTAAATCACCCGTAGGTGTGAATGGTTGTCTGTCTCTGTTCGTCTCTATGTGTCCTGTGATAGACTGGCGTCCTGTCCAGGGTGGACCCCGCCTCACGCCCGATGTCCGCTGGGATCGGCTCCAGCACCCCCAAGACCCCGACCACGGGATAAGCGGTTGAAGATGAATGAATGAATGAATGATTGTTTTTAAACAGTTGTTTTTTCTCCTGCTGTGATCAATTCCCACCATTTATGTTTTCAGTGTGTGTGACATCATCAATTTTGTGTGAGAACACGGTCTTCACACATTATTGGACAGATGCAGATTCACTCTGCTCCCGCTGCGACCACAGCGTCCCCCATCGTCTGACTGTCTGTCTGTCTGTCCGTCTGTCTGTCCTTTCTCTCAGGGAACCTTGAGTCTCATTTGAGAATCCACAGCGGGGAGAAGCCTTACCCCTGCTCCGAGTGCGACCAGAGCTTCTCCCAGAAACCAGACCTCCGTCGGCACATGTTTTCCCACACCGGAGGAGGTTTCCTCTGCAGCCACTGTGGGAAATCTCTGAGGGACCCGCACAGCCTGAAGTCTCACGAGAGACTACACACTGGAGAGAGGCCCCATCGCTGCCCCGTCTGCGGAAAAGGTTAGATCATGATATGGAAATGTGAACGTAAAGTAAAACCGTTAAGGGGGGGGGGGTATCAAAAGGCGGGAACAGGCTGGGGAACACTCCACTAATCTCTCTTCCCCCTCTGGGATTCCTCGTCCTCTCTGCACCACCGTCCTTATCACTGGGGTTGTAGAAGAGAGCCGCTACGTCTCTTTTGAAGCTAAAGTCAGAAAGTTTTCAGATTCTAATATTAATAAAGTTGGTCTGATTGATTGATCAGAGAAGGTTCCAGGCCTAGCTTACACGCCTGTCGTCCTGATTTTCTGCTCGCCGACAGCTTTTTGGAGACACTCAAAGCGTGAACTTTTGAAAGACACACTCCAGATTTCGAGCCGGCTAAAAGTCTGGATCTTTTGGGGACTCCAGGAGGCAATAAGAGCACAAGACACGGCCTGAGGGGAAACCAGGGGCAACAACAGAAACTTCACTGTGCAGCTGCAGACAGACTCTGCTGCACCAGGGACCGGCGAGGTAGCGGGGTGAAGCTGCTGCTGCTAGCTGCGTTGTCATGTCCCTCTGGGTTTGATGCCGACGCACTAGTCAACCTTGAACGTTAGTTTCAAACGCACCAGGGTTTCAGCTGTAAAGCCAACTGTGGTGATATTAGAAATCAGAGCGAGTGCTTCAGTTTGGATTAAAGATTCATCCTGATTGAGATATCATAGTTGGCGACTGTTAGTTGTCGAACCACGAAAACCTCAAGACTACCGACACAAAACAGCGTGTTGTGTTGTTTCAACCGTACAGAAAAGTGACCACGTTGAAAGTCAAACTTTGCATAAGAGGTGCGGAAAACGGTTAATGAAGCAATATAATCTCAGTTTCCTTATTTTGTAATTTTGGCAGTGAGTTGTTCATGTCTTGAACTCTAAACGATTGCAGAGATGACAAAACATCAGATGTTTTTTATGGATTGCTGATTAGTTGTGTTTGATTTTCCTCAGGCTACACCCTGGCCACCAAGCTGCGAAGACACATAAAGTCATCTCACATGATGGAGAAGCCGTACAGCTGCCACTGCGGAGCTTCCTACACTGTGAGACAGAGTCTGCTGAGGCACATAGCTCAGCGCAGGACTGAGGGAGGAATTCAGGAGGAGGTGGAGGAGTCGGAGGGAGGACACAGAGAGAAGAACAGCAGCAAGGAGGAGGTAGTGCAGGAGTCAGCGACTTCGGGCTCCAGTCATCCGAGGCCGATCAGAGGCAGACCCAAGAAGAACTCGCTCCCTCTGGGCAGAGGAGACACGGAGGAGGGTAAACTGAGGCGGACAAGGGGACGAGGGAAGGTGGAGGAAAAGGAGGCGAGGAAAATTCAAGAGACTGAGACCTCGAGAGCGGGGCGGGGAGGAGGTGAGGACGAGGCTTCGGGTCACATCCAACATGTCGTCTACGTCCACGCAGACAGCCTGTCCACGCCGAGCTCCGCCCCTCTGCTTCTCACCTCGGACAGCTCGCTACCTGCAGGGACGGGGCAGGAGCTGGTGGAGGTGGTGATAACAGAGGGCTCAGAGCAGTGCATTGTGGTCCACGGGCAGCAGACAGTAGGAGAGCTGCTGATCTTGCAGGAGGAAGGGGGCGGACTCTGCTCTGTGGCGCAGACGGTTGAGATAAACACAGTGTAGCCCGAAATCTCTGGTCATGTCACACTGTTACAGCACATCTCAGTTAACTTTGTGACATTTCTTCAGTTTATTATGCTTTGCGGTCCCTGATTGCCACACAGAACAGCCACTGTTTATACACGGAAGAGGGGAGATCAGTGCCGACGACAACCGTGATGTTTCCCAGTCGGGGGCTAGGAGAGTAAAAGTCAAGGTACCGGCAGAGTCCCCTTGAGGCTGTGCTGGAATTATGTTCAACATGGTGTTTTCCGCAGGTAATCCCCTGGAGCTAAACGGAAAAATACACCCACGAATGTAACGTACTATAGATGTGTCTCATGTCTTTGGAAGATCAGTGAATGATCAGTAAAGAATCAAACAAAGAAAGATTAAAAGACGATAAGATCGGCTTTGTGAGTGAGTTTATTTCAAAAGTCATTTCCTTGCAGGGGAGGCCATCTTCGAGACGCCTGCACAACAGCTCCGGTTTGGAAGAGCGCCCTAAGGTCAGGTTCAGAAGGGTCTAAATAGAGGCAAACAGCCCCGCTGGCGTGACGTTTACAGCAACAAATCAGAACACAAGGGGGACTTGTCGTGTGTTTTGAGTCACACAAAGTCAGAGTTATAAACATCCGTCACACTTGTATTATTAATATACACTATGTATAAAACCGTGGTACTTGTTAGTAATTACAGCTTCTGCACACTGTCCTCACTTTATGGTGAATTTGTTCAGTAACATTGAAACAACTATGAACTATTCAACTGTTAAATGCCTGATGAGGACAGAGACCAACACAACAATTCCTCCATGAGCAAACAGCAAGTGGTAACGACAACATCAGAAACAGTGACTTGAAAACTTGGAAACAGAAACTAGGGATGGGCGTTTTAAGTAATTTAAAATTTTGAATACTCGTATTACCTCATTAAACTAGTACCCAAGTAGTCAGTACTTAGTAGGGTTGTTTTTTTTACTCACAGCAACATCATGATTCTGTCACTTTCTGACTAAATAGCGTCATATAAGTTACTTATATTCTTAATATTATAAACTAACAAAATTCTTTAAAGCAAGTCATTTGGTGCCTTTAACATCCAGATATAAATTTAAGACAGATTCCTCACGCTCTCACCTCCCATCATCCTTCTCTGTTGAGCAATTATTATTACTCATCTTTCCGCTGAACACTTGGGTGGACTCTGTGTTTCCAGTTATGCATCGGCTCCGTTTTGTGCTTTTAGATTTATTTCAAGAGCGTTGCGGGGAGCGAGCGGAGAGGAGCAACACTGTCTCTTCACAGTGCGTCGGGGGCGCGATGATGAGAGAGAGGACACTGTCGGCCTCTACGGCCACGGATTAACCACCTGTTTTCTGCTGCTCTTAAGTTTTGTAGAAGGCAAAGGCGAGGGGATCACTTTCATCGAGCCACCGTCACGGCAAACGAAGGCAACAAGGGTTGAGAAAATGTATCATGACAGAGCGGTAACACTGGGGGCTGATCTGTAACATGGGGGGAAAGACAACAGCAGCGTCTCAGGGCTGTGGAGAGCAATTCAAACTATGCAACGGTGTTTTTTCTGTGTATCATGTATAGGGGGCCTCACTCTAATATAGCCTACGCAGCGTGAATCGAGAACCGTTACTTGAATAGTGACGTCATCAACGAGTGCACGGGTACATCCAAAGCCAGAGATGCACAACAACCACGTGTATGTCCAGCAAGTCCATCATTTACAGAACCACAGAGTGAATTGTTATGAACAAGCTAAGAAGAACAAAAGCTTCCTCTATGAAACTGCAACGCCTCATCAAAAATATCTTAGAACTCGGCGAATTCTTGTAGACATTCATACAACCCCCTCCTGATGTTCGTCTTTTTTTGCACCGCAATCAAAAGGAACCGACAAGCAGCATTGATAAGACATTTATCTTTAATCTAATAAACGCCTCATTCAATTTCTGTTTTGTGAAATTGGCTTATTGAAAGGTTAGGCCGATTTCAGGGGGGTGCTGACCGTGTAAGTGCATCTCCTCCGATTCGAGACCGGCCGAAGGACCTTTGTTGGACATCGCCCCTTATTTCCTGTTGTCTCTTTACTCTGAAGAATAACCCACAAAATCACCTTTTTTTATAGCAGTAAAGGTACCCTGTAGGTCTGCCACTGATGTTTATTTTTATATTCAGTCATTCAATCGATTAATCGAGAAAAACAGGAACTCTCCGTATCTGAGAGGCTGAAAACGACGATTAATCGATTATCCTCCGGGGTGATTCTTTTTCTGTCCATCGACTAGAAGAGGAAGAGGAAGAGGAAGAAGAAGAAGAAGAAGAAGAATTCCTTTATTTGTTCCACAATGGGGGAATTCAATACATGCAACAAATGGAGAGATGTTAGAGCGAGGGGGCTGCCAGTGACCGGCATCACGAGCAGTTGGGGATTCGGTGCATTGCTCAACAGCACCTCTCCAGCCACCAGTCCACGCTCCATTATTGGTCCTTACAGGGACTCGACCAGCGACCCTCCGGTTCCCAGCCAAATCACCTATGGACTGCCGCCCCAGAAATCGTTAAAGCTCTGGTACCCAATTTATCTCTCTTTTTTTCTTGTACTTGAAGAAAAGCATTGTGGGTGATGATGTTATTTAGACGAAGATAATAAAAAGGCTTATTCGTGGCACTGGAGAGCTACAGGATAATAGAGCCCAGCCTCTGTAAAAGGCTCTCCAAAAAAAAGATTTCTAAAGCTGCTCGACGTCTGACACACACAAAGAAGACATGGACTGAAAAAAAATCCATTCGTATTACAAAGAAACTGTATGGAGAGTGCCACTCAGCATACTGGAGTGTTTGTAGTTTCCTTTTTCTGTCTCCATTTAAAACGTCAGCAGATTCATTAGAAAGTTGGGGATGAAAAGGTTACTTTGAAAGACATCTCAGTATGGCTTTTGCTGTTCTGTCAGGGCAGAAGTCGCCAACGATTTTTTTGTGTGGAAAGTCACTGAAAAAAAAAACTGCTACTGGATTCCAGTGGAGTATGTAGAGTAGTATGTTTGTAGGTCTTTCCACCACCTGGTTCCAGTAAAGGGCCATTTTAATTCTGCAGAATACAAAGATATAAGAGACAACAGTGTCCTTCCAGCTGTTTGTCTCATTCCCGTTTCATCAGGCATCCGTGTACAAAGCACAAAGAAATGGTTTCCCTAGTTAGTCCCTTGAGGATTTAACTGTAAAAGCGTGCTTGGGCATGGTATGAATGGACAGTGTGAGTGCTCAATTATGAAACCAGCCCCCAGTGGCCACTCTGAGAACTGCAATTTTTGGCACTTCCTTATTGGATCAACCAGGAAGTCGCTGTGGAGGGGCTTGGGTTAGTCTTAGTTCTTCCAGGACACAAACACCGGTCCCCATGGTAACGTTCTGTGTTTTGGGACCAATACACCGACCTGATCCTCATCCCGAGTTTAAACCCTCCTTTTTCATCCTTCACTCAACTACATTTATCACTTTTTGTGCCCCCATTATGCCATAATTATGTTTTTCAAGTGCCAAACCAGTAAAACCACTCCAGAAAGATCCAAAATCCTATCTGCCGTAAGACTGACATTGGCAAAAGCCTGTAGCTTAACACACAATTCCTGCAGCCTTCAGCAGATCTTCACAAACTCGCCCTCAGAGCTTTGATGCTGTTTCATTAGCAATGAGGAGTCTAACTTTCTCAGCTGCAGCGCTAAACTAAAAACAGACTGTTTCCTCCTACCTGCCAATAATTTATTAATAGAATCTGTTCTCAGTCGCTCTTGCTACATCTTGTATTCTTGTCCATGAGGAGTCTGAGGGCGCACTCACACTGTCCTTCTGGCCGGGGCCAAAACCGTTTTTTCAGCTAAAGCCTAGTACCTTTAAGCAGTGTGAGTGCACCCGTCCACGGCCCGCTTGAAAGAGGTGGGCTTCAGCGGAGCCGTTTGCACATGTACGAGCACGAGCGTGCGCACGTGTACGAGCACGAGCACGAGCATGAGCACAAGCCCTACGGCAGTAGCGTTATGTCCGCCTGTTCGGACATGTAAATAGAAGGACGGACCATGCGCGGACATTTAACAAGGACAACAATGGCGGTGAAAGGTTCACGTTGGTGTGATTGTGGAGGTGGAGTGTTTACTGCAGATTTGGTCGATGAAAAGATTCAAAAACAGTCGACAAGACGCACAAAAACTCTGAGGTCTGTGGAAAGATTTGTAAACAAAGCGACACACACGTCATCAATGCGTGTGACATGTTACGGCGTGATGGCGTATGGACAGCAAGAAGCATTCGCCGAGGCCCAGGTAGTGTGAGTACAAACGGGGCTGGGACGCGGGGGGAGAGGGAGGGGGGACAAGTACCCTAAAGCCCGGGTCGTGGTGCGGAAGGACAGTGTGACTACGCCTTGAAAGAGGCGTGGATTCCTCGCGCCCCGAAAGGTGCGGTGAAAACACTGAGCACCCTGGCTTCATTTACCTCTGTCATGAAACAGGAGCTGGTCCATTTTTCTTTGAGAACACAATAAATCCGTGTAACCACCAAAGGGCCTGTTACTCTCATGAGGACAACCAGGCCCCCGGCAGTACATTCGATCAAAACAATGGAATTAATTACTTATCTGCAATTTTCACACTTCAATGCAAAGTCATCCCGCGGGCCGGATTACACCCCTTTGGCAGGCTTTTTCTAGCCCAGGGCCGTATGTTTGACGTCCCCGCCCCAGACCTTCCTCAATAAATCGTAACTATAACTCCCAGCTGCTTTTCACCTGCAGCACCGCTTACAATGCTGAGAGCTTCTGACTCAAACAACTGTCTGAATCATCTGCAGCATTTCTTATGACAAAGTTTGTCCTACATGAAGTCGGCCTGTGCCTCCTCCTCCTGCTAGTTGATATTCTATCACTGAGCTTAGTTGATATTCAAAAGACAGACAATGTTTGAGTTTAGCTTTACTCCCCTGGCAAGACTTTCTCCCTGTCTGGATTTTTGGACCTTATAAAAGGGGGGTTTAAAACCTTTGTGAGATATTTTATAGCCTGAGAGTCGCGTTGGCCTGTCCTCAGAGGGTTTGCCCCTCTCTCTGTTGAACTCTCTGTTTAGTCTTTGTGTTTATCTCCTCTCTGTATTGTCTGCCTCTCTCTCTCTCTCTCTCCCTCTCCATCAGAGTCAGAGATATGACTATGACTCACCCAGAGGGTCCGCAAACGTCACCCTCCCCCCGGCACCCTCTTCCCTCTCCAGGCTATTAAATGCAAAAGGGGAAAAAAAAGAAAATGGAGAATTTTTCCCCCCAGTTTGGTTCTGAGCTCCATTTTTAAGTCGTTGCCGCAGAGCTGTCAAACAGGGTTCAGGCTGCTTCCCAAAAACCGCTGCTGCAGCAGCTCCGTAGAAAACTTCAGAGTGATTTAGCGGTGCAGTGGACGGGCTCCCCCCTGTAATGCATCACCACGGTTTATTCATTTGAAATATTTTTGACTTCAGCTGAACACCTGCAGAGATGCACGGGGCCGGCATGAAATAAAAAAATGAACCCTCTGTCATTCTTCCCTTAAAGTAAATTCCTTCACATTCCTGGTGGCTGTCATTTATTCTCTGGTGATTACACATGGACACATTATTACAGAATGCTTGAAGGATGAATCCTAATACAAGAGAAATTCATATGGAGCCGACAACGTTTCCCAAAATACTTTCAAAGACAGACGTGTGTACCTGTGTGAGTCACTGTTTTCAGATCCATTTACACTGAATAATCTCTCATCACTGTCTCTCACCTTTTTATAACTTTTCCTTTCAGTCTCATTCAATGTTCTTCTTTATATTCAACACAGAATGAAACTTACTACGGGTAGGGAATGAGTCCTGACCCCAAGTGAAGGAGTTCAAGTACTTCGGGATCTTGTTCACGAGTGAGGGGACGATGGAGCGTGAGTTTGGCCGGAGAATCGGAGCAGCAGGGGCAGAGCTGCAGTCGCTCTACCGCACCGTTGTGACGAAAAGAGAGCTGAGGAAGACAAAGCTCTGGATCTACTGGTCAATCTTGGTTCCTACCCTCACCTGTGGTCATGAAAGCTGGGTCAGGACCCAAAGAACCAGGTCCAGGTCCAAGCGTGTGAAATGTGTTTCCTCAGGAGGGGGTCTGGAGTCTCCCTTAGAGAGAGGGGCAGAAGTTCAGCATCCGTGAGGAACTCGGAGTAGAGCCGCTGCTCCTTTGCGTTGAAAGGAGCCAGTTGAGGTGGTTCAGGATCATCTGGTAAGGATGAACCCTGGGCGCCTCCCTAGGGAGGTGTTCCAGGCACGTCCAGCTGGGAGGAGGCCTCGGGGAAGACCCAGGACCAGGTGGAGAGATTAGATCTCCACACTGGCCTGGGAACGCCTCAGGATCCCCCAGTTAGAGCTGGTTAATGTGGCCCGGGAAAGGGAAGTTTGGGGTCCCCTGCTAAAGCTGCTGCCCCTGAGACCCGACCCCGGATAAGCGGATGAAGATGAGATGAGAGACAGAATGAATTTCACTCCACACATAATATCATGTACAGTAATTCTAGTTTACAGATAATACTCAGAAATCATGTTGCTTCTAAATTTAATTTATTCAGTTTTATTTCTGCCTTTTGGGTTTGAAGTTTATAGCAGAAAACTGGGAGACACTTAAACACTTAAGGTGCAAAAATTATGTATAGAGTTTCATTTTTGTGCTGGAGCAAGGCAGGTGAAGGTACTTGTTTCCATTTCATGTCATGGAAAATCCCTCTCCCACCACTGAGGAGAGACAGCTGCCATATAAAGCCAGCTGGCATGTTTCTGTTTCTGCCATTCTGGCTTTACCTCGACGTGGCCCACTTATATGGAGAGCTAATTGCCATTTAGAAATACTCATGCAGCACCTTTTTCTGAACATGCCTGTTCAGAGCGGGACGATTGCTTTGCCTCTGGCGTCGCTGCTCGCCACTTAGTCGAAGAAACACTCGTCCAGACATCTTCAAGTTCAAGGTCAGGTTCAAGTTCATATATATTTATATAGCACAGTTAAAAGATAACCCTGTAAGACTCCCAGCTCTTGTGGTGAGAAGGGTCCAGCTGCAGAGCTCCAGACTCAGGCCGCCTCAGACATTTTGAGGGGCTGTTGCTCAAACCTACAAAAGGGGAATTTACCAGGGGTGACTTTTCCAAAACGCTATAAATCCATTTGAATAGTTTTCAGGAAAATTACATTTTTTAACCCAGACCCACACATTTGGTTAATATTCAATTTATCTTGTCAAAATGTTTTTTATGGCTCAGTCTGAACGTGTTGAACGGACGGACGAAACAAAGAACTCTCCTGCTTCAGAGCGCCGCCATGTTGGATCGCATGGAGCGCTCACTGAATTCTGATTGGTCGAGAGTTTTCATCAGTTTATAGTAATTTTTTCACTTTTTTGTGGTGTTTTCATCTGTTTTTAATCGTTTTTTCATCTGTTTTTAGTTGTTTTTCTAATGTTTTCATCTGTTTTTAGTTGTTTTTCTAATGTTTACATCTGTTTTTAGTCGTTTTTGTCAGTTTTTGTGGTGTTTTTCATTTGTTTTTAGTCGTTTTTTTCAATTTCACTGAGTCTGAACATGTTGAACGGACGGACAAGACAAAAAACTCTCCCGCTTCAGAGCGCCGCCATGTTGGATCGCATAGAACGCTCACTGAACTCTGATTGGTCGAGAGGACGTATCGCATTTGGGCTGAAAATAGGTTTGGCGCTGGTCGCGGTTTGGAAAGGAACTGCATCTTGAGACCATTTTAAACAGGGAAATAAAGAGATTTGGCAGAAACACTGATGAAGCAGTGAAAAGGTTCTGTATAAATTTGGCTTTTATCTCGTTTTGTAATAGAACTCCTCATATATCAAAAACTAAAGCGTTTATTTTGTCCTCCAGCGGGGCGGCTCAACGCGCTTTAGCCCGGCCTTATGAACATCCCTGAACCTCGGTCACTCGTTAAACAGACCTAATGAATTGGTTCCTGAATTGTCCCTCTTCCCCCCTAGACAGATGTAAAATGATGTCTCTTTAATTATGAAATACCCTGCAAGAGTTATTTGTTTTTTTTTAATGTTTTCCATTTAGATAAATCTTCCAAATGTCAGGCTCTGTTGTTGCTCTACCTTCTGTAGACTTCAGCTTGTGGTGTTATTAATTTCCCACAGGAACAAATAAATTCACCGCAGCAAATTGATTAATTTGTGGTGATTTGATTGCACTTAAGGGAGGCTGAACCTGAAAATGTCAGTGTCGGAAATCATCTCTATTAAACATTAAACTTTGATCTGGGTTTCTATTAAAATGCTTATTATTCAAAGTTTTCTCACAGCGTTTGCTTTGTTGCCATTCAAGAGCTGAAATGGGACAATTGTTGCATTTGTCTCTTGGTTCGTTTGTGTGCAACGTTCAACTGCTATCGAAAATAAACAAATGCCATGTGGGAGTAAACTGTTCTCTTAGGTCGGATCCACATGAACAAGGGGATTTTTATAACCAAACTTTTATGGCCCCTGGTTAAAAAAAGAAGTCCACATCACCGTGTGATAAAATATATCTCTGTCTACATGAAACCGCAAAGTCCGCCTCAAACAATCACCACGCACGTGCCAAAGCAGTAGGTGGAGATAGCACTCCTAACAGGAGTGCCATTTCAGCCAATCACAAGGCTGGAAACATTCATACTGGAAAAACAACGGTGAACCGAGGCCGCGCAGATTCCTTCGTGTGGACTGAAGAAGTTGAGTTACTTCTCACTGTCACTCATGAATTTAAAATCAGTCAAATTTAGGATAATGTGGAGTGGGAGTCGTGTCAGTCACAGAAAAATACAGGTCTCCATGGATACAACTTACCGTTTACCGTTGCACAGTGTGACGTCAATCAATGTCAACAAGAAATTGCGGTTTTCCTGTCCACACGCGACTGCTGAAACGGGACTTTCCAATAAGTTCACTATATGGCGAAACTGTGCAGAGAAACACACGGTTTCAAATATACCCACGTTCGTAATGACGGCACCTTAATGGTCAGAAATCTAACCGTAAAAGAATCCGCCTCAGGCCAGACACACAGGCCTGGTTCATAAACGCCCAAACAAACTGGCCTTTGGGGGGAAATGCTTCCAGTTTCAGAACAACTGCTCAAAACAAACCAGCTGTGAACAAAATATCACGCCAGACTTTAAATCAAAATCCAACTGAAGTGTTCTTCTACAGCTGTACACATCAGCTTAACATGATCAATACCAATCACGCAAACTTTAAGGCTGTACTGAAAGCTTTTGAGCCGACTGTCAGTTCTGTCCTCTGGGTTTTTGAGTCTTGAGAGATGAAGGGATGGATCTTTTCACTTCCCACAAAACATAAAGACTCACACAGTGTTTGCCCTTGAGCAAGGCCCTTCCTCCTTTATCTCTACCTCTCTCTCTCTCTCTCTCTCTCTCTCTCTCTCTCTGTACGGTTCCTCCTCTAACTAAATATGCAGTTTTCCCCAAAACGTGACTTCTAATTATTAACAAATTATACAACATGCTCTCTCTTGTAACTCCTTCGCCACACGCCTGCAGCTTACTGAGTCAAGCTTCTCAGTTTTAGGGTGGTATCAGCAACCTAAAATATACAGCTTTGTAATCTCACCCCGACTAAACACATCCCGACACAGGTTGGCACCATCAGGGAGCAGCAGGGTCCACCACAGCCTCTGGAAACACCCACACAAAAGCTAATGTTAGCTGAAGTCTGTCTCCTGAATCCAAAAACTCACCTAAAAAAACATAAATGTTGCCAGCCTGTATCGCCCTGCTCTGCAGCTCTGTGCTTTTTAGCCTCTTTGAGTTTGGATAAACCCGCTGCACACAACCTTAAAGCCTCTAACGGCAGACAGACTTAGCGGCTAAAGAGCTACTATTTACCTCAGTAGGTATCCAAAGACATGCCTCTGATGGTGTTGTCTGCTGCCTGTTTGCTGACGCATCACCATAAGCTGTGCAAACATTACCACATTTATTTAAGTCTGATTATACGTCTCTCTTATTGTCAACAACAGTGAATGAATCTACCAGCAAGTGTTGTGTATCACAGCCTGTTAACGCTTCTTCCTCTGTGTGGTTAAAAACACATCAATGAGTCACACTGTCACACTGTTCCTACATCACCGTGAACACACACTGTATTTATTTGGACTCATTATCACCAGGAAACAATGGGCTTGGGACAGAGTAGGCTATTATTCATGTACGCAGATGACACCCAAATATAAACCCACTAAACACTGGACGTGGGATACACGTGCAGGTCATGTCTATGTTGGGTTTGTCGGTCCATGACCAAATCTGGACATCTATTCAACGTCCAAACTAGCTCCACTCATTGGACGTCCAACCATGACCCAACTTGGACGTCATATTGACGTTCATCACTTGACCTTTGAACTGTTCATTTGGACGTCTATGACAGGTGCAGGAAATGTACATGATCTGTTTCTTTTGTTATTTTACATTTTCCTGTTTTTCTTTAACTTGTTTATTTTGAATAATCAAGTTATTTATTTATGCATGAATGTATTTTTGCATTTATCTGTTTTGTTTCTATTGTTTGTTTGAAACTAATTTCATGGAAACCTATCCGCCTTACTGTGACAGAACTCTCAAATACAAATACTACCGAGACAGCAAATGCAGGTCAGGAGCAACAAGCTAATGTTAGCGCCTGTGCTAGCAGGAAACAGCCTGTTGCTATAGCTGCTGTTGCTGATCCCCGCCCTTGTGTCATGATCGTTCACCGCCCTTGCCTCGTCTGAATGCTGGAGGGGGTGGACTGAGGGGCTTTAGGGGCAAAGAGAAAGAGAGAAGAATTGACTTAACAGCTAAAAAGGTACAGCTCCCCGACCTCCGTGACAGATGCCTACCTTCAAGAAAGTTTCCCAAAAATTAACATTTCTTTTTAAAAGCGGCTTCTGCAGACATTAATGGTGCACTCACACTGTCCTTCTGTACCGCGCCAAAACCGGTTTTTCAGCTAAAGCCTAGAACCTTTAAGCAGTGTGAGTGCACCCGTTCCGCGCATAACTGCGGACAGCGGGCCGTCCACTGCCCGCTTGAAAGAGGTGGGCTTTTGTAGAGCGTGTTTGCACATGTACGAGCACGAGCGTGTGCACGTGTACGAGCACGAGCACGAGCCCTAAGGCGGTAGCGGTATGTCCGCCTGTTAGGACATAGAAAATAGAACGACGGACCATGCGCGGACATTTAACAACAACAACAATGGCGGTGAAAGGTTCACGTTGGTGTGATGCGGAGGTGGAGTGTTTACTGCAGAATTGGTCGATGAAAATATTCAAAAACAGTCGACAAGACGCACAAAAACTCCGAGGTCTACGGAAAGATTTGGAAACAAAGCCACCCACGCGATCAATGCGTGTGACGTGTTACGGCGTGATGACGTATGGACAGCAAGAAGCATTTGCCCAGGCAGTGTGAGTACAAACGGGGCTGGGGCGCGGGGGGAGAGGGAGCGGGGACAAGGACCCTAAAGCCCGGGGCGCGGTGCGGAAGGAAAGTGTGAGTGCGCCCTAAATCTAACACAGCTACAGTTTTGCTGTACTCGTATGCAAACAGCGTGTTCCCAGGCAAAAAACTAAGAGGGTCAACATCACCTTCAGCACGCTATTATGGCGAACAAGTATAACGCTGACGGATTCCACTCCTGTTCAGCATAAATACATAGATTCATCACATAATGCTTCGAGGAATGCTTTACATTTCTTTCCTAGTAGCGGCTGATGAAGCTCTCTTCTGTGAATAGAGTACGAGGGTCATTGATTTGATTTGGTCTCTTATCCCGTCCGCGAGACCTTCATTATCGCCTCGCAAGCCCCTAATTCAATCGGCGGTGACGTGTGAATTCTCATTATTCCCGCCGACCTAAAGCGCCGAACGCTCTTTAGGTTGAATAAACAGCTGTGAGCACGCCCGTAGTCAACGCCCCCCCCCCTCTGGAGGAAGGAGTTGTTGATGTTTACGCGGCAGCCAGTGTCACAACAGTGGGGAGATGATCCCGTATATCTACTCTCCCCGATCTGTTGCTAAGTACGCCCGCAGGCTGTGGCATCATGGGATTATAACCCCCCCGCCCGCCTTGATTGGTGTCACGCGGGGTGTTGTGATGTGTGATGTAAGGGGTCCTCTCCTTGTAAAGCGGATATAAAAGGCATGTGAGTGTCACAGAGGGCGGCGTTGTGTTCGGGTGCAGGAGAACTGTAACCGCGCTGCAGGCTGCTCCATCTGCCTACATGTCAGCCATCAGCGCCAGACGGCTAAATTAAGAGCATCAGGCTGATTGAATAAAAGCTCTCTCTCTCTCTTTCTCTCTCTCTCTCTCGACTCATTTCAGGATAAATGGGAATTGATCGATGGTCACTCAAAAGTCGAGTCTGTCTCTTTGAAGAGCTCTCTTCTCTTCTCCAATCCTCTCTTTTCAATCTTCTCTTTTCATTTCATCCTTTTGGGTTTTCTATTTTTCTCCTCTTCTCTTTCATTGCTTCCTTTCTTTCCTCTTCTCTTTCATTGCTTCCTTTCTTTCCTCTTCTCTTTCATTGCTTCCTTTCTTTCCTCTTCTCTTTCATTGCTTCCTTTCTTTCCTCTTCTCTTTCATTGCTTCCTCTCTTCTCCTGTCCTTTTGTTTCTTCCCTTTCTTCTTCAGTCTCATTCCTTCTTTTCTTTTTCCTCTCCTCTCGTCCTTTGTTTTTCTCTTCTTACGCCTAATTTTCTCTCTCGTCCTCTCCTTTTTCTTTCATCCTTTGTTTCAGTCTCACTTCCTCTTTTATACTTTTCTATTTTCCTCCTTTACCCTCGTTTTCATCCTTTCTTCCTCCCCTTTCCTCTCCTCTCTTCTTTCCTTTCCTCTTTTGTCTCCTCCCTTCTTTTCCTTCTCTCTCGTCCTCTCTTCTTTTTCTTTCATCCTTTGTTTCATAGTCTCACTTCCTCTCTTATAGTTTTCTATTTTCCTCCTTTACCCTTGTTTTCATCCTTTCTTCCTCCCCTTTCCTCTCTTCTTTCTCCCCTTTCCTCTCCTCTCTTCTTTCTCCTGTCCTTTTGTTTCTTTCCTTTCCTCTTTTGTCTCCTCCCTTCCATACATTTCCTCTCCTCTTTCTTAACCCCTCATGCCTTCTTTTCTTTTTCCTCTCCTCCTCCTATCTTCGTCTCTCCTCTCCTGTTCCCTCTCGTCCCTTCCTTCTTCCTCTTCTCTTTCTTCTTCTACCCCTTATTTGTCCTCTCTTCTTTTCCTCTCCTCACTTACTCTTTTATATATTTTTGTCTTTTATTTCTTTACCCTTGTTTCCATCCTTACTCCCCCCTTTCTCTCTCCTCATCTTCTCTTTCTCCTCACCTCCCCTCTATCCCTGTTCTCTCCTTTCTTTCCTCTGTTCTTTCCTCTCCTCCAACCTAGTTTCCTTTCCTGTTTGTCTTCTCCTCTATCCTTTTTTCTCCTTTCCTTTTCTCTCGTCCTCATCACCCCGTTCTCTCCATCATTGAACTCTCCTCTTTCTTCCATCCCTTCTTCTCCCGTCTCATCTTTCCTTTCCTTCCTCATTTCCTCACATCTCTATCTCCTCTCTTCTCTTCCTCTTTTTCCTCTCGCTTCTCCCCATTCCTCTCCTCTTTCTTCTTGTCATCTCATCTTGTCTTTCTTTTCCTCCTCTGTTCTTTCCTTCCATCTTCTGTCTTTTCCTCTCATCTTCTCTCCCTTCTTCTTTTTCTTGTCCTCTTCTCACTTACTCTTAAATATGTTTCTCTTTTCCTTCTTTACCCTCGTTTCTATCCTTTCGCCCCCCTTTCCTCTCCTCTTTTTTTCCCCTCTCATCTTCTCTTTCTCCTCCTTTCCTCTCTTTTCTTGTCCTCACCTCCCCTCTATCCCTGTTTCCTCTCCTTTCTTTCCTCCGTTCTTCCCTTTCTTTTCTTTCCTCTCCTCCAACCTAGTTTCCTTTCCTGTTTGTCTTCTCCTCTCCTCTCCTTTCCTCTCGTCCTCATCACCCCATCCTCTCCATCATTGAACTCTCCTCTTTCTTCCATCCCTTCTTCTCCCATCTCGTCTTTCCTTTCCTTCCTCATTTCCTCACATCTCTATCTCCTCTCTCTTCCTCTTTGTCTTCTCGCTTCTCCCCATTCCTCTCCTCTTTCTTCTTGTCATCCATCTATCTCTCCTCTTTCTTCTCTCCCTTCTTCTACCGTCTCGTCTTTCCTTTCCTTCCTCATTTCCTCACATCTCTATCTCTTCCCTCTTCCTCTTCCTCTTCTCGCTTCTCCCCATTCCTCTCCTCTTTCTTCTTGTCATCCTTCTATCTCTCCTCTCTTGAAGAGACCGTTTCCTCATCTTGTCTTTCTTTTCCTCCTCTGTCTCTTCCTCTCATCTTCTCTCCCTTCTTCTTTTTCTTGTCCTCTTCTCACTTACTCTTAAATGTTTCTCTTTTCCTTCTTTACCCTCATTTCTATCCTTTCACCCCCTTTTCCTCTCCTCTTTTGTTCCCTCTCATCTTCTCTTTCTCTTCTTTTTCTTGTCCTCACCTCCCCTCTATCCCTGTTTCCTCTCCTTTCTTTCCTCCGTTCTTCTTTCTTTACTTTCCTCTCCTCCAACCTAGTTTCCTTTCCTGTTCGTCCTCTCCTCTCATCCTCATCACCCCATCCTCTCCATCCTTGTACTCTCCTCTTTCTTCCATCCCTTCTTCTCCCGTCTCGTCTTTCCTTCCTTCCTCATTTCCTCACATCTCTATCTCCTCTCTCTTCCTCTTTTTCTTCTCACTTCTCCCCATTCCTCTCCTCTTTCTTCTTGTCATCCTTCTATCTCTCCTCTCTTGAAGTGACCGTACCCTCATCTCGTCTCTTTCCTTCCATCTTCAGTCTTTTTCTCTTTTCCTTTCATCTTCTCTTCCTCTTCATCCCACTCTCTCGTAGCCCTCCTCTCTTTCATTAGTCATTTAATCTCTCCATTCCTACTTATACTCGTCTCTTTTCCTTCTGTCCTCCTCTCCTCTTTCCTCCCATCTTGTCTTTTCTCTCTTCCTTTCCTCTCGTTCCCTCTCTCTCTCTTTCTTCGTGTCTTTCTCGTAGTGCCCACCTCTCCTGTCTTCATCCTGACCTCCTCCTTTCTTCATCTTTTTCCTTTCCTGTCCTCCTCTTCCCCCCTTTTTCCTCTTCTTTTCCTCTCATCTTCTGTCCCTTCCTCTTCATCCCACTCTCTCGTAGCCCTCCTCTCCTTCATTAATCATTTAATTCCTCCTTTCTTCATCTTTTTCCTTTCCTGTCCTCCTCTCTCCCTTCATCTTCATCCACTCTTTCTTGAAGTGCCCACCTCTCCGGTCCTCCTCTCCTCTCCCTGTGCATCTCCTTTGTCCTCCCATCTCTCTCTCTCTCTCTTTCTCTCTCTCTCTCTCCCTCCCACTCTCTTGTAATGCCCTCCTCTCCTGTCAAAATACCTTCCTCTCATCCTCCTCTCATCCCTTCTCGCTCTCTCTGGCCTTTTCCTTACTCTCTCAAATCCTCCTCTTCTTCTTCAAACATCCCTTCCCCTCTCCTCCTCCTCCTCTTCATGCATCTCCTACTCTTTCCTTTCATCTCTCTCTCTCTCTCTCTCTCTCTCTCTCTCCTCCTCCTCCTCTCTTCCAGCAGTGGAGAGTCAGTGAACAGCAGCGGCAGCAGCAGTGTCACTCAGCACGGCAACGACTCGCATGAAAGTGAGGACCTCCGTTTTTATTTTTCTTACCTCTTTTGTTTTGTTTTTTTTGCATCACCTCCTCCTCTAACTCCTTTTTCTTCTTCCCCCATTCACTCATTTATTTCTCCTCTACTTTTCAATCCTTTCTTTCCGCCACAGTGATGTCTTTCGGAGTGCAGCAGTATGAGGGTACCTTGCATTTCAAATAGGGTTTCTGTCCTTGCTCCAACTCCAGCGTGTAGCATATGCCTTTCTCATTTCCTCGCGTCTCTTTGGAAATAAGTAGGCCAGTCCTGTAGCTTAAGCACAGTAAGTCAAGCTCTGGGCTAAGATGTGCTTATGAATGGATATTTTTAAAAAGGTATGACTTCTTTTTTTAACTTAAATCATGCAAATCCTTATTTTAAGTGTTGCAGCAGGAAGTGAAGCAGTTCGTTCTGAGGTACCAAACGCTGAAAGACTGTTTCCAGCTGTCGTGCTGTGAGGATTATGAGATATGAGCGTGTATTTTAATTTTTTAGAGATTAGAAATCTGATATTTTGAAGATGGTGAGGACATTATCGGATGGTTTTCTTCTGTAACGAAAGACACAGCTTTTGATTTTCTTTCACTCGCTTCACTCCCCCTTTTTTCTCTCGTTCCTTTACTCATTTTCGTACTTTATCGGTATAAAGACAATCCGTCTGCAGTGAACGCACTGGAGATACAACAACGAAAATGGGGCTCATACTGTCGGTCATTTAACCAGGATGGACTTTTCGGATGTGTTCATGGCCACGACGTCGGCCACTTTACCACCAAACTCTTCTTTGGAGAATGTCAACCAGACCTCTTCCTCGTCGAGGTCTCCTCCTCTACTTCCTCACTCACAGGTGGCGTCCGTGTTCATCGTGCTGGTGGTCACAGTCATCATACTGGGGACTGTGGTGGGGAATGTGCTGGTCGTGGTGGCGGTTTTCACCAGCCGAGCCCTGAGGCCGCCTCAGAACCTCTTCCTGGTGTCTCTGGCTTCAGCGGACATACTGGTGGCGACGCTGGTCATCCCCTTCTCCTTGGCTAATGAGGTGAGGAGACTGACTCCATTTGCAGCTGATATCCACATGCGATCTTTATCCGAATATCTTATCTGAACACTTGTCTGGTGTTGGTTTAACCACATCTGATGACGGAGGCTGGAAGATTAACTCTCAGCTAGATGTGTGAGGCTGCACTGACCATTGTAAAGAAAAACAAACCTTTAGATTAACTAAATCTTTACTGGACAAACGAAACATTTGACTCGACAATGGTGCTGAATGAAAAGTTAAAGGGTCAATTTCACTGCATTAAATTTCATGGAAATCTATCCATCAGTCATAAAGTCAAAATCATATACACCTGGTGGTGGCGCTAAAGTGCTGCAAAATTGTTGGGATACATCCTCTGGGGTTCAAGAATGTCTGTACTAAATATCGTGGTTATCCATCCAAGAAAATGTCAGCCTCATGGTGGCGCTAGAGAAAAAGTCAAAGTCCCTCCAGTAGTTGTTGAGATATTTCAGTCTGGACCGAAGTGGTGGACCAAGTGATGGTGTTATCCCTCGGGCAAGCCTCTAGCACGCCAGATTTGGACGTTATCACTCCATTAAATGGCCGTAATCAGTGGGTTAGAAGGAGCTGCTTCACCTACCAGTAGGTTCAGAAGTTCGTTATCATC
This sequence comes from Echiichthys vipera, assembly GCF_963691815.1. Taxonomy (NCBI): domain Eukaryota; kingdom Metazoa; phylum Chordata; class Actinopteri; order Perciformes; family Trachinidae; genus Echiichthys; species Echiichthys vipera. The sequence goes on from NC_139826.1 coordinate 38,340,574, forward strand.
TATTGACATGGTAACGGTGCGAAGTGGTGGACCAAGTGATGGTGTTTTCCCTCGGGCAAGCTTCTAGCACGCCAGATTTGGACGTTATCACTCCATTAAATGGCCGTAATCAGTGGGTTAGAAGGAGCTGCTTCACCTACCAGTAGGTTCAGAAGTTCGTTATCATCTATTGACATGGTAATGGTCGCAATTAGCCTGGCCTGGATCCCTTTGAGTCTCTTTTTCACACTCTAGGAGTCCCGTTGTGGTCCCGTCGTTACTTGGTTAGGTTTAGGTTACAAAAACTATGTGGTTATGTTTAGGTAAAGATCGTGGTCTGGGTTATGTTTACGTTATGTAATAAAGCTTAAAAATGAAAAAGTCACAGATGACTTTTGGTGTCACATGGGGCAGGAGCTCTCCGTTGTGTGTTTGACCCCTCCACTCCCTGAGCCTTCCTCCTTGTGTGGAGTTTTAGGTCTTACGTCTACCGCTCTCTACACTACGTCATCTTTGTGCCGTGGTCAAGCAGTAGCGACAGATGGGTGTTGCATACAGGTCAAATAAAGGCCTGTCTAAATAGATATGTCTTTATCTGATGTTTAAAAGACGCCAACACCGCGGATCGTAAGGTTGCAGGCAGAGCGTTCCATAGTTTAGGTGCTACAGATTCAAAAGCTCGCAAAGAAGGAAATCTGGTGACGTAGTGTTGTGGAAATAGATTTCTTCAATAAAGATCAACAAACAGGATCAGCTTTTTCTTCGTGGTTTATTTTGCCAAAGCATTTTTCCTCTGCAGACAAAAATACGTTCATCCCTGCATCCTCACAAAGTTAGAGTCTAGTGGTCTAGTAGAAATGCCAAATCTCGCACCGTCTTTTAGGGAGAGGGACAGGACGCGAATAGCCTTGGTTGGGTGTCTCTAACACAGGGTACAGATGCACAAATATGCCATTATACCATCATGAGTTAGTTATTTGCATTATCCATTAAGAAGGTGAGACAGAGGAGACACTGAACTGTGTCTGACCTGACAAAACTATGATTATGAATCACAAATGTCCAAAATTCCCACAACAGTAGGTTTAGAAGTAACTACTACTAGAAGTTCTTCCAGGACATAAACACTGGTCTCCCGGGTGAAAGTCCTGTGTTTAGGGACCCAAACACCACCCCGACCCTCCTTACCACGTGGAACTCTTATACTACGTCACCTGGTTTCCTTCTTGGCTCAGGATGTAATTTCTACGGTACAACATTTGTGGAAAACACACAAATTACAGTGCTTTACTTGTCGTAGTTATATGTACAAACAGTGGATGAGGACAGGTGGTTACAGAGTCTGTCTTTGGGGTAGAGTTTATTCCATTTTTTCACGTGGTCTCTGATTGTAAAGGTCCATTTTTCATGTGGTCTCTGATTGTAAAGGTCCATTTTTCATGTGATTGTAAAGGTCCATTTTTTTGTCCAAAATGTATTCTATTGTTGATCGCCGTGTCCTTGTCACCTGCTTCTTGGCCGCCACACGCACAATATGTTAAAAAGATCAATGGCATTCAATATATTTCAAGATTTCAAAGGTTCTTTGAAATCAAAAAAGGTCCTTCAGGGTTTTCTCAACTCCTTCCTAAAAGCACACCAATATTGGACGTGCTAAGAGTGTGTGTGTGTGTGTGTGTAGTTTGTTGATACATATTCACTGTTGCGTTAATTCTGTAGAGCTAATGAGGCTGAACATCTTCTATTTGACTGGAAGGGAACACATGGTCGATGGCGTTTGGAGAAATGTTCAAATTTTGCTTTGAATACATTAAATGAATTTGGATAAATCGTTAGGCAGCGATGGGACGCTCTACTCCTTTGCGGTAAAGAGAATATCTTGACTTTTTAGCCTTTTCTGAATAATTCTAGATCCATTAATTCTACTTTTTCCTTCCTCGTGTTGATGTACAGCCAGCGTTTCCTCTCTTTCTCCCTCTCTGATGTCAGTTCACTGACTTCTTCCTGCTTTGAATACTTGAAATCTACCTGCAGCTTCTCCTGTGTTTCATTAAACATCAGAAACAGTCTCACATCGGTAAATGATTCCTGTCTGCTGGAGACTGTTTCCTTCTCTGGTGCTTTGGATTCTGTAGGATTATATTTTATTGACACACGTTTTTGTTCACAAAAGCTGTTCACTCATCGTCTTACTTCGGTTTTACAGCTTGTGTCATAATCTGACAACTGAGGAAAAGACAGAGACATTTTCACTGCAGTAAGATTCAGACCGGTGCAGCTACTGTACATTCCCCCTGCTGCTGGCCATGATACATCTCCATCTGCAGAATGAAGTACTTCAAATTAATTAACTTTAGGGCTGCAGCTAATAATTACTTTTTACTATGGTAGACGACAGATCTGTTTGTCATGCTGGTGAAACAGCTGTTGGGATGTCAACGTTGCTCTGGCTCAAATATCTCAAGCTGTCCTCATCCACCGTTTGCACATTTCACACTTATATATCCCGACACCCCTTGTATGGATTGCTACTACGGTTCGTACAGATGTTCAAAGTCCCCAGAGGATTAAATACATCTGATTTTGTGGGTTCACTCTTCCACCTCTAGCACCACCATGATGTGGACATTTGCGGGTTTTCAGTCTCAACTATGGAAAAGTTTTGGTGTTCCTCTGACTTCATCTACTAATCCAATACGTTGGTTTAAGACTAAATAACTGCAAAACTAATGTCATTTAGTGCAAAATGTAGTCCTAATGAGCTCATATTAGCATGATAACATGCTAAACTAAGATGCTAACTGTAGTAAACATTTTACCTGAGCCTGATCATACCTGACAATAGCATGCCTGTAGTTGTTTTTTATGCCTCCACACCGGCATCCATCTGTCCGTCCAACCGTCCCGATCTTTTAAATGCAAAATCTTCTTCAAATTTGGCACAAAAGTCCACTTGAACTCGAGGAAGAACTGATTAGATTTGGAGGTCAAAGGTCAATATCACTGTGACAACACATACTTGTCCATAACTCAAGACTTCCGATGTTAATTATGACAACATTTTGCACAAACCTGATAAGTTAAGCATTCACGTTTCACCGGAAAATACACTTCATACCTTTAATTAGATTCTTTCTAAGTTTCCACTTCATATATTATTTGAGTCTGGACAGTTTGGATGTAAACTGTGCCTTTACTGTTTGGCGGAGGTTCTAGTTTTAATTCTTGTTTCTTTATTACTCCAGAAAATGTCAAAAGCCTCCATCACAAGTTCTCAGAGTTCAAGCCAAGGTGACATCTTCGTATTGCTTCTTTGGAGTCATTCAACAGTCGAAAACTCTAAATATATTAAATATACGTATAGAGCTGGACAGATAAACTAATATATTGGCTGATATTATCTCATTGCAGAGAGATTATTTTTGCAGTAGCCAATATGTCGATGAGTAACAAGACATGTCTGAGAAACAAAACTAAAGAAACCAAAACGTAGCATGTAGGAAAACCAGATCATGTGAGCGAAGTTCAAGCGGGAGGATTTTTTCACCATATCGAGGAACGGTGGATATTTTTCCAACAGGTTGGCAAGGAGTTCTTTGCACTGGCAACCTGGAAGTAAGACGGGCGCCTTAGATCGGATACAGACCAGCTTTTGGTGTTTTTTCGAGCACGCAGTGAGAGATTTGAGTGGAGCGATATTGAGCTGAGCATCCAGAAGCCACTTTGAGTGAAACAGCTCTGTGGGAGAGGAGCAGGAATTCTCAATGTTTACCTTTGCTCGCGTACTCTGATGCAAACGATAGAAAATCTTTTAACATAAAAAACAACAACATCAGAATCAAGCAGCCAAACAGAAACAAAAACAAAACAGATCTAAGGTAAAAATAAAGCTGCGAGTGTATGACAAGTTCACTTAAACATAGAGATGCACCGTTCCAGTTTTCCGATCCAATCCGATAACGATACCTGGGCTCCGATACTACTGTTGAATGTGTGAAGGCATCCAGCTTGACATTAACATTTAGCCTTGTTAGAAAAGGTAAATTAACACAGATATAAATATACTTAATATTCATTATCAAGTAACAAAGTGTACATTAGCAGCAAAAACAAATGAATAACTCTTCTTCCATGTAAAGTGCACTGCAAACCAATAGTTTATCTAAGTATCGTATCGGTGCAGCTCTACTTAAAAAGCTTTATTGTTTTGTGAGTGGATGTAGAATTTGGCGAGCAGTACAAATACTGTAGATTAATAAGGAAAATTAGATTTCTGCTTTGTCACTACAATCATAGCCACCAAATATAAAATCTGAATGAATGTTATCGCCTATGAAAATGATCATCTTGTACATTTACAACAAGATGTGCTTCACATCATGATAGTCGCCTGTAGATAAAGTCCATAAGAGCTCAATAGTTCTTTAATAATCCACTTTAACAGATCTTTGTCACAAACTATTGCTGGTGTAAAAAAAGGTAACGTATGATACTTAGGGCGCACTCACACTGTCCTTCCGCACCGGGCCAAAACCGTTTTTTCGGGTAAAGCCTAGTGCGTTTGACCAGTGTGAGTGCAACCGCTCCACGCATAACTGCTGCCAGCTGGCCGTCCATGTCCCGTCTGAGAGAGGTGGGCTTTTGTAAAGCGCGTTTGCACGTGTACGAGCACGAGGTCTACGACGGTTCTGACGTAATTTATGTGCGTCTGTTCGAACATAGAAAAAAGAAGGAGGGACCATGCGCGGACATTTAACAACAACAATGGCGGCGAAAGGTTCACGTTGGTGTGATGCGGAGGTGGAGTGTTTACTGCAGATTTGGTCGATGAAAATATTAAAAAGCAGTCGACAAGACGCACAAAAACTCTGAGGTCTACGGAAAGATTTGTAAACAAAGCGACGCATCGCGTTGACGTCATCAATGCGTGACATGTTACGGCGTGATGACGTATAGGCAGCAAGAAGCATTCTCCGAGGCCCAGGTAGTGTGAGTACAAACGGGCCTGGAGGGGGGGGGGGGGGGGGGGTACAAGTACCCTAAAGCCCGGGACGCGGTGCGGAGGGACAGTGTGAGTGCGCCCTTATTTGACTTAATGATATTAAAGAGATTTTTTTCAGAAGGTGAAACCAGAGAATGCTTTATGAACGTAAACAGATTCATTTTTGCTGATTGTTTTGTTATTTAATTAATTGATGAATTGTTTGATTGGTTGCCCGCGGAGTTCTCAAAGACAACAGTTTCATCTCAGCCTTCTGCTGAACTTCTGCAGATCCTCATTTCATAACTAACAAAAAAAACTATCAACCGAGAGTTCAACTCCCCCGAAAAGCTAATGCAACATCATCCAAATGTTTCACTGCTGCTGAAAGAGAGTCTAATATTTTCTTTACTGCATCACCTTTCTCGGAAACGGACTTCATTTCGGATGCAGAGCACACACTGTGAAGGAATGTGATGGATATTTCACAGCTTCCTGCAGCCGTGAAAAGATTGTCAGCTTAAATAGTTTTCGAGAGGGCTGAAATGAAACCATGGGGGCAAAGTCACTGCGAGGTTTTCATACAAACGAAACATAGATTCAGCCGACACGGCACTAATGAAATCCTGGATTGTTATGTTGAGGTGAAATGATATTTTAGGCTCCCCACTCAGACAGACTTCCCTCTGCAGGTCATTACTGGTGCTCAAATCATCAGCATATTTTAATTGGTTTCTCCTTTTTTCCAGGTCATGGGCTACTGGTACTTTGGTTCCACCTGGTGCTCCTTCTACCTAGCTCTGGATGTGCTCTTTTGCACGTCCTCCATCGTCCACCTCTGCGCCATCAGCCTCGACCGCTACTGGTCGGTCACCAAAGCCGTTAGCTACAACCGCAAGCGGACGCCAAAACGGATTAAAGCGATGATCAGCATCGTGTGGCTCATATCTATCGTCATCTCCTCCCCGCCGCTCCTCATGACGCAGAAGGAGGAGGATTTGGAGGCGGAGGAGGAGGAGGGCGACATAAAGAGGCAGGAGTGTCTTCTCAACAATCAGACGTGGTACATCCTTTCCTCCTGCCTCGTGTCCTTCTTCGCCCCGGGGGTCATCATGATACTCGTGTATTGTAAGATCTACCGCGTTGCCAAGCAGCGAGCCTCCACTGTGTTTGTGGCGAAGAACGTGCTGGAGCGGCAGCCATCGCAGTCCGAGACCTGCTTTGTGGCCACCCCCAGGACTTGCCCAAGAAGGGGAGCAGGCTGCGGTGCATCTCAGTATGAGCTGGACAGCCCGCGGCCTGTCAACCGCCACAGCTCGTCCAACATAGACAGCAACAGCAGCAGCCACAGGAGAGGAGAGCTGGACGACATTGACTTGGAGGAGAGGAGCTGCGAAGCCGATATTAAAACGTCCTCCTCGTTTTCCATGGCTCTCCGCTTCCCCAGGAGAGCCGGCGGAAGTGTGAAAACAGAGGAGAGGAAGGACGCAGAAGGACCATCAAACAGGTTGAGGCCTCCTCCTCATCCTCCGACCTGCGCCTCCATATCGTGGGCATCATCCGAGAACTGCTCCCACCACTTCCTCCTCCCGTCTCCGCTGCCTATCCGCAGCAGGCAGATGTCTCTGTCCAAAAACAAAGTGGCACAGATGAGGGAGAAGCGCTTCACCTTTGTTCTGGCGGTGGTGATGGGGGTTTTTGTCCTCTGCTGGTTCCCATTCTTCTTCACTTACAGTCTCCACGCTGTGTGCAGAGAGAAGTGTACGATCCCTGACACACTCTTCAACCTGTTTTTCTGGATCGGTTACTGCAACAGCTGCCTGAACCCCATCATATACACCATCTTTAACCGAGACTTCAGGAGGGCCTTCAAGAAGATTTTATTCCAGACTCACAAACGAGCATAAGATGTGAATGTACACGTGTGTGTATACAGAAAAAGACACTAACACAAGTGTGTGTGCACACAGTTTTAATCCTATTCCCCACTGTGCTGTCATATCGACATTAAAGGGCTTGCCATACAGCCTGCGTATTGTTTTATTATTCAACTACTCATTAATTCATTAAATAATCACTTTCTATTCTAGTGTAAACGAGCCAGAGGAAGATGATTATGACACATGAATACTGCAAGTGCACGTGTTTCCTTGATGCAATAACAATTTGACATTACAACACAGGGCTTTGCTTGAATTTGAATGTTAATTAGAGGAAAATGGCCGCAGGGCTGTGAACTAAATCCCTGCAGAGCTCCGAAGTCTCGGGCTGACTGGCTCTGCAATCCTTTTATTGACATGAAAGCAGCTTTACAAGGAACTGAGAAAAAAACAACTGCGCTTTAATTATATATATATATGTATATGTAAACTCATTGCATGTATATGCACATGCAATGAGATTTTAATGGCTTTCAGTGCCTCAGAGTAATTAAACACCAGCAGCACCCAAAGTTTAAATTTTAACTTCGAGTAGACATAAAGCACAGAAAGCCCGGTGGAAGTGTGCAGTCTTTCACGGAGCAGCAATGTTCTGTTGACACTGCACAGCTCGGGGGCAAAGACATTAAAAATTCATGTGTAGCTTGCAGCTAGAGCGGACAAAAGAGAGAGAAGAAAAAAATAATACATATAATCAACCTCTGTCTCATAAAGCAATAGATGATCATTCTCTGAATCATAGAAAAAGAATTCCTCTCCCCTGTCTGCAGAGAAACCTGAATGGGCCGAGGGCTAATCCCTGACCCGACCTAGAAACTGAACACAACACTAGAACAGGACAAAGCCTAAATCATTATTAATTCAATCGCTTCATGCAGATTGTGAAGAGAAAAAAGTCTTTGGTTGCTTTGATAATCAGACAACATGCTTTTATCTTGTCAAACACAAAGCGACGGCAGATAGAGCGACAAGTGCAAGGCCACAAGCGATGTTACATCACCCTGGTTGCCATGCAACACAAAGTTTGACGGCATCTCTGAAGTTGCGTGATTAACATCTCACCTGAAGAAATGCACAGTGTAATGATAGTGATTAAACAGGATGAAGTGCCCCTTCAGTGGAGAAAACCATGATGCGGCGCCCTATAGGCTGCCATTTTAGAAGGTCTTCTTCATGCTTTTTATTCATTTCGCCCCCCGAGACAGCGAGTCCACCGCTGTGGTTTTAGCTTCAACACTGGATTCAGATCAAACGCAGGAGATCAAACGGGCGGAGGCGGGGTTGGACTGGGAACAGAATTCGGCCATGGTCATTCTCGTCTGGACCGGCCCCATACGTACCTCCTCAGCATCTGTCTGCAAGACTCTTTTCCTTCTGCTCTTCATTTGGCTCTGGCGACTGTTTGTGTTTAACGGGTTCGTATGATATCTTACCAAAACCTTACGCACTCAACTCCTATGATAACTTACTAAATATGATGTTCTAAAGATCTTAAAAATGACGACGGACACATGACGCTGTAGGTGATGGTTAAGTTTAGACACCAAACTACTAGGTTAACATCAGAAAAAAGGTTGCGGTTAGGCTTGGCACTTCCAGGACACGAATACCGGTTCCTGAGTAGAAAGTCCTCGTGTCTGCGTTTCCCCCCGCTGTACAAAAGTGAAGCCAATATATGATGGATACGGACGCTGCCATGTTGTAATTTTGCAACCAGTCTGCGGAGTAGCGATCCAGGCCCCCTTGAAGTGTACCGGACTTCTTAAAGCCAGTTTGACATAGTGGCCAAACTGTGTCGGTCACATGGCGCCTAAAAAGACTTGACTTACATCTGTGTCTCCATCTTGTCAGACTTTGACTCCGCCTCATTTCCTCTGACCAAAAAAGGGCATGTATGTGACGTGGGGGGAGGGGCATACGTCCATCAGGCTGACGTTTACCTCCGAGGAGACGTGAGGGCCAGAGGCTAGCTGTCACTCAAGAGGCCACGCCCCTAATTATTCATACACTTTAACCTCCAATAAAATAAAAACTAGCCTGGTCCAAAAATATGACATTTTTGGCACTTGGTTGGCTTGGTTCATCCCCGTTACAGTTAATGCAGACTGTAATACAGTGATATTTTAGTGAGCTAGTCCTCACTGATTGTTTCTCCTTAAATCGTGACGGTTTTCTCTTATTTCTGGAAGATCTTTGAATTTCAGTGCGTTTAATTTTTAATTTGATCCTGAAAGAGATTTGTTGTTTTATCTTTAATTCTTGTGGCTCTTTTTTAAAGGCTGAATAGTGTGATTAGTTTAAGAATTTATACATACATATATATATATATATATACACGTCTGTATGGTTTGAATTGCACTTGGGCATAATGCGGTTTGAATTGCTGTGGGGGTAATTAGCTCTCACACACTATTTAATGCTTCACAAGAGGATACTCGACGTTAATGGTTGTTCGTATCAGAATGAAATCCACTCATGGACCACTCAGCGTCTTCTGAGATGCCAGTCTTCACCTTGGGTGGAGGCCAATACTTTTATAATCCTGTTTGAAATGTGCCATGAATCACATACATGGTGTTTGACAAATTCATTCATTCATCTTCAACCGCTTGTCCCTGTCGGGGTCGCGTGGGTCTGGAGCCGATCCCCCTGGAGTGGTGGAAGTCCAACAGGAACCGGGACAAAAAACTGAGCCATGTGTCAAAGCAGCACCTGCTGATACTTGCCACCTTAATCACGATTTTGTAAGGAAACAATGTTTTGAAGTTGTGAAAAATCAATCCTTAGAGGGGAACTGTGACTGTTTTGATTGAGAATAGCCATTAGGTGTTGGGTTGGCTGTATTGCTGTGCATCATTATTCCTACAGGAAGATGCGTTCTCATCTCATCTCATCTTCAACCTCTTATCCGGGGTCGGGTCTCGGGGGCAGCAGATTTAGCAGGGGACCCCAAACTTCCCTTTCCCGGGCCACATTAACCAGCTCTAACTGGGGGATCCTGAGGCGTTCCCAGGCCAGTGTGGAGATCTAATCTCTCCACCTGGTCCTGGGTCTTCCCCGAGGCCTCCTCCCAGCTGGACGTGCCTGGAACACCTCCCTAGGGAGGCGCCCAGGGTTCATCCTTACCAGATGATCCTGAACCACCTCAACTGGCTGCTTTCAACACAAAGGAGCAGCGGCTCTACTCCGAGTTCCTCACGGATGCTGAACTTCTCCCCCTCTCTCTAAGGGAGACTCCAGCCCCCCTCCTGAGGAAACACATTTCAGACGCTTGGACCTGGACCTGGTTCTTTGGGTCCTGACCCAGCTTTCATGACCACAGGTGAGGGTAGGAACCAGGACTGAGCGGTAGATCCAGAGCTTTGTCTTCCTCAGATCTCTTTTCGTCACAACGGTGCGGTAGAGCGACTGCAGCTCCGCCCCCGCTGCTCCGATTCTCCGGCCAAACTCACGCTCCATCGAGGAGTCATGCGGAAGATGCGTTGGGTTCTAAAAAATTATTTAGAAAAACAAGCACTCGATTGGCCCTCGAGGAATTGATTTGACCCTTCGATCTTGGAATTAACTACTCGTGCCCGTCCCTATGAGCAAGCCAAAGAAGCTCTGCATGCACCGAGTGTTTAAAAGCCTCCATGTGATGTTTCCTAGCCTTGAAACTGTCATTGTTGAGCTCTGATTTGAATGCATTGAAAAAGGAGCTGGTTATGTTACAAAGCGACGGTGGCTTGGCTTACAGGAGGAACACAATGGTTTCATCTCGTGCCAGGTGGAAGAATGGCACAAGGTCCTGGACTCCACATCCACAACACATTTCGCTACAGGCTGTGTCTGACTGTGTGGGTGTTAATGAGCAGCTACAAGCCAAAATGTTAATTTACTGTTCATTTAAAATATTCATAGTAAGACTGAAATAAAGGCAGCAGTTTTACATGCATAGCTACATGTGGAGTGGTTGTAGGATTTGCTTAAATAAAGACATTTCCCATCAAATGGCACTAAAGCCTCACCTGTTTAATCCCTAGGCTTCAAATGCAATGTGCGGAGAATAAATTGGATTATCAACTTGAACTAATCCTCCATTTCTTCTTTTCTTTGCTGTAGCTCTCAAAATAAAACTGATAAATGGAATACAAATAATGGGGAGTTGGTCCTTCAAGGATCCTTAAAACCAGCAAGTTAAAAGATAATTAAAGCCCAGCGGGACGAACGTGTCTCTATCTAAATCAAAAAGGGTTGAAGCACAGTGCAGACTCAGACCTGTCAGGTTCATATTGGCCTTGTTTAGCTCCGTTTATATTAAGGACAGTGTGGGAAGACATGTGTCGTGATGCCTGCAGCGGTTGTCCTAGACATACACCCCCGTATTTAAGTGAAACGTATTTGCATTATAATTCCAAATTTGGTGTCAATCCATCAAGTAAGAGGTATTTCACTGGATAATCAAAAACTTTGAAGTGAGGGTGGAGAGAAAAATCAGGGAATCACCAAACTCATTAGGATTTATCCTCCGGGGAAGTACGTTCGGCTGCATGTTGGGGTTGATGGTGCACAATTAACTGTTTACATGGGAGGAGTGTAAACAAACGTCAGATTTGACCTGAGGATGTTGTCACGGTTCCACCTTTTACTTGTGCAGACAAACTGCTCTGAGCTGTTGTTTTTTGTTACTTCTAACAAGCTTAAATAGCAGATAATTGTTAAGATGTTGGTCCAAATGTTGAAAAATGAAAGGAAAACATCAGCTGCTACACTCCGTCTGTGATCACATTACTACATTTTATCTTCTAGTAACATCTGGACGTTAAGTTAGCTATCTGTTATAAAAAAACAGAGATGGATGGATGGGCAGAAATAAACACAACAAATAAAAAATAGCTCAACAGATACAAGAATACTTACATACTCAGCAAACTCTATAATACCAAATACCACACATACCAAATCTGATGTGAAAATGTTATATTTTGCTCTAAAATTCTCAATAAAATTAGAAAATAATAATAATAATAAAAATAATTTTAATTTGTTACGTATTTAATTCACACAGGAGTATATAAAGATATGTTTTGCCATGTGGTCATTTTATATTGGCGCCTCATCTCCATGACAACACTGAGAGGGGTGATTTTATTTTTATTTTTTTGTACCAGGCTAGTTTTTATTTTATTGGAGGTTAAAGTTTATGAATAATTAGGGGCGTGGCATCTTGAGTGACAGCTAGCCTCTGGCCCTCACTTCTCCTCGGAGGTAAATGTCAGCCAGATGGACGTATCTCCCTCCCCCCAGCGTCACATACATGCCCTTTTTTGGTCAGAGGAAATGAGGCGGAGTCAAGTCTAAGAAGATGGAGACTTGCGTAGGCGAGGACGATTCGATCAAGTTGAGAACGAACCTCGACGGAGACGCTATGTCCATTTTTTATACAGACTATGGAGAAAACAAACCTGGCTAACTTTGGTGATCTGACAGAAAGCTAACTCCCTAGCCTACCTAATTAGCTACTGTTTTGCTAACAATAGCAAACAGGAAAAAGGGGAAGATGCCTGAGACTCTGCTCGGCACAAGGCTTGTCATTGTTACACAGACCTACTTAAACAGTGGTGATGCAATTTTTGCTAGTTATTTTTAATGACATGTCGATGCCATCCTAACTCATAAAATTCCTCAGTTAGGACGGTTCTATAATAGCTAAATACCTATCCTAAGGATTTCTTGCAGTTCACTGCAGTTAGGAATAAAAAAAAGTCAAAATTTAAGACTTGGGAAGTTTCTGCAGCCTAATGAGGCCCCACAGGAGCCCAAGGGAGATAATCATTACGCGTCTGAGAATAGGACATACAGGGTTAAATTATAGAATAGAAAAGCAATCAACTGGACTATGCACACACTCTAAGGGCGCCCTCACACTGTCCTTCCGCACCGCGCCAAAACCCGCTGCTCCAATTCTTTTGCATCATAGTTGGGGCGGCAGTAGCTCAGTCCATAGGTGACTTGGCTGGGAACCGTAGGGTCGCTGGTTCAAGTCCCCGTGTGGACCATGTATGGAGTGTGGACTGGTGGCTGGAGAGGTGCCAGTTCGTCTCCTGGGCACTTCCGAGGTGCTGTTGAGCAAGGCACCGAACCCCCAACTGCTCGGGGCGCTGGTCACTGGCAGCCCCCTCGCTCTAACATCTCTCCTTACTTGCATGTATAGGCCCTGTTTGTGCATGTGTGTATTTCGGGTCTGTGTGTGTAACACGTATAATAATAATAAGAGTGAAAAAATCCAATTTCCCCGCGTGGGATTAATAAAGTAATTCTTCTTCTTCTTCTTATATAAGAAAGCAAGTCAAATAAAAATATATGGAGGAACATTTTGAAAAATGACACATTGCATCAATCAACTGTTGTCTGACCTTTGTGGTATTAAGTGCACGAGACATCTGTTTGTGTCAGGAACCTCAATTTCATTTCACTCTGCTGCTGCTGCTGCTGCTGCTGCTGCTGACATTCGTGCGATTCCTCCGACTGTTAAACTCGACAGTCACCGAAGTCATTACAGCCGGCTGAGCTCTAGACATCAGAAGCAACCTGCATTCGAAGTCGAGTGTCAGTGGGACACGAGGAAAGAAAAGACTCCGTTGGTCCTGGTTGTCAAAAAGGATTTGACGTGTTCGTACAAATTCTGCTGGAAAAAGATTTGAAACAGCAGGAACTATAATAAACTTAGACCTGGGCGTTCAGTAACAACCTCCCCACAGCACTCACATCAGCTACAGCAAGCATGCGTCTCAAACCACACTCTTCTTATATCCACATGAAGAAATCTCACAAACGCAGTGATGGAAGAAATATTCAGATTGTGTGTTTGTAATGTCACTACAATCATGTTTCCATCCAGTTATCCATCCACCACCTAGTCCTCCTTTAAGGATCCCTCCTTAATTTCCTCTGTTTTCCTGTGATGACGACATAAATTTTGTCTATTTCTCGTGATAATGAGATAAATTTCCTCTATTTCTCGTAATAATGAGATCATTTTGATCTGTTTTCTCGTGATAATGGGATAAATTTCCTCTATTTCTCGTGATAATGAGATAAATTTGATCCTATTTCTCGTGATAATGAGGTCATTTTGATCCGTTTACTTGTGATAATGAGATAATTTTGACCTGTTTTCTCGTGATAATGAGATAAATTTCCTCTATTTCTCGTGATAATGAGATCATTCATTTGATAGATAATGAATGTAACGTGATAGTCCTGAGATTTCCATCCCACCTGACACGTCATGCCTCGTAAAGACTCTCAGATCTCAAAGAACACTGTAAAAAAACACTGACAGATGATTTCCGTTGTTTATTTACTGTTATGTACTTAAACTGTATATTTACGTGCACATTGTAAAAGTCCTCCCTGTACTGGTGTTTATGTTGTTGTAAAATAATATATATAAACCTTTGTAGTTAATGAGGAGATCAGACTCAGGCCTCTGATGAAGCTGAAGCCTTGCTAACGTCTTCTTAGCTGACGCACACTAATGTGAACATTATCTGTAACAGAATGAAGCTGTTTCTGTGTCAGGCCTTGATTAAAGAGAGATGTGATGCTGATCGATATTCTCCTGCTCCTCTGACACTGATCCACTGAATGTTATTGTAATTATATTTGACCCGCAAGATCATATCAAGGTTCTCTGAGAGTATAAAGCACATACACGTCTACTTTTCTGTTGACAAACATGAGCATCCATGCTACCAGTCTCTGCAGACACCCCTCCCCAAAAACAGACGCAAAACACCACAAAAACGTGCAAAACGACTAAAAACAGACGCAAAACACGACAAAAACGTGACAGTACGACTAAAAACAGACGCAAAACACCACAAAAACGTGACAGTACGACTAAAAACAGACGCAAAACACCACAAAAATGTGACAAAATGACTAAAAACAGACACAAAACACCACAAAAATGTGACAAAATGACTAAAAACAGACGCAAAACACCACAAAAACATGACAAAACCACTAAAAACAGACGCAAAACACCACAGAAAGTGACAAAACGACTAAAAACAGATGAAAACTCCACAAAAACGACCCAAAGAAAGATGGAGGACAGGATCTTTCAGCAGATGATCTGTGTCTGAAGGTAAAGAGCTGTTTGCCACCGTGGCTGTAACCAAAGAATCAAACAGAAGAAACACCACGACAAGAACAAGGAGCTGCACTGGAAAGCTTCAACGTTACACATCTGGAGAGAGGGGAACACATGCACATTTGCAGTCTGTAGATATTGAGTTTGGCCCGCAACTTTGTCCCAGTTTTTAAATTTGGACACCGCTCCTTAAGGGCTTCCGTACTCCTTCCTATATGGACTCTATCGCTCTTCACCGCACCGTTCTGAGAGTCTGTTTACAGTTCAAAGCTTGGTGCATTTCTTAAAGACACTCAAGGGTGCCTTGCATGCGTCAGCATCAAAACGCCCTGGGAATGCATCCTCATCTCAACTTGTCACGTGGTTCTGTTTTGTCATGGCCGAGTTAGCCCTGCGCATCAACCACATGACACCCCACTACAGTTTCTACAATATTGTGAATACAAACAAAACTCCGTGCTTAGGTTTAGGAAACAAAACCATTAAGAAAAGATCATGGGTGGGGTTAAAATAAGTGTGTTTGTAATGTAACTATAACGACACACGGGACGAATAGAACGGGGGCATAAACCACGGTCTCCTGAGTGAAAAGTCAGTGGTTGTTTGACCCGTCTACCACCCCACCCTCCTTACTGATCCTGGAGCACTTGCTCTGAGCGTCTGATGTCACTGCGCCAAATGAAGAGGGCCGTGACAAATTGGTGGCATTTGACGCCCTGGGAATGAGAACAGGCTGAAAAACAGTACCGATCTGTTCATCTGACACTCTGAACACAATGTGTAATGTGTCCCTCGTAGTGATGAACTTATCAGCTGAATCTGCAGCTCCCCTCGGCTTTATGGAGCTTTATAGTTTCAGCCAGTTGTTTATCTGTCCCGCTGCCAATTTACTGTTCTGGTTCACGCTCAGTGTCCCATAACCTCGAAGCTGTGACAAATTCACTGTACACTTTCTGCTCAGCAGCGAAGAGCAGACAGACACAGCTAGAGACCAGCTGGTGAACATGGTGGAGCATGTAGTAGCTAAAGAGACAGATATTTCCCTCAGGAGCTGGTAGAGACCAAAAACAGTTGAACAGAGAGAGGATATTAAACTGATATTCATCAGGTGGAGACGAACACAAAGACTGCTAATGAATGATCATGTTGCTCTTTAAATGCTGACTAAAATAAGCAACTGTTTGCACACATACAATCTGTTATTGACCATAGATGACTTTTGGAGTGTTTGAGAATATGGATGTGATCTCCGTGATGGTACCCAAAGGTGTCTGAGGAGCCAAAATGAAGCTCAAAGTGGACGGCCTGGTGGGTGCGGCCCTCGCCATCTTGGCAGTGCCTGACTCCGCCTGGCTAATCCAAATATGACCAAAGAAGTAGAGCATGGACACATTTGAGGCGGCCCGGATGAAGCCCACAGTCCG
The DNA here is from genome assembly GCF_963691815.1 of Echiichthys vipera. NCBI lineage: Eukaryota > Metazoa > Chordata > Actinopteri > Perciformes > Trachinidae > Echiichthys > Echiichthys vipera. Next base: position 38,357,038 of record NC_139826.1, read on the forward strand.
CTGTGATGAGATTCATCCCCCTGCAGAGCCAGAGAGCCCCTGTTCCCCCTGTTCTGGACGTACGCATGGATGCATGCTACAGGACCGCCAAGAAGACGACAACAGATGGAAAATGGCGGTAAGTTCCCAGCAAACGGAAAGATGTGGAAAATACAAGAACTTGAATTTTAAGGCAAGGCTATTTTCAGATTCAGTTCTTTAAAATGATTTTAACATTGTTGATTCCGTTTGAAGCTAGGAACTTTTCACTAACGTGGGAAAATGGCGTTAAGATCTGTGTAAAAAACGACTGAACCGTTCTTCTTCTTTGGTGTTTATTTGCAGTTGGCATGTCCTGAACTCGCTCATGCTGACGAAGAAGAAGAATTACTTTATTTATCCCGCACGGACCAAACAGGACCTATACATGCAATTAAGGAGAGATGTTAGAGCGAGGGGGCTGCCAGTGACCAGGGCCCGGAGCAGTTGGGAGTTAGGTGCCTTGCTCAACAGCACCTCGGCAGTGCCCAGGAGATGAAGTGGCACCTCTCCAGCCACCAGTCCACACTCCATACATGGTCCAGACAGGGACTTGAACCAGCGACCCTACGGTTCCCAGTCAAGTCACCTATGGACTGAGCTACTGCCGCCCCAAATCTGACATCTAAAAGGAAGGGCTCTCCGGCTCTGCAGAAGGAGGACTTTGCCTTTGACACCACCAACTCAATCTGCAACCAGCCTTTAATTATGCAAAACTTTAAGCCTTAATAGAACAGTTGTCATGAATAATGAAATTAGCTATAGATACCAAAAACGTTTTCTGTGCTGGGCTGTAAACTTTCGTTGTCAAAAGCAATGCTGCATAAAAAGTACAGGTAAAAGTAAAAAAGGTTCCCATTCAAGCGTGCACGTACTGGAGAGAGATGCCACTGCAGTAATGGTGGCGCCGCTAGATGGCAGAACACATAAACGGTACGCCAGATTAATTTATAGAAGCAGAGGTGATCTGTGGAACTGTACCATTTAATTTGTTAACAAGTGGTGTGTGCTGTCTGCCGGCTCTCTGGCCGTCTGGTGTCAAGCCATTCATTTGAACATTCATTCACTCATCTTCAGCCTCTTGTCCCTGTCGGGGTCGCGGGGGGGCTGGAGCCGATCCCAGCTGACATCGGGCGTGAGGCGGGGTCCACCCTGGACAGGACGCCAGTCTATCACAGGACACATAGAGACGAACAGAGACAGACAACCATTCACACCTACGGGTGATTTAGAGTCATCAATGAACCGAACACCTGCACGTCTTTGGACTGTGGGAGGAAACCGGAGAACCCGGAGAAAACCCACGCAGACACGGGGACAACAGGACTTTCTCTAGTCCCGGAGAGCAACAAGTGGTTTCATAATTTGACAAACTTTCTGTGCGTCCTTCCTCTTGTTGTGAATTTGTCTGTGTTGTGTGTGAAAACTATCTTTTGATTCTGTTAAAGCCTAAATGATTAGGTTTTATGCATAAATTACACAATAAGTGACTTCTCTACTCTCTGCCTCTCACTTTACTGCTGACAGTTCGTTGGTTATTTTACCTTTTGTTCCAGTTTGATGGTGCTTCAGCCTTCACTTTCATTTCAGTCAGCTAAATGCATTTATGTAACATAATTACATAACGCTTCTGTGTTAATATATGTGACTTCAGGAGAAATTGAAGGACCACACTTGCATGAATTATCATTTAAATACATGACTGATGACCCTTTTTGAGAGCAGACCCAAGGTTCTGATTGATTTTCTCCCTTACAGAAAGAACCCCTCCAGGGATACAGAAAATCATTTCAGCGCACTTACAGGAGGTAATTGATCACACCTGGGCTGCTTCAGATGCAGGAAGGACTAAAAAAACTCAGACGTTAAAGCTTTCTTGGATGCACAAGCACGTTTACGAAAAGAAGTACATTTGGAGTTTTTTTAGCAGTAAGTTTAACGACATATTGTTCATGTTATGACACATTTTTCCCATTATTATAGACTCCACTTAAAGCTGCATTCTCTCTAATGTCCAGCAGGGGGAGACTCCACTTAAAGCTGCATTCTCTCTAATGTCCAGCAGGAGGAGACTACACTTAAAGCTGCATTCTCTCTAATGTCCAGCAGAAGGAGACTCCACTTAAAGCTGCATTCTCTCTAATGTCCAGAAGGAGGAGACTCCACTTAAAGCTGCATTCTCTCTAATGTCCAGCAGGAGGAGACTCCACTTAAAGCTGCATTCTCTCTAATGTCCAGCAGGAGGAGACTCCACTTAAAGCTGCATTCTCTCTAATGTCCAGCAGGAGGAGACTCCACTTAAAGCTGCATTCTCTCTAATGTCCAGCAGGAGGAGACTCCACTTAAAGCTGCATTCTCTCTAATGTCCAGCAGGGGGAGACTCCACTTAAAGCTGCATTCTCTCTAATGTCCAGCAGGAGGAGACTCCACTTAAAGCTGCATTCTCTCTAATGTCCAGCAGGGGGAGACTCCACCTAAAGCTGCATTCTCTCTAATGTCCAGCAGGGGGAGACTCCACTTAAAGCTGCATTCTCTCTAATGTCCAGCAGGGGGAGACTCCACTTAAAGCTGCATTCTCTCTAATGTCCAGCAGGGGGAGACTCCACTTAAAGCTGCATTCTCTCTAATGTCCAGCAGGAGGAGACTCCACTTAAAGCTGCATTCTCTCTAATGTCCAGCAGGAGGAGACTCCACTTAAAGCTGCATTCTCTCTAATGTCCAGCAGGAGGACACTCCACTTAAAGCTGCATTCTCTCTAATGTCCAGCAGGAGGAGACTCCACTTAAAGCTGCAGCTTAAAGCTGGGGCAAGTACCCTAAAGCCTGGGGCACGGTGCGGACGGACAGTGTGAGTGCGCCCTTAAACAGCCCGTTTTCACAGCATCATTAAACCCATTTAAGATTAAGGTGGTACGAAAACCATTCTAGTCTGTGTGTTTAGGTCATATCTCCATGACAACACTGAAGGGCAGGGCTGTACGTTAACTTCTTCAGCACAAAGCACTAGTGCTACAGAGGCTGACAGTTTTTTAGCACAGGACCAGAGAGCTGTAGCACAGCTTTGCCCGACATCTCTACAGGGGACATTTAATGCAGCTCATCACTTAAACAGTAGCATCAGCAAGTGTCATTCATATATACATAATGTAATACAATTACAGAATAATTACTCAAAATGCTTTCAGATACAAAAGAAGCATCTTTATTGCACTTTAAACAAACGTGAGCCAGGCGGACTCCTGCTGCTCCCACTCGATGTTGTGGCAGCACGTTGTAGCTTTCACTTTTGGCGTTGGCGCGTTTTCGGTCGTTGTTGGTGGGTCCTTGTTGACTTAATTGACATTATTGTCTTTGTCGTCCGGGGGGCCTGGGGTCTCTTTAGTTCAGGTTGGAAACATTTCTTCATGTTTACTCGTGGGAGTAATGCTAGCCACTGTGTGCCAACCCTGCCAACTGTGAGGAGTTGTGGGAATTGGCGTTCAATATACAAGACATAACATTAATCACTGACCACGGTTCACTACAACTACCAGGAAGGAAAGTCCTATGCCAAACAAGATTTTTTTTTGTGGCTAAATCTGCCCATAGCACCCAATGCTACAGGGCAGATTCATTCTTAGCACAGGCCTGTTTTGCCATCTTCTTCAGGAGACGTGAGGGTTAGCGGCTCGCTGTCAATCAAGAGGCCGCGCCCCTAATTATTCATAAACTTTAACCTCCAATAAAATGAAAACTAACCTCTCAAAAAAAGAGAAAACAGAGGACATCTAACACCAGACACAAGTGACAGATTGTGATAGTTGCTTTACTTATTGCTTTTGTCTGTCAGCTCTTATTCTTCTTTCTTTCCACCTTTGATCTTTCAAGCCTCTTGTGCGTTCTGTCATCTTCAGGCTTTTCTTTTGTTGTTTCTGCCTTACTTCTGTTATTTCCTTCCACGTCTATTCCTTTTTGACAGTGTGAAACTGGCTTCCAAAGGGGGTGAAAGTGAAGAGAAATAACACATATTCTCCATCTATAATCATTTAATATTCATTTGGAGCACACAACAACAGGAGGATGTTTATTTCCCAGTCTCCCACGATGCAAATTCACCATTATACAGTCAACGAATTGACTTTGTCCCAAGGACACGGAGCACTTTCTCACATTGTTGGATGGTGACAGGAGGCGGTTGCTGCCTAAATTGAAGAGACAAGTACGACGCCGTCCACTTTGAAATTCATAACCCAGATTATCAAAGAAATCATTGTCCCAGTTTCCCTCATGTGAACTGGAGCGACGCTCAGTCTGAAAAGCATTTCACCTCATCCTTCACCTCATGGTTTTGAATACATGTTGATGTTGCTAAGTGGCAACAAACACAAAAGCCTAATTTACAAAGATTTAGCAGATAATCAGTAAAGAAGGACTTTTCTCAGCTAAAGTTATCGCTGAAAGCTTTCAACGTGTCTGAGCTGCTTCACACAGCAAAAACTCAAACTACAGAAAATGTTCCTTTCTGTAGGGATCTGGATTTAGATGAAACAGAAATGTATGGAGAGAGTCTGTTTTTGTAAAGTTAAAATACTGATTTTATAACACACACACACACACATACAGACACACACGTCCACCACGGCTATGTGTTCTCAAAATGTTAAACGTTTTCCTGTCAACAGGAAACGTTTACAGACGTTTACAGACGTCAACAGACCTCCGCCAAGGCGTGCAGTGTTGTGAAAATAATGTATGCAGGGTCTCCTAATCATATTTGCCTCTAGGAGCCGCCATCTTTTCAGTCTTTGACTCCTCCTCATTTCCTCTGACCAAAAAAGGGCATTGATGTTACGTTGGGGGGAGGGTGATACGTCCGTCTGGGTGATGTTTAGAGAATTAGCCACATTAGCTCCACTTGGCTGTTTTTTTATGTTACCTGGGACGTAAAGTGTAACACAGCACGCTTTCTACAAGACCCTGATAGACCAGATCCAAAGTATTCTTACTCACATAACAATAATTACATTTTCTGATAGGATGCAAGCGCTGCATCGCTTTTTTAAAAATATACTTGCAACAAAAAAAGTTCCTAAATATTTAAACTCCTGCACTACTTCAAGCTGCTGATTGTCAATCATTACATCGATTCTCTGGTGACAGCTCCTTAGTCTTAGCTGTGTTGCTGTAAAGGCAGCTGTCCCTGCACCAACCAGTTCATTCATTCATCTTCAACCGCTTGTCCCTGCCGGGGTCGCGGGGGGGCTGGAGCCGATCCCAGCTGACATCGAGCATGAGGCCGGGTCCACCCTGGACAGGACGCCAGTCTATCACAGGGCACATAGAGACGAACAGAGACAGACAACCATTCACACCTACGGGCAATTTAGAGTCATCAATGAACCGAACACCTGCACGTCTTTGGACTGTGGGAGGAAACCGGAGAACCCGGAGAAAACCCACCCAGACACAGGGACAACATGCAAACTCCACACAGAAGGGCCCCACCACACCATTGTGTTGCCCTGCACCAACCAGTGAGCTCAGCAATATGATCCAAACACATTGTCTGGCTGGTTGTATCCCCAACCTTCATGAGACCCAGTAACACCATTGCAACCCTTTGCGTTCCCTTGCCCTTGTGGATTAGCGTCTCAACTGTGTCACCGCTTCAGATCACTATATCTGGGCAGTTTCCAGTCTTTTTGCGGTCCTTTTCCTGGGCCATTTGAATTACAGAGACTATGGGCGCACTCACACTGTCCGTCCGCACCGCGCCCCAGGCTTTGGGGTACTTGTCCCCCCTTCCTCAACCCCCGCGCCCCAGCACCGTTTGTACTCACACTACCTGGGTCTCGCGCAAATGCTTCTTGCTGTCCATACGTCATCACGCCGTAACACGTCACACGCATTGATGACGTCATGGCGATGCGTCGCTTTGTATATAAATCTTTCCATAGACCTCAGAGTTTTTGTGCGTCTTGTCGACTGTTTTTGAATCTTTTCATCGACCAAATCTGCAGTAAACACTCCACCTCCGCATCACACCAACGTGAACCTTTCGCCGCCATTGTTGTTGTTGTTAAATGTCCGCGCATGGTCCCTCCTTCTATTTTCTATGTCCGAACAGGCGCACATAAATGACGTCAGAACCGCCGTAGGCCTCGTGCTCGTACACGTGCGCACGCTCGTGCTCGTACATGTGCAAACGCGCTCTACAAAAGCCCACCTCTCTCAGATGGGCCGTAGACGGCCAGCTGGCCACAGTTATGCGCGGAGCGGTTGCACTCACACTGGTCAAACGCACTAGGCTTGACCCGAAAAACCTGTTTTGGCGCGGTGCGGAAGGACAGTGTGAATGCGCCCTAAATGGTCTTAGTGCTCTGGAGCTGGGAGGGTAAACTCGGTTTGACTGAATCGGACATTAGAGATGTAGAATTACTAGATAATTGCAGGTTTGCCGTGCATGTGTGAAAGGGAGATGGAGTTGAATTTGTTCTGGGGAAAAGTCGAAAAACAGAACAGGACATAATTATAGACGATCACACACTCTTGAAAGAAGGGAGACTGATATTTTAATGAGATACTAATGAGACACATGAACTCATCTCTTCCGGATCACTTCTCTCTCCTTGTTATCAGCCTCTCACATTATTTAACCTTCTTATTCACAGCGCTTTGTCTGGCTTGTTATTGTTTCCCTGCAGCACGACTCAAAGTTTCCTCCTCCTTTGTTTGGGTCCTTGACTCGGTTACGCAGATAAATTAGTTTCAGAGATCCAATCTGTCTGTTTGTGCTCGTCACGTTGGATTTGTGCATTCTGGTGCCGTTTACCTGGCAGCTTTAACAATAATTGTGTCTCTGCCTGAATGAAGGTTTGTTATATGATTTGAGACCGAGACGACCCCAAGACATTTAATCTGAATTGGATTTTAAGACTACAAATTAATCTGATGCCACCAAGTGAAGGCTTGTTAGAAAATCACCTGCTGAAAACTCTGAGGAGCGAGTACGTGAACTTTTTATTAAAGTTTATAAAGAAACAATAACAGTGTGGCTGAAGGGAGGGACAGAGAGGCACAATGTGAAACATTACTGTTGTTTGAGGTTATGAATCGAATCATTTCTACATTTTATTTGCATTTATTTTACTACTTTTTCTGTTTATGTGCTTCAAATGTGCAGCATTTCTGTATATGTCCCTGGGTTTTGGCTCTTCCTCTGTGCAGTTTGTCCTTTCAACCAAACTTAATGTCGTGACACCAAGAAAAACATGAATTTTGATGGATACGTAGGGGTAAACAAAAGTAAGGTAGGAGACAGTTAAAAGTGGCAGCAGTTTGCAAAAAGAGCAAGAGCAAGCAAGGACAAACGTATTGGATAAAAGCAGGAAGTTTAAGACGCTATTTCAAAGTGACATATTGCTCTACAACTCCAGTACGTTACAACAAGGTCAGCGGCGGCAGACAATTGTGAAATGTCTCCGCTACTCGAGCGGCGCACGGAGCAGAAGCTGATCTACCGTCTGTGAGCTGTAAAAATGAAATGTGTCCTGAAATCACAAAACAAAAAGCTTTGTTCTCTTCACACAGCTGAGAAATGTGTTTCCCTGACATGGTTCAAATGACACTAGACAAAAATACTTTCAGAAGTTTTTTATACATATATTTTTCATATGTCTTTTCCCGACTGACTCTGTCAACAGACTTCTAGCCCTGGCTGAATGTCTTTTCTCAATGTCTTTTCTTAACGAATTCTGGTCGTCACTCGAGATTATAGCCTGTCGGAGCTGTTTTTAGTGTTTGTCTGTTCAGATTATAGCCTGGCCCAACAGACGGGCTATCAACATGTCCGACGAAGGTTTAATGAGTGTGTGCCCGAGAGAAAAAGAGACAGAGAGAGAAGGTAAAGCAAGCTAGAAAGTGAGCGCCGTCATCAAGAACAAAGCAGTGAATCAGAGAAATAAAAAACATTACTTCTCCTGCTTCATCACCAGTAGAAAAATCTCACTATCTCATTCTCATTCATATTTTAAGATGCTACAAATTATATTAAAAAATCCTGAAAAGACAGAAGTTAAAACGGGAGTACAGAGAGTCAGTGTGATGAAGATGATTACCGTCTTGTCTGGACTTTAGAGACCCACAATAGACCCAGTTATTGTCTTTGTAGGGCGTTCAAAATGTCTTTTACCACTTTAAAAAAAGGTTAAATCTCTTTGTAAAATGCCATGAAGACACCGAGGTTTAAATCTTGAGGAACAAAAAATGTTTTCGCCCCAAACTGCATGGGATAAAGTGTGCACATCTGTAAAGGAGAGACTTGTGGGTACCCATAGGACCCATTTTCATTCAGATATCTGGTCAAGGGGCCCTTTAAAAAAGTGGTTGTGAAAGTTTTTTTACTAGCCCAAATTTGGAGCATTATTTAGCCCCTTCCTGACAAGCTAGCATGACGTGGTTGATAACAATGGATTCCTTAGATCGTTTAGTTTCATATAATACCAATTTCTACATTTTAAACCATAGCGTTCTGCAGCCTCTTAGAGTGAAATTCTGGCATAAAATCAACCCAGGGACTACAACTATTAATGGAGAAATCCAGGAGAGTCGCTAACAGCCGGATGTGGCTAACACTGATTAGCTCGGGGCAGTACGGTGAAGGCATCAAAACATCTTTTTTAACCACTAATGCTGCTGAAAATAACAGCAAACCTCTGCAGCAGCATGAGAAGAGTCCCTACACACAAAACAAAGCAGCAACAACGTAGTTAGTGAACCCAGTTTATTAAGAGTGTTTTAAAGACTTACCTACTGGCCCCTGTACCAGCTCCTCTCATAGTAAAGTCCATTCAAGTGGATTACCAAAGTCAATCCCAAAGGAAGGAGCCCATTGGTGCTTTGTTGTGTGTGTAGGGACTCTTCTCATGCTGCTGCAGAGGTTTGCTGTTATTTTGAGCAGTATTAGTGGTTAAAAAAGACCTTTGAATGACTTCACCGTGCTGCCCGTAATGTTAGCAACTGTCTGCGATTTCTCCATTAATAGTTGTTACACCAAAAAAGCAGTCTCCATGGATTATTTGATGACTGTAAGCACAGAAAAGCTGGAATTTAACTTTAAAGGCAGTAATGTTTGCTAAGAACAATCATCGGTGACCAGAGTCTCTTAGGCCAACCCCTGGAAACACCCATTTCTGGGGGCCAGATGTATGCACAAAAAAGGTGTAATTTCCCACACAAAAACATTTATGGTAAATGGTAAATGGACTTTCTAGTCTTCTGACTACTCATGCGCAGCACGGGGAGCAATGCAGGGATCGGTGTCTTGCCTAAGGAGACTTCGACATGCGGACCGTAGGAGCTGGGGATCAAACCATCGATCTCTCGAACGGAGGACGACCCACTCTAAATTCCGATTGTGCAGGGAGAATGTGTAACCTCACACAGACTTCATACCAGCGTGCACACAGTTTTATAAAGCTGACGAAAAGAATATGTATGCATGTTTCTGTCTCAGTGAGTACGCACAGTTTTAGTTGTGCATCTCCAGGTGTTTGCTCCTGGAATGGCAGCTGTCGAAAACAACCGATTGCGCTCCATTAAAACACAGCTGCGGGGCCTCAAACTGAATGAGCTGCAGCAGTTTCAGTTTTATGACATGACAACATCAGAGAGCGATGTGAGCAGAACGGCTTTGTGTTTCAAGGACGGTTGTTTTGCATCCTTTTCAGTGCCATGTTGCAGGTGAACCAACACCTGTTAAGAGACATCCTTTTATAAAAAAGTGCATTCAAACTCCATAAAAACAAAAGCTGGATGTCACTAAACTGGAAGTGCGTTCCTTCCAAATACTGGAATCGTCTTCACTGCTACAGCATAAGAATAAAAAGAGAAGACCAAGAGAAACTGGGGTCACATAGACGTTTAATTCAGACTAATCCCCTTCTGTCCTCCCTTAAGGGCGCACTCACACTCTCCTTCCGCACCGTGCCCCGTGCCCCGTGCTTTAGGGTCCTTGTCCCCCCCTCCGGGCCCGTTTGTACTCACACTACCTGGGCCTCGGCGAATGCTTCTTGCTGCCTATACGTCATCACGCCGTAACACGTCACACACATTGATGACGTCATGGCGATGCGTGGCTTTGTTTCCAGATCTTTCCGTAGACCTCAGAATTTTTGTGCGTCTTGTCGACTGTTTTTGAATCTTTTCATCGACCAAATCTGCAGTAAACACTCCACCTCCGCATCACACCAACGTGAACCTTTCACCGCCATTGTTTTAAATGTCCGCGCATGGTCCCTCCTTCTTTTTTCTATGTCCGAACAGGCGCACATACATTACGTCAGAGCCGCCGTAGGCCCCGTGGTCGTACACGTGCTCGTACACGTGCTCGTACACGTGCTCGTACATGTGCGCAAGCTCGTGCTCCTACATGTGCAAAACGCGCTCTACAAAAGCCCACCTCTCTCAGACGGGCCATGGACGGCCAGCTGGCCGCAGTTATGCGCGGAGCGGTTGCACTCACACTGGTCAAACGCACTAGGCTTTACCCGAAAAAACAGTTTTGGCGCGGTGCGGAAGGACAGTGTGAGTGCGCCCTAAGACAGCAAGGAGGAAAACAACTGAAAATCTGCCCACTTCACCTCCTGAACAGTGTAAGAGCTGAACCTCCTGAAACAATGACTCAGCGCTGTCAGTATTTCTCTCGTTATATGAGTGATGAATTTAGCAAAGCTTTTTTGAATAGGGTAAAGTTGTGCCTTAATCAAAAATAACCCAAGGACGGAAAGTGTGAGAATGTGAAACTGTCAGTTTCCTAGATAGCTAAGGAAGATAAGAGAGATTAAAAAGAAAGATATCTCATTAAAATGTCTCTGTCTGACTGTCCTTCCTCTTGACAAGCTGATAGACATCTGATAGACTTCGCACTTGGCTGTTGTGTTGAGCAACACGGAGCTGCCTTTAGACGCCTGTCTGTAAATAACGCCGGGGGAAACTATCGGCAGACGCAGCAGCCCGCATCGGCAGATACGATACACCTAAAAAACGCAAATACCGGCCGTTAATATCGGTCTATCACTACCTGCAAGCAACAATAACAGAGTCCGAGCAAACTGCCAGTTCAGGAACAGGCATGTTTTGAACCGATGCTGCACTAGTTACATAAAAACAGAGAGAGAGAGAGAGAGAGAGAGAGAGAGAGAGAGAGGTGTACAAATGTATTATAATATTATTGGTGCATCAACAACATTGCACACTCAAGATGCAACTTGTGTGGAGATGTTTGGAGGATGTGTTTCCATGGTAACGCAGTCAAGTGCTGACAGCGAGGCTCTCATTTAAAATAGAGTTTTTTCAGCGTTTCCAAACTGTTCACGTACACGAGATCCCTCTGAGCTACTTTTCCATCATCCTATCTTTTTTTTTTTATATCTATCGTGAGTGGGGTTTTTATCCGTATCGCTTCCAGCCATCGTCCCCCCGAAGCAGGGGGAGAGTTTGTTAGAGAGCCCTCCCTCTCCCTATCTCCCTCTTCCACCTCCACCTCTGACAGATGAGGAGGGGGAGGTTTTCAGATGGCCAGGAGCCCGAGTTTCTCCTGGATCCATCATCACAGATAGAAATCCATCACGACAGAGGAGAAACAAAGTATTTCTGGCTCAAGAACAAACAGGAACTGTTACGATTGATGCTGAACTCTACTTTATTATAATATTATCTATACCTTTTTAAATCATTTACCTTATTTTCCGCACTATAAGGCACACCACACATAAGGCGCACCTTCAATGAATGTCTTATTTTGAAACTTTTTTCATATATAAGGCGCACCGCATTATAAGGCGCATAGAACAGACGCTACAGTGGAGGCTGGGGTTACGTTCTGCATCCATTAGATGGAGCTGCGCTAAAGGGAACGTCAACAACACAGTCAGGGGAGGTCGTCTTGTTGCTTCCTCCACTTCCGCACCATTGATTGGTTCATGTTCAACTCTCTGGCTGCTGCTCTATTCCCGTATTCTACTGCGTGACTAATGGCCTTGAGTGTAAACTCTGCGTCGTAAGCGCGTCTCTTAACAGGAGCCATTTTGGGCTCTTTACACAAACACACACATGGAAATGAAACGGCACGCTTCACACAGTCGTATATCTCAACATGCACCGCGCGTTACTTCTTCTACGGGGGAAAATAGAGTCGGCGGCTGCTCACCGTAGTTGGAGACCTGTTGTGGCTCAATATTGGTCCATATATAAGGAGCACCGGATTATAAGGCGCACTGTCGGCTTTTGAGACATGTGAAGGTTTTTAGGTGCGCCTGATAGTGCGGAAAATACGGTAGTTTATTCCCTTGTACCTGTTGACCTCGCTCCATCTGAATCACAATCTGTATCACCTTTCAAAATGATGATTTCACAGTGCTTCACTTGACATTAAAAACACACCATTAGCAGTAAAATGCAAAAAAAAAAGAAAAGAAATAATCATTGATTTAAATGTCAAACTAATTAGATCTTCCTCGTGTTGGCGAGCTCGAGGAAAAGCGGTCTGAAAATGTTTCATATTGATGCAGGAGAGTTCGAAGTACTGACGCTGGTAAAATGACAGGATTGTTTTTTTGTTCCTTTGCTGATCAACGAAAACAACTGACAAGTGTTTTTGCAGGAAAGGTGTCATGATCTTTGTCTGGTTCAATATTCAAAAGGACTGTTCACAATTCTCGCACATGGTGAAATTCTCTCAAGGTAAAAGCAGAGCTGCATCTAAAAGTGTCTGCACATAATAACTACTGCAAAAAACAAATACCTGCTATGTACACATATTGTGGAGTGATGGCTGTGTGTGTGTGTGTGTGTGTGTGTGTGTGTGTGTGTGTGTGTGTGTGTGTGTGTGTGTGTGTGTGTGTGTGTGTGTGTGTGTGTGTGTTGTTATCTGAGTTTCTCTGCTGTGTTCAGTCGTGCATGCATTTTACTGCGTGTGTAGGAGCCAACATTTGTATTTTGCTTGTGTTGTTATTTATTTATTCTGCGCACGTTCTTTCGGTTACTTACATTGCTGCTAATTAACGCCTGGGGCCTCATTTATAGAAATATTATTTGCGGAGAAGCGTGACTCAAGAATCAGCGCCACTCGATGGAAAGACCATGAAACACAGCTGAGTGAGCTGAAAAAACACACACATTAACGTTAAAATAAATGTGTTTCACTGTGTAAAGCCTAGCTGTAGTTGTGGATAGGTTATACTAATATAGTACTATACTGTTTGCACAGTTTAGATGCAGTCTGAATTAATCATCAAGTCGACATGTTTTTTAATAACTGAATTTTAGACCTGCATACGTCGGCAGGTGTGTCCGTTTGTGAAAGAGTATGACCTAATATTATGAATTGAGAAGGTATTTTGTTAAATACAATAATTTCTCACATTTAGGAAATAATTACATTCATCTGCTTTCAGTCAGAGCGACAGTGCTGACCACCACACCACCGTGTCACCTCACAACAAGAGGGTCCCTGGTTTGAATCCGGGCTGGGCCCTTCTGTGTGGAGTTTGCATGTTGTCCCCGTGTCTGCGTGGGTTTTCTCCGGGTTCTCCGGTTTCCTCCCACAGTCCAAAGACGTGCAGGTGTTCGGTTCATTGATGACTCTAAATCACCCGTAGGTGTGAATGGTTGTCTGTCTCTGTGCGTCTCTATGTGTCCTGTGATAGACTGGCGTCCTGTCCAGGGTGGACCCCGCCTCATGCCCGTAACAGCTGGGATCGGCTCCAGCCCCCCGCGACCCCGACAGGGACAAGTGGCTGAAGATGAATGAATGTTTTCAGTCAAATGTGACCCTGCTGAGATAGAAAGGATTGGATCCTTTATTTCTTTTCTCACTTTATATAAACACATAATGCCATAATATGGCATAATGCCATAATATTCACATTTATTAAGCATTAAGCTCATTTATATATGAATATGGGCTGAACTTCCTAACGAATGTAACAGTCAAGTTAACTTGATTCACAGCTGCGGTGACATGTTGCCTCTTGCTCTGTTTGACACATCTAAACAACACATTATTGCCGAGCTCCACCTCCGTAAAGTTCCTCCACTTCCTTCTCGGAACTTTTCTTTTTCCACCTTCTTAAGAATTCCTTTATTCATCCCGCAGTGGGGAAATTCAATTTTCAGTCTATTTTTTCATTTTACACACACACACACACACACACACACACACACACACACACACACACACACACACACACACACACACACACACACACACACACACACACACACACACACACACACACACACACACACACACACACACACACACACACACACAGGACCTATATACATGCAACCAATGGAGAGATGTTAGAGCGAGGGGGCTGCCAGTGACCGGCGCCCCGAGCAGTTGGGGGTTCGGTGCCTTGCTCAACAGCACCTCGGCAGTGCCCAGGAGATGAACTGGCACCTCTCCAGCCGCCAGTCCACGCTCCATTCATGGTCCACACAGGGACTCGAACCAGGGACCCTCCAGTTCCCAGCCAAGTCACCTATGGACTGAGCTACTGCCGCCCCAGTGTCATTTTCCTCATGTCAGTCAATGTAACGTCCTCATTAAGTTAGCGTCCATATTCATGAGCTGTTTAACACATTTATGGAAGATAGTGGGAGGAAAAGTGGGACGACACTGGGCGGAGATTATCCCCGCACAATTCACCACATGTGGGAATTTATCAGGATTTATAAAAGATTGCGTGCAAATGTGCGACACAGTTTTATAAATCTCAAAAAAAGTTGCGCAGCACATTCATGGTTTTGTGCGAACGCAATGTTTTGGGAAGGATTCTACCAGGCCCGGAGTGGCTAATCGGGAGGACCGGGACAATTCCCGGTGGGCCGGTCTGACTTATGGGCCGCGAGGGCCGGTGTTCAATTATTATTTTTATTTATTTTGTGCCGGTGTTCAGTCATGGCACTGAGTGGAGTGGGGATCACGTGTATGCTGTTACCGCTGTCGCTGGTCATATCAGGGAGCTGGCGGTCTGTTATCATGCCAATGAAACTGGGACGCGGACGCAGGTTAAGGGCATGCCCACCAACAAGACACGCACACTTCAGTGGTGTTTGCCTAGCTCCAACCACAGATGTACAAGGAAAATAATAAACCAAAATGGAAAATAAAAAGAGCAAGGGTGGCGCAGAAAAAGCGAGGATTAAAAAGAGAAAAGCCCTGGAGACAGATGCAGCCAAATGTGCAAAAATCGGCAACTCTCCTCTCACACTCGGTGACAGCGCCTGGCAGCGCGCAAATTCTCGGTGACAGCGTCTTATAACGATCATATAATAGTATAATATAATTTAATATATAATATCACGGCCAAAAGCTCTGTGCGCCTCCGGATGGCCGTAGCACGAGGAGCTCTCGTAGGGATTGGGCTTCCCGGGGTTTGCTTACCGGCGTTGCTGTGTGGAACCGGTCTTCCGCGTTCCACACAAGACCGGATTTTTTTTTATTACTGGAAAAAAATAATACAAAATAACTCGGTGTTGGCCTCAACCACTGGTAATACCGCATACCGCGGCAACCCTGAATGTTACTAATAATTGGCATAATAATTTCTTATAGCCTGTCTAACCTAACGTTACATAATTTAAATAATATTATGATGCAACGCCACATAACTGGCCACAAACTTTAGGGGATTTGTAGCCCTTCAGATACAAGATGCATCACCAAGCACCAGCCATCAGCCCACAGGTCCAGAGTGTGCAGGTAGGATTGCTCATTAAGTGAATATTGAGGTGGTTCAGGATCATCTGGTAAGGATGAACCCTGGGCGCCTCCCTAGGGAGGTGTTCCAGGCACGTCCAGCTGGGAGGAGGCCTCTGGGAAGACCCAGGACCAGGTGGAGAGATTAGATCTCCACACTGGCCTGGGAACGCCTCAGGATCCCCCAGTTAGAGCTGGTTTATGTGGCCCGGGAAAGGGAAGTTTGGGGTCCCCTGCTAAAGCTGCTGCCCCTGAGACCTGATCCAGGATAAGCGGATGAAGATGAGATGAGATGAGATGAGATAATGAAGAGCATGGTGTAGACCTAGCCTGGTCCTACCAGACTCGTACTTCTTTTCATTTGCACAGAGAGTCTGGACCTACTCAATTGATAGACTTTAACTAACTTGGCAGGCAGGTGTCTGTTGAAATTTAAAACTATTGGATCTGCCCAGTGCCACTCTGGATCTGCCATAACCAATCGCTAACGTTTGCCCGGGAATCACGTTGCGCGCAGGCTGTAAACAAACCCTGCAAACACTGCATGAAGATGTAAACGAGAGCTGATTGGACCCAGATTGCAATTGATGATGATAGAGGATTCAGCACTACAATAATGAAACTGACTTGAATTTTTGACTTGAAAAAGGGGAGATTTGTGACGAGATTTATGAACATTTTTATGATTTAGAGTCAGAGGCAGAGCCAGGAGCCAGTGGTGAGGAAGAATCAGGTGAGCTAGTGTGTGAACAAGCAAGCATCAGTTCCAATAAAACCACTTTTTTTGCCCCACTGATAGTAGTGGCCCGTTATACTTTTGATCATTAGTAATAGTAAGAATTACAGTAGGAATTACAAGGCTTTAGAGAACAGTGCGCTATTGTTTGCTTAACATGTAAAGTTATAATTACATTATTTTAATATAATAGGTCGTGATCTAAAGTGGGCCGGTCTGAGGTATGAAACTCCAGGGCTGAAAATGAGTACCACTCCGGCCCTGGATTCTACGCACAGTTTTATAAATGCGGCTCCTGGTGCGGTGTCTCTTCATTTACCTGCTCGGTTGCATGTTTTGTTTCAACAAAAGAGGTGAGTAGGGCTCACGTGTGTCCGCTGACCGTGTCATTTTTGTTTCCATATCATTAAGGTACGTTTTATCACACTGTTCAGTAAACGGTAAACCGGAGTGCAAGATGGATTCTCACGACTGCGTCGCAGTGAAGAGCCCACTAAGCATCTAAGCGTAGTGGTCGCTACAGCGTGAGTGCCTTATGCGCCGGTCTCAGACGATGACGGCCGTGACAAAGTGCTGTTGCTGCAGAGGTATAAAAGTCAACATTGACCTGAAGCACCAAACAGGACACCTTGACTGGTGTTATCTACATCAAGTGTTGAAGTTATTTATGGAAATATGCACAAGGGCATCTGTCCCTGAGACGTCTGTGCATAAATCAGTAACCTTGGAGTGCTGCACTTATCTTTATTCATTTATATAGAATTCAGCACCCAGTTTTTCTCATTGTGAGTTGAGCGCGTTACAGTACATCCTATTTTTTTGAATACGCGCAATGAAAGTCTTCTCAGGCTCCCTCCAACAACGCTCATTAAAAATGTTCAAAAAGAAAATCAAACAAGTAAAAAAGAAGAATATGAGCACATAAGTTAAAATATTGGAATTAAATATAGCACTGTCGCCTCACAGCGAGACGGTTCCAGGTTCGAATCCCGGCTGGGGCCCTTCTGTGTGGAGTTTGCATGTTCTCCCCGTGTCTGCGTGGGTTTTCTCCGGGTTCTCCGGTTTCCTCCCACAGTCCAAAGACGTGCACGTGTTTGGTTCATTGATAACTCTAAATCACCCGTAGGTGTGAATGGTTGTCTGTCTCTGTTTGTCACTATGTGTCCTGTGATAGACTGGCGTCCTGCCCAGGTTGTAACCCGCCTCACGCACGATGTCAGCTGGGATTGGCCAGTTTGGCTGCACTGAGTTATCACTGTTTTTCTTTTTTGAGTTACATGTTTCACTTCTTTCCCAGCAGGATTTAGTTGAGACACCTTCGGGCGGTAGTTTATGTTACTCTCACTTTATTAAACATCCTGCTGTATTCACTGACCTTCTTTCTTTTCCATCTGTTTGCTTTTGAAGCAGTAATCTGAAGTCACTGTGGAGGAGCAGTCTGGTAACAGTTGGGCTCTGCCTATAGACTGCATTTAGTTTGACACTGTTTCCTTTATGGTGTTAAAATAACTTCTAAGAGAGAGTGCTGTAGGTGGTGCAGCTGTTAGATAAAAGATAATGAGAGTGGGTGTTTGCTGTCACTCATTCCCCTAAAATGATCCCAAGTAGACATGAGAGGCAGCATGCCGCGGAGTGCAGATTGCACCATCAATATTTCAAAACTGGCATCGTTTGAGTGACGCTTTCCCACTGATTTGTTGGTGATATGTGAGAAAATGGATTCTGATGCTTCGGTTGACAGATGAGAGACAACGATTGTTGTGGTGTTGTGGAAAGAGAGGCTTGAAAATTGAAAGGCACTTCGTGTACCTCTGCAGCTGTCCGCCTGTTGATGAGTGCATTCATCATTCAGTTATCAGCCTTGACAAGGACTTCATAGCAGACTTTATTACTTGACATAAAAACAGACGCTCCTCCGCCTTGATGTACAGCAACAACACAGTGCAGTTTTGTTTATCAGTGAAGTTTCAGCTGTAAAGGTGAGCGGCCTGGAGCTGTGCTGCAACACACTCTTGACGATCTTGGTCCTTCTTTCTGAGGGTAAATCAGGATAAAACCGTACGTTACTGAGCCCTCACGAGAGGATCATCCATCATCACACCAGAATGATTTTACACATTTACCCAATATAGATTATTTAGATTCACTCAGGAGGGGGGCAGTGGTTTGGAAAGTTGCATCGGATAATCACACCACCAATGAAACTGTTGCAGATGTGACTATTTCCATCAGCGTCAAAGAGCTGATCGTGACTCCCACTCGGTGTTTAACGAGCTGTCTGCAGAGTCCTTTAGACTGATTGGAAAAACATCACACAGAAAGATAAATCAGGAAGCGACGGTGCTGTCTTGACAACCAAAACAATGGAATATGATATGACATAAAGGATCATGTGATGTAAATGCAGCTGTCTCACTTTGACCCTTGGCTTCGTTCTCCTGATAATGTGATGTTTTCTTCAAATAACTTGATCAAACTTAAATGCGTGGGGGGCTTATATTTATAATCTGACGTTACTTCATGTCAAAAGAAGTGTACTCATTCAAGACAGCTTATTGTTTATCAACTTTTCTGTTATTGCTTTAAGTGTTTAAAGGATTAGACTTAAAAGACTCTCTCTCTCTAGGTCATCCTCAGACGAGCCGTCCATCGTTGTCTCCAGTCATCCCGATTCTCCATACATCTTTCCAGTTCGCTGGTACTCTGGGCTCCTGCGTCCCTCTTGAGTATGTCCACGTATGTTAGTGTGGGACGTCCTCTTGACCGGTGACCGCGTGTCGGTTCCCGCAGCACCAGCTTGCTGGCTTACAGTTCTGGGTGTCTTTGGCAGTGCCCTGCAAGTCTCATTCTCCTTACAGCGATCTTTCCACTCACCCTTTGCATTCTCTCATACAGGATCATGTTGGTTACATGTGCATTCTTGCTGACGTTCAGCGCTGCACGCAACATCCGGGTGTAGCACCCGTCCAGGGACTTGTCTAGGGTTGGTTTAAGGGTCCAGCATTCACTGCCATAGAGGAGAACGGACTCTACTGTCGCGTAGAAGAAGCTGAGTTTGATTTGGCGGGGGAGATTGGAGTTCCATACACTGGTCCTCCCGTAAAGGGCCCTCCACGCAAGTGCCTTCCTTACTTTTAGCTCTTGCTCAGTTGAGTTGACACATGAGCCCAGGTACTTGAAGTCATGAACTTCTTTCAGCGCAGTGCCTCCTGCTGTAGACAGAGGTTGGTGTTCTGGTGGAGTGTTATAGGTGATGACCTCAGTTTTCTTGGCGTTTAACCTGAGGCCAACCTTGGCACACTCTAGCTCTACCCTGTTCAGTAGTTCTTGTGTCTGTTAAAAGGCAAAAGACATTGTAAAGTGTCCTCGCCATCCTCTAATGTTTGATCATCTCCGTCTTCCTTCTGAAACTGGTGTTGATGATTTGGTTGGATGATGGATCCAGTAATGTAATGCTGTCACTTGTTTGATTGATTTAGGTGAGTTTTTGTGTTTTATTATGTTGTTTTGCATCTTCCATTAAAGTCTGTGCGCGCTACGTTTCACATTAGACCCCTACGGGTAAATGCGAAGGTTAAAATGTCGTCAAGAGTCGCAGTCGCTTTCTTCCCTGTGTGTTTGTTCGTCCAGGCACGGGTAGGCGTGTTTCCTTCCCAGCTGCAGCTTGTTACGCTAATCACCTGATGGAGTATAAGAAGAGGTGACAGGCGTGCAGCGCTGGACTGTTCGTCGGTTGGCTCCCGTTTCTCGTTTGTTCAGGTTTTTGCGCTCCGTATCTATTGTTGGTATTCATTGTTTCTTTGTTTCCCTCCGTAGTTTCTCGCGTTCCTGTTTCCCTGTCCTGGTCCCTGACTGTCCGTTGTTTCCTCGTTCCTGTTTCCCTGTCCTGATCCCTGACCGTCCATTGTTTCCTCGTTCCCGTTTCCCTGTCCTGATCCTTGACCGTCCGTTGTCTCCTCGTTCCTGTTTCCCTGTCCTGATCCTTGACCGTCCGTTGTTTCCTCGTTCCTGTTTCCCTGTCCTGATCCTTGACCGTTCGTTGTTTCCTCGTTCCTGTTTCCCTCTCCTGGTCCCTGACTGTCCGTTGTTTCCTCGTTCCTGTTCCCTGTCCGTTGTTTCCTCGTTCCTGTTTCCCTGTCCTGATCCTTGACCGTCCGTTGTTTCCTCGTTCCTGTTCCCTGTCCGTTGTTTCCTCGTTCCTGTTCCCTGTCCGTTGTTTCCTCGTTCCTGTTCCCTGTCCGTTGTTTCCTCGTTCCTGTTTCCCAGTCCTGATCCTTGACTGTCCGTTGTTTCCTCGTTCCTGTTTCCCAGTCCTGATCCTTGACTGTCCGTTGTTTCCTCGTTCCTGTTTCCCTCGACCATTTAGTCTCTAGTGTTCTTGTTATTTCCCTGTAGCTATCCCGCTTGTTTGTTTGTTCTTTTACCCCGTGTCCGTGTCTGCATTTGGGTCCAGTCCCTTAGTGTTATTTCCCCGCATCGTTCATAACAAATGTTGTCCAAAGACATCAGATTTTGACCCGCACTTTCTATCTCTTCTCTCTCTGCTGTCACATTCACTACAACATCATAGCCCACTACTGGGTGTCTATACAGGCTCGTTAGTGGCTGTTAGGGGGGGTGAGAGGAGGTGGAGGGGCAGAAGCCATTACAGGAACCACCTGCCCTCTACCCATCATACACACTTTATGACAACCTCAATACCATCAACTTAAAAGCCCTCTCACTCTCCACTTTTATAAGATTAAAGTGAGGGAGGCGGACCAGACGCCGGCTGGATGAGATAGATGATGCAGGATGAGGGGGAGCATGTGGTGTTTGGAGGTGGTTGGGTTCAGTTGAAGAGAGTTCAGTATAATTGCTTCTTCATTCTGTGGTAGCTGTGTGTGCAGAGTTTGGTAAATACAAACGCCTCTAGGACAATTTGTGTTTAAAGTGTCTATAAATGCAGGTTAAAAGGCAGTGGGGCATCAGATAGCCGCTATACAGACATCTCTGTTTTTTTAATGCTGCACCAGATTTGCCCTCCAGGAAAAGTAAAACATTTTTTGTCAAAACCTAGTTCTGTCATTACCCTCCTAGTCCTTTTAGTTTGAGTTTGTCTCCCTCTGTCTGTCTATCCCTGCTTGTGTATGTGTGTTCATGTTTGTCTAGGTCCGGTAGGCGTTCCCCCCAAGCTGCAGCCTGTTACGCTGATCACCTGTGCCACTACAAATACCCTGAGCGGACAGGCATGTAGCGCCGGACCGTTGTAGACCCTTAACTGGTAAACCTATTCCCCCCGGATTGGCATCCCCTTTCACGCTCCCTGTCGTTAAGTTTACTAATCGTGTTTGTTTTCTGTTTCTCCGTAGTTTCCCGTCCGTCTCCCTGATCTTCCGTCGTCTCCTCGGCCCCGTTTTTCCCTTGATCGTTATATTATCTGTTTTCTCTGTAGAGTTTTGCGTTTGTCTATTAATATTATTAAATGTTTTGTTTGTACATTTACTTCGTGTCCGTGTCTGCATTGGGTCCACCATTTTTGTGTGTTATCTCTGAACCGTTCATGACAAATTTATTGAATTGAAATTAAACTGAAGCAACTGTAACCAACAACCAGAGGCTGCAACTCAAAACACATCCACACAAGTCCACATCTTTACTGTGCAGGAGAGATCAGAGAGCTCAGTCTGTTCGCTTGAAGGCGGAACAAACCAAAATAAAGTCACCAAATCCATTTCGACCTTGGAAATAGAAGCCGGTACAGAAAACAGATAATAGAGATTATATTTGATTTTGGATCATCAGTAATGTTTTCTGTCTGCAAATAGAAAAACAAACACAGATGCGGTTTCCTCTCCAGCTTGATATCACTAACACACACACACACACCAAAACAATGAAAGGACACCGGCATTAAACACCTGCAACCTTATTTTGTTTTAATATATTTGAATAATGGGATCGGCAACATAATGCCACAGAGTCCCGACTTTATATTTCAAGCCAGCTGGCCCAAATTTAATGGAATTTCCAATTTCAGGCTATTTTTCAGGGCAGTAATGGAAGCCGTCTGAGAAATCAGACCTCATTAGTAAGACACATTACGCAGCTGAGAGACGCTGCTGCCAAGGTGAGCTAAAGAGGCTTAAAGCTGCTGAGCGCATAAAATTACTCTGAGAACCACCTGAAGCCCGTCAGCATAAGCCTCCGCTGTTAATACTTTACACTCGTTTATGTTGTTGCCTTGCACCTTTTTTATTCAACTGCGATTACTCAAGCTGAAGTTTTCCACCAGTGAAATCCATCAGTGCAGATTCAACAGGACTGTTGTGCAGCAGTCTGAAAAACACACTCAGTCCTGGGAGCATTCAATCTGAAAACGTGCGCAGCATTTTGCTACGGTTTCCAGGGTGAACGACACGTTGCCTCAGAACGGTGTGCAACACGGGCTTTAAGGGCGCACTCACACTGTCCTTCCGCACCGGGCCAAAACAGGTTTTGCGGGTAAAGCCTAGTGCGTTTGACCAGTGTGAGTGCAACCGCTCCGCACCTAGCTGCTAAAAAAACAAGACCGGATACAGAAACTCAGGTTACCAGATACCTTTGAAAAGTAAAAGTTTTTAGAGTATTTCCCAAAGTGTTTCAGCGTGAAAAACATAAAAAAATAAATCTGTGAGAGTTAGAAGTAGTCAAAAGGACTCTTCAAAGGAAATCCTAAAATATCTGCTGCCAGCCTTGCACCTCATAATCACCTTAACATTTTAGAAAACAATAATGATACTGAGCTTTTAAAAAGGTAGTGCTTTTGTTCTTGACTCTGACTTTTCCCTTAATAACATCCTTCCTTTCACGCACAAGTTGTTATTTGCACCTCTCACTATCACCACTGTTACTGTGGTCTGATCATTACACATGGATAATTGCAAATGAGCCGTCACACATGGAAGAGGCTGACAATTAGCTGCACATATACTGGACTCGTCTGCAGACTGCGTTCTCAGCTCGTTGTTGATGCGTCATATAACGTACACTTATTCAGCCTGTTGTTCTCTGTTCTAGTTTTATTTTAAACTGCCTTTCAAGATGAAATGTCGTTTCTTGGTGTTGGATTTTATCAAATAAATTTCCCCAAAAAATGCGACTTATACTCGAGTGCGACTTATATCTGTTTTTTTCCTTCATTATTCTGCATTTTCGGCCGGTGAGACTTTTACTCCAGAGCGACTTTTAATCCCAAAAATACGGTAATTTGTGCAAAAAATCAGTGTGATTTACAAATGAGGCTTATTGTGACTTGGCTCGTCGTGGTTTGTCATTTTAAAAAAGTGGGTCACCAGAGGAAAAAAGTTTGAGAAACATCGTCTTAAGTATTTCTATCAAGAAGTCACTGACGGAGACACGTGCCAGCCAATCACGGTTGGATGCAACATGACATCATCTGTAACAGCTGGGTTTTAGCTTCATACTTCTCCTAATTCTTTAATAAAAGCTGGTCTCAGCAGCTTCCTGAAGAGGTTCAAGAAGACGCTCTTGGTGAGGAACTTTTTGTGCCGTTTAGGATCAAATGTTTGGTGAATACGGGCCAAGAGCACCTCTTCAACCCCTGGAGGAAACATAAACGTATCCCCCGGGTACCATGAATATTTATACTGCAGAGGTGGAAAGGTTTATTTTAAAAGATCTGGCCCGTTCAGTCGCTTGTCATGGTTCGGGACACGTGTTTACCGTACGGTTTATGAGGTGCAAGGTGTAAGCCTGGCGCCATATTTCTATGATTGTTTATCAGATACTGCACTTTATTTCCAAAAGGAAAAACTAATGTATCCATTAAGAACTGACGATCAGGGGGTGGAAATACTATGGATGTACTCTGTGTTCATTTTAAAGAAAAGGAAAGTCTGGTGCTGGTTGGGTTTGTTCTTCACTTTATGTTGACGCCCTTTGCGTTAAATTATTTTCAGTCCGACTTTAGTTTCCCTCTTTCTACTTTATATGAAACAGTGTTTGTCAGAGAAACATGGAGCCTGTTTCAGTCAGCTCAGTGATCGTGTTTGTCGTATTTCAGTGAGAGAAAACCTATTTTCTTCATTGTTTTTAAGATTTGATAAAGTAAAAAGTATAAAGTGTTTATCCTCAAAGCAATTTCAGTCAAAAGCAACTGGACTTGGTTATTTGTCAGGAAGACGTTTCACCTCTCATCCAAGAGGCTTCATCAGTTCGGTTCCAGTGACATCATCAGCCTTGTGAGAGGTTAAATACCTTGATCTCCACACCAGTTAGTTGGACCTGTCACAGCCTGGTCCTGGTCCAGGTCCAGTCCCAGCCTGGTCCTGGTCCTGGTCCTGGTCCAGTCCCAGCCTGGTCCTGGTCCTGGTCCTTGTCCAGTCCCAGCCTGGTCCTGGTCCTGGTCCAGTCCCAGCCTGGTCCTGGTCCTGGTCCTGGTCCAGTCCCAGCCTGGTCCTGGTCCTGGTCCAGTCCCAGCCTGGTCAGATGCGTACATGAACTGATGAAGCCTCTTGGATGAGAGGTGAAACGTCTTCCCTGACAAATAACCAAGTCCAGTTGCTTTTGACTGAAATTGCTTTGAGGAGAACGACGACCTGGACACATGACAACATTCACAGACCTATAAGTGTTTATATTCTTACCTAGAAGACAAACAATTGTTTACCTTTTTGCCAAATAAATATATAAACGTAAATGCAGCAAAGTGTCTTCTACTGTTTCAAAATCTTACTTTACTTTAATTTAAGATTGTTGCAGTAATCCCTGAACAAGCTGCCTCATTATTTCAGTTCTTGCATGATTGCATGACCTTAAAAATGTGATAAAAGATAATCTAGTTATTAGGCTTGAGATAGAATAGAACAGAATGACTTTAATGATCCCAGACTGGGAAATGATTTTGTAACAGCAGTAGTGGGTCAGCAATTAAACACTTTGTACATAACATAAATAGAATCCAATATATACATAGTGTATATATACAGTGCACAGTGTGCTATAAACAATCATAATATATACAACAAAGTATGCAAAATATACTATAACAATAATAATATATACAACAAAACAGTAGAGAGAGCGGAGTTCTCTGTCAGGCAGAGGTGAGAGAGTTATTGTATATATATTATTATTATTATAAACAGTGATGGAGAGATTTCCTAAATCTGTTGCTACGACAGCGAAGCTGAAGCAGCCTTCTGGAGAAGGTGCTCCGCTGTCTGACCAGTTTGAGTTGGAGAGGGTGGAGAGGATTATCCGTCATGGAGAGCAGTTTTTTCAGTGTCCTCTCCACCACAGCCTCCAGAGCGTCCTGTTTGCAGCCAATCACAGAGCCAGCCTCCCTGATCACTTTGTTGAGTCTGTTGGTGTCGCTGGCGCCGATGCTGCTCCCCCAACAAACCACAGCAAAGAAAAGTACACTGGCCACCACAGACTGATCAAAGATCTCCAACATCAACATGCTATTTTTCAGAATCTACCAGATATAGAAAAAAATAACCGAACCGAACACCGTGATATGAACCGAACAGCGGATTTTGTGAACCGTTCCACCCCTGTTATACTGCATATCAGAGCCGACCGGTCGTGTTTTAATGTGGATGAACAGACTGAGAACTATCGCAATCCTTAAATCCTCACCTGGATCAGAATCTGGGAAATTCTAGTTTCTCTTTTATTCACAATAGTTAAAAAAGTGTCACTTTGTGGACAGACCGGTCCATTTCTGAAGAGCCGACTGGTTTGAGTGGGAAAAAAAAGAGGATTTCATCCGAATAAGGATTACTCTTCACTTGGTCGCCATGGAAACAGGATGTGGATTTTCGAGTTTCTACCTATCTGTCTGCAGCTGTATCGACACAGTATACATGTACATCCCTGAATGTGTGTGTGAGTGTGTGTCTCACTGCCTTTCTTCCCGCCTTCTCAGTAAACAATCTCTTTGCATTTGATTGATGAATCTTTCCGGTGAACTTGTGTTGCGTCTTGTCTCGCTGACCCCCCCGCCCCTCGCTCGCCCCGAACCGCCTGTCTGTCTATCCGTCTGCGTCTCGTCTTAGAGCTGAAGATTTTTCATGCTTTACTCAACACCTCTTTAGCAGATGAGCTCTGACACTTGAGAGGAGAAGCAGGCGGAAATGTTGCACAAAACCTTAGGTGGAAACGCTTGAGTTTGTTTCATTTATACACACGACACTCAGTCCTCAACTTGTCTGGGTGTCTCACTGACATTCAGTATCATGCCAGCTTAAACACGTGCAAATCATTTGATATTCTGTTGCAAAGTCATCCTCTAACCTGCAGCGTTTGTGCTTGTGTGTGCGTGTGTGTGTGTGTGTGAGGTCAATTACCATATGGCCTCAGACTCGGGGCGTTGGCATGGAGACCAATCAGCTCTAATTTTTCACACTCAGCTGTCATTTCGTTGCAGTCATTGCAGGAACATTTACTTCGTTTACGAAACTCCCACTGTTTCCGAGCCGTCACATTCAATTAATGTCAGCGGAGAAAAGATGTCTCTATCTGACCCACGACGCCATCGACTGCAGGCTGATACATGTGAACGGTGCACGGAGGAGGAAGCTGACTTTGTTGATTTATCTCACGCTCTCCAAATAAATCCCGTCTGTCACATCCCATAATCTCAACACCACTGATTGGATTTCTAATGGAGAGCCATACATTTTGAATTCACACGCGCTCTAACACATCCTGACACAGAATAACACAGTCTGACATGGACTACACTGACTTGTACACTCGACGGCCACTTTATTAGGTACACCTCTCCAACTGCTCGTTAACGCAAATTTCTTATCAGCCAATGAAATGGCAGCAACTCAGGCATGTAGACGTGGTGAAGAGGATCTGCTGCAGTTCAAAGCAGCATCAGAACGGGGACGAAAAGGTGATTGAGGTGACTTTGAACGTGGCGTGGTTGTTGGTGCCAGACGGGCTGCTCTGAGTGTTTCACAAACTGCTATCCACTGGGATTTTCACGCACAACCATCTCCAGGGTTTTTACAGAGAATGGTCCCGAAAAGAGAAGATATCCAGTATCTATATCTAGCAGATAGGGAACAGCAGCAGAAGACCACACTGACGCTTTGTTAAGCACCAGGTGTGCCTATATAATAAAGTGGCCGGTGAGTGTATCTTAGCAGAGTTTGTAACTAGAGAGGTGTTTTCACATCCCTCTCCTGAAGGATTAGATGTCTGTGCACATCTCTGAAATCTGACATTCAAACGTATCCCGGGCAGCTTTAGTTGGTACGTCACTAATCCATACACCAATCAGCTGTGAAATCTGAAACACTATTGGACGGGGGAACGACTTGGACACAACAGTGGCAAAGAAAGATGAAACCTCCAGCTCAAAGTATGTTAGCTTGTTAGCACTGACAGTTACAGGCTAACAAGCTAACAAACAACAGAAACTAAGAAAAGATGCTAACTACACTTTTACCACCCTGATACATCTGCTAGTCCACCATTTTAGTGACAATACACTCCTCATCTGAGTCTGGGTCTGACTGATGTCGGGTTCAGGCTGAAACTTAGTTGTAGATCGCTTATGTTAGCAACATGGGCAGGCAGGGGTCTTCCCTATGTTCCCCTGGTCCCATGTTCGCTGCTCTTCCCAAAAAGCGTACTATGGTTCGTTAACACGATCAAAAACAACCTTTTTTCTTTAAAAGTTTTCGGTCTACACGGCCTCGACTCAAGAAATATCTGCGTCCACATTAAACCAGTGAAACCGATTTAAACGCTGTGATACACATGCCAGGCCTGGATACACCAACAACAGAGAAGAAGATACAGGGATATGCTGTGTTTCACCGTCCAGACGACAGCGCTCCCGCTCTGGGACCCGGTTTCAAAAGATACTCCAATAACGCCGGCTGCCGTGGATGGTCGGCCAAAACGATACTTAAGTTGTGTGGTTACAGGAAAACGCGTCTCTGTGTGGACGGCCCTTTATTCAGCATTTTGTTAAGGTTAGGGTCTACATAAGCCTGTTTGCCATGGCTGATCCACTGATTGTGGAATAAATAACAGACCGGGGAACATAAGACCCTTTTTTTTTTTAAAAGTTCTCACAAATTTCTTATACAAAGTGTTTCTAAAAACATATTTTAGTGTACTGTTTGGCTGTAAAAGGAGAAAATGTGTCCTTCTGGTGGGCGGGGCTTGGTTTTGTTTGGTCTTTGTCACAAACTTTCTCATTTTACAGCTGAAATGTACCGTATTTTACCGCACTATAAGGCGCACCACATTATAAGGCGCACCTTCAATGAATGTCTTATTTTGAAACTTTTTTCATATATAAGGCGCACTGCATTATAAGGCGCATAGAATAGACGCTACAGTCGAGGCTGGGGTTACGTTAAGGACCGCCTCTAAATTCATTGATGCTAAGTTAGCGTGCTAGCGCTGTTGCCTTCAGTGGAACAGTGATTGTATGGACACTTCTACTTGCTGCTCTCTGTTCAACAACCCACTGTTGGAGTTTGTCCTCCAGCTGCAGCCGTCTCGCTCTGTTCCCTCGGAAACTCTGTTTAGTCTTCTTTACTCGGCGCAGGTTGTCTTGTTGCTTCCTCCACTTCCGCACCATTGATTGGTTCATGTTAAACTCTCTGGCTGCTGCTCTATTCCCGTGTTCTGCTGCGTGACTAATGGCATTGAGTGTAAACTCTGCGTCGTAAGCGTGTCTCTTAACAGGAGCCATTTTGGGCTCTTTACACAAACACACACATGGAAATGAAACGGCACGCTTCACACAGTCGTATATCTCAACAGGCACCGCGCGTTACTTCTTCTACGGGGGAAAATAGAGTCGGCGGCTGCTCACCGTAGTTGCGAGACCTGTTGTGGCTCAATATTGGTCCATATATAAGGAGCACCGGGTTATAAGGCGCACTGAGAAAATTGAAGGTTTTTAGGTGCGCCACATAGTGCGGAAAATACGGTACTCTAAAACATGTTTCTGAAAACACATTATACCTGCTAAACATCAGCATGTTAGCATTTAGCTTCTCTGCCTGTGTATATCCTCAGAGCTGCTAGCATGGCTGCAGATTCCTAGAAGGACTAATCCTGCTCTTTTCATGGAAGATAAAACAACTCAGAAAATCACATAAATCTGTTTTAGAAGGGGATCTAAACTGTGAACTAATCACTTTTGGTGTGTGTGTATGACTTTTCCAAGGGTTTTCATGCAGCATGCACTCACAGGCTGGTTTTATATAACAAGTAAGTACATGAACTTTTCAACTTGTGAATGAACCCTGAACAGAAGTACCTTCAAAAGACACTGATTTCTGAAGGCACCATCTCACACACACGGGGGTGGTGGGATGAAAGAAAACGAGCCTATGTAATAACAGAAAACTTTAAAATGTTAATGCACAGCTTGCATCTTCAAATGTGAGCCTCAACGTTAAAAATCTCATCATTTTCACTTGGGGGGATTCGAAAGACAGGGCCCTGTTGTGCTTTCTGCCGATCTTTAAACTGCACGGTGCGTATTGTTATATATTGTATAAACTTACGTTTAACCACAATGTCTGTTGCAATCTGTCACATTTACCGTATTTTCCACACTATAAGTTGCACTTAAAAACCTTCAAATGTCTCAAAAGCCGACAGTGCGCCTTATAATCCGGTGCTCCTTATATATGGACCAATATTGAGCCACAACAGGTCTCGCAACTACGGTGAGCAGCCGCCGACTCTATTTTTCCCCGTAAAAGAAGTAACGCGCGGTGCATGTTGAGATATACGACTGTGTGAAGCGTGCCGTTTCATTTCCATGTGTGTGTTTGTGTAAAGAGCCCAAAATGGCTCCTGTTAAGAGACCCGCTTACGACGCAGAGTTTACACTCAAGGCCATTAGTCACGCAGGAGAACACGGGAATAGAGCAGCAGCCAGAGAGTTGAACATGAACCAATCAATGGTGCCGAAGTGGAGGAAGCAACAAGACGACCTCCCCTGACTGTTTTGTTGGCGTTCCCTTTAGCGCAGCTCCATCTAATGGATGCAGAACGTAACCCCAGCCTCGACTGTAGCGTCTGTTCTATGCACCTTATAATGCGGTGACCTTATATATGAAAAAAGTTTCAAAATAAGACTTTCATTGAAGGTGCGCCTCATAATGTGGTGCGCCTTATAGTGCGGATAATACGGTAGTTTATTGTATGACTTACTTTATGTTGGCTTTACTTTATTTGATTTAAGTTTTTTTGCTTATTGTCACTCTGATCCTTTCCCATATTTGTCTTGAAACTGTTGCACAATAATTTCCCTCGGGATAAATAAAGCTTCTTGAATCTTGAGCTCAGGTTGTTTATTGTGGCTTTTAGTGAGAATAAGCTGAAAGCCTGATGAGTCACTATTTAAGTATCTGTGGAGCTGCGAGAGAGAGAAGAGAAAATGAAGCATTGGATACAAAATGAAAGGAAAACCAAAGAGCGAGAAAGAAAGAGCACTTTCAGATAATGACACATCCGCCTACTTCACAAACCAATGAATTTAAAATGAGTGTGGACACAGTTGGCCGGCTAATACGAAGGACCACATGTTTCTCTTAAGTGTAGGTCAGAATCCAAAATGTGTGTCGCTCGTTCTTCTCTTGAAATGAGAGTGTAACCACACAGCGGGACCAGTCGACTGCAGCTCCATTTCTGTGCACTGGAAGCTCAGACAGGTACGAATCAACGAGACGTTCACTCGCCGAGATGAAGTTTTCTGACCTTACATAATGGATTTTTAATTAGATGCTGCTTGGCGGCTAATTACCCCCCATCCCTGGAACCGTTTCCTTTAATAGAAGCAGTTTATATGTATGACTTCTTCTCCTAGTGATGTGTTTTTGTGTGCTCGAGAGCTAACAAGGATATGTGAAGGGGCTTTCAGGAGGTTTCATCTTCCAGAGCAATTCAGTGATAAACGCAGCGAGGAGCAGGGAAACAGCAAATTACGGATTCATTATCATCAGCGCATCGGAGGAAATGTTGCTCTGATTAGAAGTTTCCGTCTCTGAGTGTTTAACAATCTAAGGGCGCACTCACACTGTCCTTCCGCACCGCGCCCCGGGCTTTAGGGTACTTGTCCCCCCTCCCTCTCTCGTCGCGCCCCAGGCCCGTTTGTACTCACACTACCTGGGCCTCGCGCAAATGCTTCTTGCTGTCCATACGTCATCACGCCGTAACACGTCACACGCATTGATGACGTCATGGCGATGCGTGGCTTTGTTTCCAGATCTTTCCGTAGACCTCAGAGTTTTTGTGCGTCTTGTCGACTGTTTTTGAATCTTTTCATCGACCAAATCTGCAGTAAACACTCCACCTCCGCATCACACCAACGTGAACCTTTCACCGCCATTGTTTGAAATGTCCGCGCATGGTCCCTCCTTCTTTTTTCTATGTCCCCACAGGCGCACATAAATTACGTCAGAACCGTCGTAGGCCTCGTGCTCGTACACGTGCGCACGCTCGTGCTCGTACACGTGCAAACGCGCTCTACAAAAGCCCACCTCTCTCAAACGGGCCGTGGACGGCCAGCTGGCCGCAGTTATGCGCAGAGCGGGTGCACTCACACTGGTCAAACACACTAGTCTTGACCCGAGAAACCGGTTTGGGCGCGGTGCGGAAGGACAGTGTGAGTGCGCCCTAACAGAGACAGGAAACATGTTAGACAAAGGAGTGTTTTAGCTGTCATGGTTGTGAGATTTTGTGCATAAAAAAGGGAAATCTTTTTTGTGTGAGCGCTCCATTTATGATTCATCCCCTTTGACAAGATAACAGACTTTAACCACAAAGCATTTAGAGATATTTAAAGCCTGAGTGCACTGCTAAAAATAAAGAAGAAAATCTTCCTTTGGACTATTTGTGGTGCAGGTGGTCTTTTTATAGCCGTGTAAGCAACCATAAGTCGCACAAAGTCTGTGGTCTGTTTGATATAAAAGGATCAATTGCAGAAAAAAGGGATAAAATCCAATTTCAGCACATGAACGATCTCCCACTCTCACGTTTGTGCTGGAGGAGGCCCGATCAATGGCTCCACACGCTTTGGTCCATCTGTTATCGTTATCACAAGATGCTTCAGCACCTGCTTCCAGGCAAATCGCAACAGGGCTTCACCGCCGTAATGCTGATTCCATTGTGTGCATTAAACAGAGCTCGGCTGGAGTCTGAATGCTAAATAACTCACAATTTTAGATAAAGAAGGCCATTCATAAATGATTCATGGCGAGCTGTGACCCTGCAAGGCAAAATTGGTGCAATTAATGTTAAAGGAGAGAGACGAGAGGCAACACATCTGAGGGGTGGAGTGGCCGCCTCCAGTGTCCAGCAGGAGGAGACTCCACTTAAAGCTGCATTCTCTCTAATGTCCAGCAGGAGGAGACTCCACTTAAAGCTGCATTCTCTCTAATGTCCAGCAGGAGGAGACTCCACTTAAAGCTGCATTCTCTCTAATGTCCAGCAGGAGGAGACTCCACTTAAAGCTGCATTCTCTCTAATGTCCAGCAGGAGGAGACTCCACTTAAAGTTGTGTTCTCTCTAATGTCCAGCAGGGGGAGACTCCACTTAAAGCTGCATTCTCTCTAATGTCCAGCAGGAGGAGACTCCACTTAAAGCTGCATTCTCTCTAATGTCCAGCAGGAGTAGACTTCACTTAAAGCTGCATTTTCTCTAATGTCCAGGAGGAGGAGACTCCACTTAAAGCTGCATTCTCTCTAATGTCCAGCAGGAGGAGACTCCACTTAAAGCTGCATTCTCTCTAATGTCCAGCAGGAGGAGACTCCACTTAAAGCTGCATTCTCTCTAATGTCCAGCAGGAGGAGACTCCACTTAAAGCTGCATTCTCTCTAATGTCCAGCAGGAGGAGACTCCACTTAAAGCTGCATTCTCTCTAATGTCCAGCAGGAGGAGACTCCACTTAAAGCTGCATTCTCTCTAATGTCCAGCAGGGGGAGACTGTGTCTCTCAAAAACAACCGACTTTACAGAGAGTTTGCAGGTGTGACAGTAAGCAAGATTCTGTAAGTAGATAAGTATATTGTTGGGGGGTATTATTTATGTCTCTATTACAGGCATTCAAGAGAGAGATGGCAGGTTAGGGAGAAAGATCCCAGTCCAGACTCGAACCAGAGAAGTTAGCGACTCAAACTGCAGGGGATGAACTTCTCTAAACTACTTATGTAACCCAGTGCAACACCATGAACGCCTTTGAGGAGAAACTGTCCAAGTTTCTCTCGACGGGCAGGACAGCACCTTGGAAGGCAGCTCCACCACCATCAGTGTATGAATGTGTGTGTCAGGATAAAATTTTAAAGTTTGGTAAGGCACAATAAACCTGCAGTCCATTCACACTATGACAAAAGGCTTTTCAGGCATTCAGAACAGCTCTAAACTCTTCGTTCAAATGAGTTTTTTTACAAGTCCAGGCAACTCCTGGTCATTCTTTTGTCATTCTCCTCTGCATAGTAACTTTTGGACACATTTTTTCTGTGTGTTTATTGAAGTAAATCTTTTTTGACCTGTGGTAATTCCCCTGTTTGCAAACTAGATGGTATGTGTGAGTTAAGGTGAAGCTGTAATCACCGATCAGATGTGTTGTTTGCCAGTAGAAGCAGGGACATGCACAGACATTTTCAACCTTTAACCCTCCTGTTCTCCTAAGGGTCAATTTGATCCCATTTAATGTGTAACATCTCTAAATAATGACATTTTTGTGTTTTTTTGCTTTATATTTATGACTTTTCCTCATTTTATGGGGACAACTCATAAAAAAACTGAAATTGTCATATTATATATTTTTTTATTGTTCTTATCGTACATGTACTTGTCTCATCGGTGTTCCTTTGGGTTAATTTGATAATCTGGATGATTTAATCATTATTATTATCGTCTATTTTACAATTCAAATCTTATATAAGGTCAAATTCCCGCTACTGTCCTTGATAACGGACGTTACTTTCATTCCAGATGTTACAAATAACACAAAATAGCACTTAAAATAACAGACTGACTTTAAAACACACACACAGAAATCCCTCCATGCAGTTTAACATCAGTGATATTTTTCATTTTGTTAAATAAAAACATAAAGTACCCGACTTCACTTGAGTCACAAATTGATAATGATCATTTTCCAGATGTTTAACGGTCAAATTGACCCCAAGAATAAATGGTGTTAGTAGAATATGAGGGCAACAGGAGGGTAAAGTGCAAAAACCACGCAATTTAATGGTCGTTACTGAAGTTATTGCGCAGGGCGATATAGAGAAAGTCAAATATCACCTTGTTTTTGACCAAATATCTCTATCAATATTGTTAGGTTGACTATCGGTGATTTCACAAAATATATTACACAAAGAGATTGCTGGTAAATAATTATCACTGATGCAGTTGTAATTATAAATTGTGTAAAGGGAAATAATGCAACATTCAGAACAGTCTGGTTACGTTCAGAATTACATAAAACCAGGAAAAGACAACACTTGCTGTATGTTGTGTTATGATATCCAAAATCTAAGACGATATCTAGTCTCATATCTAATAATTCATGACTATAAAGAGACACAAAATGACTGAAACCAAGTGCTAAAGAACGTAACCATGACTACGATCTACCCAAAATGACAACAGCATAAAAAGATACTCACAATAGATGCAAAACAACTACAAAGAGACCCCAAATTACCAAAAAGAGACACAAATTGACTACAAAGAGACTCAAATGACTTAAAATGTAAGCAAAAATCACAAAAAGATGCACAATGACTAAAATGACATGCAAAATGACTAGAAACTACCCAAAATGACTACTAAGAGACACAAACGACCACATAGAGAAAGTAAAACTACTAAAAATAAATACAAAACAACTACAGAAAGACTCAAAATGATTGAAACCACATGATAAAAAACATACACATGACTGGAACTACCCAAAATTACCACAAAGAGACACACAACTGATGCAAAGAGACCCAGAAAAGTTACAATAAGATGCAAAATGACAAAAATGACATGCAAAATTACTACAAAGAGACTTGAACTGACTAAAAGTCGGCTATTTAACTTTGGGGCAAAAATAATACTCACAATAGATGCAAAACAACTACAAAGAGACCCCAAATTACCAAAAAGGGACACAAAATGCCTACAAAGAGACTCAAATGACTTAAATGTAAGCAAAAAAAAATAACAAAAACATGCAAAATGACTACAAGGAGACACAAACGATCAAATAGAGAACATAAAACTACTAAAAATAAATACAAAACAACTGCAGAGAGACCCCACAGTAGTAAGAGACACAAAATGACTACAGAGACACAAATGACTTAAAATACATGCAAAACAATCACAAAAATATTCATAATGACTCAAATTAAATGTAAAAGGACTACAAAGAGACAAAAATGACTAAAAGTCAGCTCTTTAAATTTGAGGCAAAATAAATACTCACAAATCAACTACAAAGAGACCCCAAATTAGTAAAAGAGACAAAATGACTACAAAGAGACACAAACAACTTAAAATATATGCAAAACAATCACAAAAAGATGCAAAATAACTAAGATAACATGCAAAAGGACTACAAATTACCCAAAATGACTACAAATTACCCAAAATGACTACAAAGAGACCCAGAAAAATTACAAAAAGATGCATAATGACTAAAATGACATGCAAAAGGACTACAAAGAGACCCTAAATTACCAAAACAACATGTAAAAGGACTACGAATTACCCAAAATTACTACAAAGAGACTCAAACTTTGAGTTTGGGGGCCTCCAGAGTTGCAGCACAGCCAAAGAAGTTTGTTTATGTGTGTTATATTATTGATATTATACCGCATTATTACCGTTGTGTTGTCTGAATGAAGTGACTGAGTGGGGGTGTTAAATTGTGGACATTTTTTTTTATTATTTCCTGCACAAAATTAAATAAATTAAATTAATCATGCAATCAAAAATCAAATCATATCATAAAAAGGTTAAAGACGCCTCGGACCTCTCTCCAGGTTAAAGAACAGCACAGCCCTCACATTAATTAAATTACACTTGCAAATAATAATTAAACTAACTAATTAAACTAACTAATTACCCCACACGCCAAACAAACAAGCAGCATTCTTACAACAACAACAACAACAACAACAACAACAGCGAAATCATTCTTACCTTTAGAGGTAGAGTCGCAGTCTCCCGGTTTGCTAGTTGAACTACAGAAAACACGGAAACAGGCAGAATAATTAAACCAACTTTTGTTAAACGAGCGTTTTTATTCAGTAATTATCCGAGTAGGGTGGAGGGTTGTAGCCGAACCTGGAGCGGCTCCTCGGGGGTGGAGGTGGAGGTGGAGGAGACCGCGGTTGGAGCCGTTCTGACCGGGCTTGTTGTTGAAGGGCACCGCTGCCGGAGTAACGTCTTCAACGGCTGGTGGAGCAAACGGTTTTTTTATTTTATTTTTTAAAGTAAATTCGGTTTTTAAGTTAACATTTCTGCTCCTGGGGGTCTCTAACATGTTTTGTTTTTTATTTACATTAATTTCTAATATTAATTTTCTCCGAAAGTATGTTTATATTTTTACAAAACAAGCTAATGTAACTTTAAGCTAGCAAGGGTTTTCGCGCCCTTTTCCCGTTTTCTTCGGTTGCTGTGTCGCAGTGAACACGTTCCCCCAACACACAGGAAACACTGTATATGGTTCCGAAGTGAAACGGCGCCATTTTGAATCAACGGAAAATGTGGAATCTTTATTAAAAGCTTTATTTAAAATAATAATAATTAAACACCCATGGGGCGTTGTGATGTGTACAGAATGAGTAAGTCATGAGACAGTATTGTTTTCCATAAAAATATACATAATAATGGTGGGAGTAGCTCAACCCATAGGTGACTTGGCTGGGAAGCGGAGGGTCGCTGGTTCGAGTCCCTGTGTGGACCAAGAATGGAGCGTGGAGTGGTGGCTGTAGAGGTGCCAGTTCATCTCCTGGGCACTGCCGAGGTGTTGTTGAGCAAGAAACCGAACCAATGGTCACTGGCAGCCCCCTCGCTCTAACATCTCTCCATTAATTGCATGTACTGTATATAGGTCCTGTTTGTGCATGTGTGTGTTTTTCGGGCCTGTGTGTGTGTAATATGAATAATAAAAGTGAAAAAATCTAATTTCCCTGTTGCATGACTAATAAAGGAATTCTTCTGAATTTATATATATTTTTTAAATGTTGACGGGTTTGACAATGATTTTCCGTTTGGGGATTAACTGATATGGATTTTTTTAGGGCCGGTGCCAATGACCGATACGGATTTCTAATTTTCTTGAGCCGATATTTTGAGCTCATACTACTTTTGCTCCCTCAATTAACATCATATTAATGACACAATGATGATAACAAATACGCGTCTCAGTTGAAAACAAAAATAGGAACATCGGTGAACGCAGCAGCCCACATCGGCCGAAGCCATACACGTAAAAAACACAAATATCGGCCAAGATTTTCGTTGTTGTATCGATACATCGTCTATCGCTACATTCTGTTTCCATTGTACAGCCAATAGCATTGGGCGTTGATGGTTGCCAGGGTTGTCTGTTGTTGGGTGCAGCTACTGTAGGCTGGCACTGGGTGAAATGGAGTTAGCCAATCCTGCAGCTTCTTCGGAGCCTCAGTGAAGGGGGCGTTCTTTGTCCCAGCAGCTGAGTGAGCGGAGACGGGCAACAACCAGAGTCACTATAGGCCGAGCATTCACTCCATGGACTGAGAGAAAGGAGAGGAACGCCATTCAAACGCTAGCCCACATGGCTACGCTTCTCCCTGATGCTAACATCACTTTCATCTGCACTTAGCTGGAACGGCTAACGCTAACGGCTAATGCTAACTTTCAGTCATGGTTCAAACAGGCTCAAACATACTCCGGTCTCCTGTAGGCTACTGGGCCGGGTCTGACCAACCTGGCAACCCGACTGCTGGAATTGTTTTTTGTTGTTGCGACGACAATCCTGAGACACTAGATGGTGCTGTTCTGCTCATTCCAGGATGACAGGATGATACGGGCGCTGTGGATTTTTGCCTTCAGTGAATATGATCAAACAAATGTTGCTGACTGCGACTTTAATATCTCATTATTTTGACTTTGGACATAAAAAACATATATTATATCATAATCACTCTACTCCGTGAGGAACTCGGAGTAGAGCCGCTGCTCCTTTGCGTTGAAAGGAGCCAGTTGAGGTGGTTCAGGATCATCTGGTAAGGATGAACCCTGGGCGCCTCCCTAGGGAGGTGTTCCAGGCACGTCCAGCTGGGAGGAGGCCTCGGGGAAGACCCAGGACCAGGTGTAGAGATTAGATCTCCACACTGGCCTGGGAACGCCTCGGGATCCCCCAGTTAGTGCTGGTTAATGTGGCCCGGGAAAGGGAAGTTTGGGGTCCCCTGCTAAAGCTGCTGCTCCCACGACACGACCCCGGATAAGAGGCTGAAGATGAGATGAGATGAGATGAGAGACGGGTTTGACATTATCTCATCATTTTGATTTAGCGCGCTGTCACTTTGTCTCAATACTTGTTGTTTACAGTTAATGGTTGCAATTCAGTGATGCAATTACACCGAGACATTCTGCAGGATTTATTACAGCTGCGAATGCGAGTCGTCATCAGTGGGTGATGGATGTAAATTATGAACATTATCTCAAGATGCAGACGCGGCTGAAAGTATTTATTAAAAGCGTCGCCGGAGGGACTCTGAAAACATTTAAGGAGGTGAAGACACAGGATGTCACTGCATGATATACAGCCGAGGCTTTAATTCAACTGTTATCTCTCGCTCTTAAACATGACTCAGACATTTCTAAGCAGAGGATTAATTTCTAATGAAACATGTGACACTGGCACGAATTCAGCACCACCACGTGACGCTAAAACCCTGACTGAGTCATTAATTACATTTCCATATTCTTTATGTGCTGAGTACTCCTCAGTAATGATGAATACGCTGCAGTTCTGTACATGTTGAGCTGAAGTGGAAGCTCTATAAGTGCGTTATAACTGAACATATTTGATCTTCCCAACAAACAAGCATGCAGATAACTTACGGCGTCTGCGTTTCTCCTCAATGATCTACCTGATCACGACTAGTTTAGAGGACTGTGCAATAAAAAGGAAGAAAGATATGAACTCTGCAAAACGGTCCCTTTGGGATACTAAGAGAAGAAGAAGAAGCATTCCTTTATTCGTCCTGCAATGAGGAAATTCAATTTTCACTCTATTTTTTTATTTTTACACACACACAGGCCCTAAACACACACACACATGCACAAACAGGACCTATATACATGCAATTAATGGAGAGATGTCAGAGCGAGGGGGCTGCCAGTGACCAGCACCCTGAGCAGTTGGGGGTTCGGTGCCTTGCTCAACAGCACCGAAGCAGTGCCCAGGAGATGAACTGGCACCTCTCCACCACACTTCATTCATGGTCCACACAGGGACTCAAACCAGCGACCCTCCGGTTCCCAGCCAAGTCACCTATGGACTGAGCTACTAGCGCCCCCAAGTGCCATCACTTTATTTTTTAAATCATGCACTGCAGATTTCATAAAGCAGTTCATTATTTAGTACAGGATAAATGGTCATTATGGGGTTTTAGGTCTCAAATTTTTTTACCTATTTGGCTTTTTGTTGCTGAATTTGACATATTTTCGTTTCCTTTTCATAAAATCTACTCTCTTCAAGCAGACATGCTGTTAAATATCCCATTATCTGTAGATGTTCATCATCACAATGTAGATATAATTTGACGATAGAAGTAATTATGATGTTTTAATAGTTCAGAGTCTCCCCTGTGAGCTCAAATGAGAAAAAGGTAGAAATGTGATTTGTACACTGAGGGAGAATCTAGATGGTGGTCTCTGATTCACTGGACGAGGACGCCTCTCGCTGTTCAGTCCTCGTTATTACAGCACGGTTTATTTACTGGAGTCAGCATTTATTTACTGGTGTGACTCCAACAAATGGCTGTTCAAACACTAGCAACCTTCAGTAGAGCTGGTTTTAACTATTATCATCACAACTGAATATTCTTACCTGGGGGAAGACATGACTTTGTATGTGGAAGATGATAAATTAGAAGAAAATATAGTTGTGAAAGCAACAGTAGTCAAATGAAACATTTGCTAAAGTCTATTTAAGTACAAATATGAGAAACTTTTACTTTAGTATTTTCTTTTCATACCACTTCCCCTCCAAACCTCTGAATAATAAAGCCTAATAATCATATATAACCTTTATTTAACCAGGGTTGTCCCATTGAGATCCAAGATCCAAGACCTGGCCAAGAATGACAGCACATGAAGTTTCAACACAAAGACAAAAGAAACAAACTATTAGAATATAATAACAATTGAATTTTCAAAAAAATTAGTTAAGAGAATTTACAAGATTAATTTAAACATTTGCACTCAAATAGTAGTAGGTCTATTATTAATGGTGTTGAGGTTTGAGGTTTACTATTTTTACAAATCAAACGATCTAATAATGAAGATATTATTCTGCAGATGAATCCATAATGAAAATTGAATTAGGTAGAAGTTCAAAATGAGCTCCTGGTTTTCCTCACTGTTACTAACATCTTCATTTCAGGACTTTGAGGCAACTTGTAATGTTTTATTGTCACACTGTGGTATTAATGATTTTATCTGATTACTTCTTTTTCCCTCCCTTCACCGCTCAAGTATCCATTTCTGGTTTGGACGTGTTTTCAGACGTGGAGCGGGTTTGAACCGAGGCTTTGTTGTCAACGAGGAAACAAAGTGGCGCTCCTCTTCCTGGAGTGAACACAGCTTGATAACCCCTCCCTCCTCCTCCTGCTCTGAAACACAGCCAGCTCCAACCAATCAAAAACACACCTGGTCCAACAAATCAACTGTGTGAAGACAGTTCAGGTGATTGAGTAAGTCCAGTCAGGTGTGTTCTTGCTTGGTTGGAATGAAAACCTGCAGCCACACGGCCCTTTACTGGATCACTTTGACACCACTAGCTTAAAAGGATACAAGCAAGCTGAATTCCCTTTTATCTAACTTAGTGAATGTACAGTCTTTGTTTATTGACTCCGCCCTTTATTGTGAATTTATAAACACAAATGCTAATTTTCCATTTGGACATACGTGATTGCAGCTGCTCCAGACGAAGAAGTCCTTTATTAGTCCCGCGAATGGGGAACACACACACACACACACACACACACACACACACACACACACACACACACACACACACACACACACACACACACACACACACACACACACACACACACACACACACACACACACGAGAGATGTTAGTTGCCAGTGACCGGCATCCCGAGCAGTTGGGGGTTCAGTGTCTTGCTCAGCAGCTCAAGTCCACACTTCATTCATGGTCCACACAGGGACTCGAACCAGCAACCCTCCAGTTCCCAGCCAAGTCACTTATGGACTGAGCTACTAGCGCCCCCAAGTGCCATCACTTTATTTTTTAAATCATGCACTGCAGATTTCATAAAGCAGTTCATTATTTAGTACAGGATAAATGGTCATTATGGGGTTTTAGGTCTTGAATTTTTTAACCTATTTGGCTTTTTGTTGCTGAATTTTACATATTTTCGTTTCCTTTTCATAAAATCTACTCTCTTCAAGCAGACACGCGGTTAAATATCCCATTATCTGTAGATGTTCATCATCACAATGTAGATATAATGTGACGATAGAAGTAAATATGATGTTTTAATAGTTCAGAGTCTCCCCTGTGAGCTTTTATGAGAAAAAAGGTATAAATGTGATTTGTACACTGAGGGAGAATCTAGATGGTGGTCTCTGATTCACTGGACGAGGACGCCTCTCGCTGTTCAGTCCTCGTTATTACAGCACAGTTTATTTACTGGTGTGACTCCAACAAATGGCTGTTCAAACACTAGCAACCTTCAGTAGAGCTGGTTTTAACTATTATCATCACAACTGAATATTCTTACCTGAGGGAAGACGTGACTTTGTATGTGGAAGACGATAAATTAGAAGAAAATATAGTTGTGAAAGCAGCAGTATTTAAATGAAACATTTGCTAAAGTCTATTTAAGTACAAATATGAGGAACTTTTACTTGAGTATTTTCTTTTCATACCACTTCACCTCCAAACCTCTGAATAATAAAGCCTAATAATAATATATAACCTTTATTTAACCAGGTTTGTCCCACTGAGATCCAAGATCCAAGACCTGGCCAAGAATGACAGCACATGAAGTTTCAACACAAAGACAAAAGAAACAAACTATTAGAATATAATAACAATTGAATTTTCAAAAAAATTAGTTAAGAGAATTTACAAGATTAATTTAAACATTTGCACTCAAAATAAGACATTTGCACTCCTGAAGCCTGGGTGTAATGGAGTTGATCTTGGACTTGAACACATTCAGAGACACCAGACTTTGGAGTTTTTATTTTTTTTATTAACCTTTATTTATACAGGTAAAATCTCATTGAGACCCAGGGTCTCATTTGCAAGAGAGACCTGTTCAGGTCGGCAGCAGCAAAACACAAAGTTACAGACTAACTGAACACACAGGAGACACAACACAGGAGACACAACACAGAACACAAACAGTAAAACAGTAAAATATTACAGTACAAAGGGCAAAGAACAAGATAAGTTCAAGTTAAGTTATGTACAAGTGCAGACCCCCACAGACTCTCTCAACAGCCTTCCCACGAGCAGTTTGAAGTCCCCTAAAGTAACAAAGCTGGACAGCTTCACTCTGCTGGAGCTGGTTCCAGGTCTCAGGTGCAGCTTCAGCCTCTGCTGGAGCTGGTTCCAGGTCTCAGGTGCAGCTTCAGCCTCTGCTGGAGCTGGTTCCAGGTCGCAGGTGCAGCTTCAGCCTCTGCTGGAGCTGGTTCCAGGTCTCAGGAGCAGCTTCAGCCTCTGCTGGAGCTGGTTCCAGGTCTCAGGAGCAGCTTCAGCCTCTGCTGGAGCTGGTTCCAGGTCTCAGGAGCAGCTTCAGTCTCTGCTGGAGCTGGTTCCAGGTCTCAGGAGCAGCTTCAGCCTCTGCTGGAGCTGGTTCTAGGTCTCAGGTGCAGCTTCAGTCTCTGCTGGAGCTGGTTCCAGGTCTCAGGAGCAGCTTCAGCCTCTGCTGGAGCTGGTTCCAGGTCGCAGGTGCAGCTTCAGCCTCTGCTGGAGCTGGTTCCAGGTCGAAGGCGCAGCGTAGGAATAAGCCTTCCTGCCAAGCTCAGTGCGGACTGGCGGGATGGCAAACGAGATGATGTCCAGGGACCGGAGGCTGCGATCCGTCTGTTTCCGTGCCAGATACATTGACAAATAAGATGGGAGCAGTCCGATAATGGATTTATAGACAAATAAATATCAGTGAGTGGTTCTGCGCATGGAGAGTGAAGACCAGTTTGTGAGAGAGTACAATGTACAGTGATGTGTGAGGGGTTTACAGCCAGTTATGAATCTCAAGGCCCCGTGATATGCGGCATCCAGTAGTTGCAGGGAGTGAGCAGAGGCATTTATAGATGCAACATCCCCATAATCCAGGAGTGGCAAGAAAGTGGCCGCAACAATACGTTTCCTGGCTTTAAAAGAGAAACAGGCTCTA
This sequence comes from Echiichthys vipera, assembly GCF_963691815.1. Taxonomy (NCBI): domain Eukaryota; kingdom Metazoa; phylum Chordata; class Actinopteri; order Perciformes; family Trachinidae; genus Echiichthys; species Echiichthys vipera. The sequence goes on from NC_139826.1 coordinate 38,401,164, forward strand.
TTTCTGAAGAAAAACCTCAGCTTTAACCTCAAAGCTCCGACTGCAAAATGTTCCACGTACTTCATCTAAAAGCGTTCTTCCCCATTTCTGTTCTCACCTTAGGAACAGCAACATGATAAAAGTCCTGAGAGCGGAGACTGTCGGCCCTGTTAGTTAAGATAAATAAGATCAAGAGTAGCTTTGTAAATCAGCACTTACCAATGACTGAGCCTGCGCACATATAACGACGGCCAATTGACTTTACTGTATAAGACCCAATGATAAGTTAGAGCTCCACAGTTTGTAATGAACCTAAGAGCATCATGATACACACTATCCAGCATGTGGAGGCATTGAATATATAACACATCACCGTAATCAATAATCAAATCAAATCAACCTTTATTTATTTGGCGCTTTTCAGACAGAAAAGTGTCGCAAAGTGCCGAGTTACAGAGATGTAGAGAAGAAGAGAAACATCAAATAAAACCAGGAGAAGAGAGTTCAAAGAACCCTCCCACCCCCACAGTCATGCACAGAGACACACACACATATGTATACGTTCATACACACACACACACACACACACACACAGCCACGCTGACACACAGACACACACACTCACACCTACACCAACACTAGCTGTCACTACAGAGACATGGCCGGGCAGCGAGACCTGAGGTACAGAGGAGGCTAGAGGAAGCTGCCTTTGGGGGGCCAACCACACCGGGAGAGATCCCAGTCCAAGGTCACAGGGAGCACCGCCACAGAGACCCCCCCAACCCGGGCAGACAGGAGCCTCCGCACCAAGGAGCAGAGCCCGGGCCGGAGACAGCACCCCCCGCGGCCAGACCAGACACAACTCCCAATCTGGCAGCACCCTGAGGAAACACTGGAGACTAAAACTGTTGCCTAGAACAGTAAAGGGTTAAAATATGGAGGCTAAAAACATAAAAGCATCAAAGCACAGAGGCTAAGAACATGAAATATAAAATAAAAGCATAAGAGCATAAGTCATGAGGCCATAAAAATAAAGAAAAGCACGTGTTAGGTTAAATGATGAATCGCCCGTAGGTGTGATTGGTTGTCTGTCTCTGTTCGTCTCTATGTGTCCTGTGATAGACTGGCGTCCTGTCCAGGGTGGACCCCGCCTCACGCCTGATGTCAGCCGAGATCGGCTCCAGCCCCCCCGCGACCCCCACAGGGACAAGCGGTTGAAGATAAATGAATGAATGAATGAAGGCTAAAACACAGGGATTAAAACAGTAAAAAAGGATAAAAAGTGCTCTGATTAGCACTGCCTAAAAGAAATCAACTAAAAGCCTGGTTAAAAAGATGGGTCTTAAGCCTCTTTTTAAAAACCTCAGCAGTCTCCGCGACCCTGAGGCTGTAATAAAATGTAAATATATTTCCTGATAAGTCCTTATATTAAATAATGCTAATAGTAGTAGGTCTATTATTAATGGTGTTGAGGTTTGAGGTTTACTATTTTTACAAATCAAACGATCTAATAATGAAGATATTATTCTGCAGATGAATCCATAATGAAAATTGAATTAGGTAGAAGTTCAAAATGAGCTCCTGATTTTCCTCACTGTTACTAACATCTTCATTTCAGGACTTTGAGGCAACTTGTAATGTTTTATTGTCACACTGTGGTATTAATGATTTTATCTGATTACTTCTTTTTCCCTCCCTTCACCGCTCAAGTATCCATTTCTGGTTTGGACGTGTTTTCAGACGTGGAGCGGGTTTGAACCGAGGCTTTGTTGTAAACGAGGAAACAAAGTGGCGCTCCTCTTCCTGGAGTGAACACAGCTTGATAACCCCTCCCTCCTCCTCCTGCTCTGAAACACAGCCAGCTCCACCCTGAACTCCACTTATTTCCTTGTTCCCTCCCCTTCAGATCTACACTTTGAAAATGGGTGGAACCAACATGGTGGTGACGTGCAGGAGCTGACAGGCCCCACTCACTGCACACACACCTGTTGTTGAGATCAGAGCTCAGACTAGTTTCACTGCTAAGGAAGAGAAACTCACACAGGCGTTGGCACTGAGAGGTGAAATGGCGCAGAAAGGAGTTCAGCTGGACCGGGAAACCTTCTCTTGTTCCATCTGTCTGGATCTACTGAAGGACCCGGTGACTATTCCCTGTGGACACAGCTACTGCATGAACTGTATTAAAAGCTACTGGGATGAAGAGGAGGGGAAGAAAACACACAGCTGCCCTCAGTGCAGGCAGAGCTTCACACCGAGGCCTGCCCTGCTGAAAAACACCATGTTAGCAGTTTTAGTGGAGGAACTGAAGAAGACTGGACTCCAAGCTGCTCCTGGTGATCACTGCTATGCTGGACCTGAGGATGTGGGATGTGATGTCTGCACTGGGAGGAAACTGAAAGCCCACAAGTCCTGTCTCGTCTGTCTGGCCTCTTATTGTGAGGAACACCTGCAGCTTCATTACAACGTAGCTGCTTTAAAGAAACACAAGCTGGTGGAGCCCTCCAAGAAGCTGCAGGAGAACATCTGCTCTCGTCACGATGAGGTGATAAAGCTGTTTTGCCGTACTGATCAGCAGTGTATCTGTCTTGTGTGCGTTATGGACGAACACAAAGGCCACGACACAGTCTCAGCTGCAGCAGAAAGGAGCCAGAGGCAGAGAGAGCTGGAGGGGAGTCGACTAAACATCCAGCAGAGGATCCAGGACAGAGAGAAAGATGTGAAGCTGCTTCAGCAGCAGGTGGAGGCCATCAACCGCTCTGCTGATAAAGCAGCGGAGGACAGCGAGAAGAGCTTCAGCGAGCTGATCCGTCTCATGGAGAAAAGACGCTCCGATGTGAAGCAGCAGGTCAGATCCCAGCAGGAAACTGAAGTGAGTCGAGTCAAAGAGCTTCAGGAGGAGCTGGAGCAGGAGATCACTGAGCTGAAGAGGAAAGACGCTGAGCTGGAGAAACTCTCACACACAGAGGATCACACCCAGTTTCTCCACAGCTACACCTCACTGTCTCCACTCACTGAATCTACATCCAGCTTCGAGATCCGTCCTCTGAGACACTTTGAGGACGTGACGGCGGCTGTGTCAGAAGTCACAGAGAAACTACAGGACGTCCTGAGAGAGAAATGGACAAACGTCTCACTGACTGTGACTGAAGTGGATGTTTTACTGTCAGATCCACGAGCAGAGCCCAAGACCAGAGCTGACTTCTTAAGATACTCACGTGAAATCACACTGGATCCAAACACAGCATTCAAATATCTGTTATTATCTGAGGGGAACAGAAAAGCAACATACATGAGTAAAGAACAGTCTTATTCTGATCACACAGACAGATTCAGTCATTATCTTCCTCAGGTCCTGAGTAGAGAGAGTCTGACTGGGCGTTGTTACTGGGAGGTGGAGTGGAGAGGAGCAGTTTATGTAGCAGTCGCATACAAGAATATGAGCAGAGCAGATGAATTTGGATTCAATGACAAATCTTGGAGGTTAAATTGTTACAACAACAGATATTACTTTAATCACAACAAAGTCAAAACTCCCGTCTCAGGTCCTCGGTCCTCCAGAGTCGGAGTGTACCTGGATCACAGTGCAGGTGTTCTGTCCTTCTACAGCGTCTCTGAAACCATGACTCTCCTCCACAGAGTCCAGACCACATTCACTCAGCCTCTCTATGCTGGACTTGGTATTTATGGTTTTAACTCTGCTGCTGAGTTGTGTAAAGTCAAATAGACAGAAGTCATTTAATGGTTAAATCCTCAAACTTATTTCGTCTCCACGTTTGTCGCTGAGAGCTGATTTTTCTTTCCACGTCTCGGCTGCACACAGATCAGCTGTCACTCACACGTTGTGGGCGGGACTTTGACGTCTTGTCATTAAGTTGTGGTGTAAATGTTTGAGTGTCTTTAGGTGGCGCTCCTTCCTGCGTGTGTTTAGCCACGGAGCCTATCACTGCTCATGGGGATGGAAAAGGAAACGTGTGTGTGCTCTAAATGTCTGATGAATATCTGATTCTATGGATGCATTTGTATGTTGTTGTTTCTTTGTTTGTCACACGTACGAATGAGGCTCTGGGATTGATGCTAAAGTGTAATAATCCAGATTATAATGAGGGAGGAAATCCTGATTCTTCTCTGTTCCACAGCTGAGATTCTGCTCAAACATGTTGATTGTGTGGATGAAGTGTTCCTGAAATCATTGAGTCATTTCACTTTACTGATGGGACGTGTTAACAAACTGAAGCTTTATCAAGAAATAAACGTCAACACACTCTTTTCTCCTCTTTGTTGTTTCAATAACATATAATCAGATAATGTTGGAATATAAACAGCTGCAAAAGAAACTAATGAAACATACTGTACAGTAATTATGCTCTTTCATTAGATATTTAATAAATAAATATAGACATCATTTAAAAATATGCCTATGAAATAAATTAATATGACTGCAAAATTAATCTTTAATTAAATAAATAAAATCCTGTTTAATTTCCCCTTTTATTCACTAATAATTTTTTTAAATTATATTTTTAATTATGTATTAATTCATTTATTTTAATAATGTAGTAGCAGATTAAATTAGATGTTATTGTGATAATTAATAAACATAATTGTTAAAGCTCATTAAACCAGATGTTCATGAATAAAGTGCTGAAATAAAAACATAAAAATAAAAAAACAACGCCCAGATTTAATTTTTTAGTGTGTTTCATGTTTTCTTCATCTCATCTCATCTCATCTTCAGCCTCTTATCCGGGGTCGGGTCTCGGGGGCAGCAGCTCCAGCAGGGGACCCCAAACTTCCCTTTCCCGGGCCACATTAACCAGCTCTAACTGGGGGATCCTGAGGCGTTCCCAGGCCAGTGTGGAGATCTAATCTCTCCACCTGGTCCTGGGTCTTCCCCGAGGCCTCCTCCCAGCTGGACGTGCCTGGAACACCTCCCTAGGGAGGCGCCCAGGGTTCATCCTTACCAGATGATCCTGAACCACCTCAACTGGCTCCTTTCAACACAAAGGAGCAGCGGCTCTACTCCGAGTTCCTCACGGATGCTGAACTTCTCCCCCTCTCTCTACGGGAGACTCCAGCCCCCCTCCTGAGGAAACCCATTTCGGCCGCTTGTACCCACGACCTGGTTCTTTGGGTCCTGACCCAAATTTCATGACCATAGGTGAGGGTAGGAACCAAGATTGACCGGTAGATCCAGAGCTTTGTCTTCCTCAGCTCTCTTTTCGGTGCGGTAGAGCTACTGCAGCACCGCCCCCGCTGCTCCGATTCTCCGGCCAAACTCACGCTCCATTGTCCCCTCACTCGTGAACAAGATCCCGAGGTCCTTGAACTCCTTCACTTGGGGTAAGGACTCATTCTCTACTTGGAGTAACAATCCACCGGTTTCCTGCTGTGAGCCATGGCCTCAGGTTTAGAGGTGCTGATCCTCATCCGAGCCGTTTCACACTCGGCTGCGGACTGATCCAGGTCACGGACCGACGATGCCATCAAGACCACCTCATCTGTGAAAAGCAGAGACGATATCCTCAGCCCACTGAACTGCAACCCCTCCCAACCACGACTACGCCTCAATATCCTGTCTGTGAAAATCACGAACAGGATTGGTGACAAAGCGCACCCCTGGAGGAGGCCAACCCCCACCGGGAACGAATCCAACTTACTGCGGAGGATCCGGACACAGCTCTCGCTTTGGGTGTACAGAGATTGGATGGCCCACAGAAGTGACCCCCTCACCCCATACTCCCGCAGCACCTCCCACAGTATCTCCCGAGGGACCCGGTCATATGCCTTCTCCAGATCCACAAAACACATGTAGACTGGATGGGCATGCTCCCAGGCCCCCTCCAGGATCCTTGCGAGAGTGAAGAGCTGGTCCGTTGTTCCACGTCCAGGACGGACTCCGCATTGTTACTCTTCAATCCGAGGTTCGGCGATAGGACGAACCTCCTTTCCAGCACCTTGGAGACGACTTTACCAGGGAGGCTGAGTAGTGTGATACCCCTGTAACTGGCACACACCCTCTGGTCCCCCTTTTTAAAAAGAGGAATCACCAGACTTCTACGCAATGTTGAAGAGACGCGTCAACCAAGACAGCCCCTCCAAACCCAGAGCTTTCAGCATTTCTGGACGAATCTCATCGATCCCTGGGGCTTTGCCACTGTGGAGTTGTTTATTTATATTTTTCCTTTTATTTATTTAGTGTGTACTGTCTCATGTTTTATTCTTCATTTATATTATTTATTTTATTTTTTTATTTCTTTAGTGTGTACTGTTTCATGTTTTCTTATTTATTTATATTTTTATTTTATTTATTTAGTGTGTACTGTTTCATGTTTTATTCTTCATTTATATTTTTATTTATTTATTTAGTGTGTACTGTTTCATGTTTTCTTCTTTATTTATATATTTTATTTATTTATTTAGTGTGTACTGTTTCATGTTTTCTTTATTTATATTTTTATTTTATTTATTTAGTGTGTACTGTTTCATGTTTTCTTCTTTATTTATATATTTTATTTATTTATTTAGTGTGTACTGTTTCATGTTTTCTTATTTATTAATATTTTTTATTTTATTTATTTTGTGTGTACTGTTTCATGTTTTCTCATTTATTTAAATTTTTTTATCTAATTTAATTTTTTTTTTTTATTTAGTGTGTACTGTTTCACGTTTTCTTCTTGATTTATTATATATATATTTTTATTTTATTTATTTAGTGTGTACTGATTCATGTTTTCTTATTTATTTATATTTTTTATATTTTTATTTTATTTATTTAGTGTGTACTGTTTCATGTTTTCTCATTTATTTATATATTTTATATTATTATTGTTTTTTTATTTTTTTATTTATTTAGTGTGTACTGATTTATGTTTTCTTCTTTATTTATATTTTGTATTATATTTATTTTATTTATTTAGTGTGTACTGTTTCATGTTTTCTTATTCATTTATATTTTGTATTATATTTATTTTATTTATTTAGTGTGTACTGTTTCATGTTTTCTCATTTATTTATATATTTTATATTATTTTATTTTTTTTATTTTTTTTATTTATTTAGTGTGTACTGTTTCATGTTTTCTTATTCATTTATATTTTGTATTATATTTATTTTATTTATTTAGTGTGTACTGTTTCATGTTTTCTCATTTATTTATATATTTTATTTTTTAATTTTTTTTATTTATTTAGTGTGTACTGTTTCATGTTTTCTCATTTATTTATATTTTTTTATCTAATTTATTTTTTTTATTTTTTATTTAGTGTGTACTGTTTCACGTTTTCTTCTTGATTTATTTTATTTATATTTTTATTTTATTTATTTAGTGTGTACTGATTCATGTTTTCTTATTCATTTATATTTTTTATATTTTTATTTTATTTATTTAGTGTGTACTGTTTCATGTTTTCTCATTTATTTATATATTTTATATTATTTTATTTATTTTATTTTTTTATTTATTTAGTGTGTACTGATTCATGTTTTCTTATTTATTTATATTTTTTATATTTTTATTTTATTTATTTAGTGTGTACTGTTTATGTTTTCTTCTTTATTTATATTTTGTATTATATTTATTTTATTTATTTAGTGTGTACTGATTTATGTTTTCTTCTTTATTTATATTTTGTATTATATTTATTTTATTTATTTAGTGTGTACTGTTTATGTTTTCTTCTTTATTTATATTTTGTATTATATTTATTTTATTTATTTAGTGTGTACTGTTTATGTTTTCTTCTTTATTTATATTTTGTATTATATTTATTTTATTTATTTAGTGTGTACTGTTTCATGTTTTCTTATTTATTTATATTTTTATTTATTTATTTTATTTATTTAGTGTGTACTGTTCATGTTTAAGTCGGCTCAACAGACACCGGAAGTGACGCATTAGGACGGCCTCGGCCTCACGTGACGGAGCCCTCTCCAGTCAGCTGATTAAAGGATATAAATACATAAACACTCTGCGCTGCTCCGTCAGTGTTTCTCCATGAATCTGTGATTTTATCCGACTGTTACCATGAAAACCTTCCTGCTGTTCGTGGCGGCGGCGTTAGCGCTCACCGGAAACGCTCTGGTCCGGTAAGAATATATAAAAAAACACATTAATATGAAGTGAACACGGTTTATGGCAACTAATGCGAGCTAGCGTGGAAGTTACACAATGTTACCTCACACCTAACACTACGCATTTAAACCAGACTGTAGCTAATTTGTAGTTAAAGTCAAAAGTGTTATGCTAGCTAACGGCTACTTTAGCTTCATGTTTGTATCACAGAGCTAACGTTAGCTAGCTAGTTGCTATGTATCTGTTTCAGAGGGGACAGTTGATCTTGTGACACATTAACCTCTCCCACACACATATATATATATTTATATATATTTTTTTAATTAACCATACACTTGGTTTGTCTCATGCTCGTGTTTTTAATTGAATTTCCATCTGTTTTTATTGTTTTGCTTGCTCATTTTGCTGTTTGCAGGTTTCCTACAGGTGCTTAAAAAACCTCTAAAATGCTTGAATTTTAATGTTCAAGGTTTAAAAAAGTGCTTGAATCTTTGGGAAAATACGTTGAATAAATTGTATCAGCATTATCAGCAGAACTATAATTCAATTCCTCATCTTCCTGGTGTTATGAAAGTATTAACTTTATTTTTTTAAATGGAAAAAAAGTGAAATAATCATTTTTAATGTATTTGTAGAAATATGTAATTTACCACGACTGTAAGGTGCTGGAAAAGCTTGAAAGTGCTTGAATTTGACCTCGGAAAAGGTGCAGGAACCCTTTATTTGGGTCTTATTTGAACAATTTTATCATGTTAATTACTTTGTGGCTTTGTCTGTCAAAGGTGCTATATCAAATACACTTATTATTGTTATTATTATTATGTTTTAAATCCATAATCCATCCACTTCTCTGTAGGATGAAACCAGTTAATGGTACTGCTGATGCTGCGTCTCATATATATATATATATATATATATTCTTAATTAACCATACACTTGGTTTGTCTGATGCTCGTGTTTTTAATTTAATTTCCATCTGTTTTTATTGTTTTGCTTGCTCATTTTGCTGTTTGCAGGTTTCCTTCAGGTGCTTAAAAAACCTCAAATGCTTGAATTTTAATGTTCAAGGTTTAAAAAAGTGCTTGAATTTTTGGGAAAATACGTTAAAAAAATTGTATCAGCATTATCGGCAGAACTATAATTCAATTTCTCATCTTCCTGCTGTTATGAAAGCATTAACTTTATTTTTTTTAATGGAAAAAAAGTGAAATAATCATTTTTAATAGAAATATGTAATTTACCACGACTGTAAGGTGCTGGAAAAGCTTGAATTTGACCTCAGATAAGGTGTAGGAACCCTTTATTTGGGTCTTATTTGAACAATTTAATGTTAATTACTTTGTGGCTTTGTCTGTAAAAGGTGCTATATCAAATACACTTATTATTATTTTGATAATTATGTTTTAAATCCATAATCCCACCACTTCTCTGTAGGTTGAAACCAGTTAATGGCACTGCTGATGCTGCGTCTCATCATCTGTTTATAATGCGGCATTAAATGTTTTAGAATCAGCTTTATTGACAAAATAAGGGACAAATATGCGTTTACTTTGCTGTTATTCATTTATTTCTGTTGGATTTTGTTGTTAGCATCCTGCTTGTTTGATATGATGCCCCATAGTCATTTTGAAACAGGCTCTGGGAACTGTTAGTTTGTATTTCTTGTCATTTGTCCACTTTTTTTGTGTGCAACAAGGCGGACGTTTATAAAAATATTGACTTCATGGGTGCGTGTTGTGGTGACGGGCGTGCTGAATTATGCCAAACGCTTATTTTGCAACAGTCTGAAGGATGTCTCCGTGCAGATAAGGACGAAGCATGTGGGTCAAACCTTATCTGCAAGGCCACCACGTGTGTTGGTGTTGTTACAAACGAAGCAGCCTGATAATCAAACTTAAGTACTGCTGCATTCGTACGTTACTAAATTATTCAAATCGACGCTTTTCTTTGTTTCTCTCCCGTCAGAATCCCCTTAAAGAAATTCCGTTCCATCAGACGTGAGCTGACGGACTCGGGGAGAACGGCAGAGCAGCTCCGGGCCGACAAGCACTCCCTCAAGTACAACTTTGGCTTCCCCTCCAGTAACGGACCCACTCCAGAAACCCTGAAGAACTACCTTGACGTAAGCATCGCTCTCTCTCCAAACCCACTGACCCGCGTGGCTCTTTTAAATCTCCCCTTTCCCCCTTAACGCTCCGCTCAGAAGCCGAGAAGCCAAGCAACAAAGGTCTTCTTGTGCCGTGACCTCCTCCTCCGCCTTTCTCTGTAAATCCTCCCAGCTGGACGGAAAATCACACGAGCAAATCTTCTGCAAACGCAAAGAGAAAAGAACGGCTGAGTCATTGTGATGTCGACTAATGTCAGCTTTTTAAGTGATGACACTGAGAGCGACAGCAGAGGGGACGTTTCCCGCATGACGGCTGACTCACTGTTGATCTGTTGATCCTCTTACTCCTCATCAGCTGACACAAATGTGTTTGTTCGCCGTCAGTTTTACCTAATATATTAAATAATCACCTTTTCTCCTCAGCACTGACGTCAGTTCAGCCGTAACAGAGGAGAAGAGGGTAAAAACGACCGAGTGGATCATTTGATAATCTTCTTTAAATGAGGAACATTAACCTACTCCGAGTTCCTCACGGATGCTGAACTTCTCCCCCTCTCTCTAAGGGAGACTCCAGACCCCCTCCTGAGGAAACACATTTCGGCAGCTTAGGGCGCACTCACACTGTCCTTCCGCACCGCGCCCCGGGCTTTAGGGTACTTGTCCCCCCTCCCTCTCCCCCTGCACCCCAGGCCCGTTTGTTTAGTAAAGTAACTGCATACGTCAGGACAAAAAAGGGCGACTCCTATCCTGTTTTTCATGTACACGGGGGATTCCCTGGTGAAAAACTGCATATTTAATAATCTTTCTATTGGGTGATTTCAGTGGTTATTGCTGGTTTGAGATATTCGAAGATAAGTCAATCGTTGCCTCATTTATTATGTGGTGAAACTATTTTACACAACGTGCAATAAAAAGCAGAACATCATTCAGATTATCAGAGACACTGCAGCCGGAAACGTTGCTGTTAAAATTCTGCAATTTGAGCAGAAATATCAAAGAAAGACGCCTGAAAATCTGATCAAATAAAGCTATAAAAATATAATAAACCTATTAAAAACAGCCGGGTGTGGGTTTAGAAGAAGAGAAGCAGCCCGGAGCACTCGCAGAACAAATCAGGCGGTTTTCAAATGCGTCTCAGTCGGGAGGTTTAAACCGCAGAACTTCCCTTTTCTCCGAGTTTCGTCGAGTCACTCAGGCCGCGTTGACTTTCTGTCACATGAAGCGGACTCTGTGGAGTCATCATTTGTTGTGTCACACTGTAATTGTGAAACGATAAGGAGTGATTTATTGACGTGACTCTGCAAATATTTGACCTGCGTCCTCGAGACACCGCTGACACCAACAGCTGCGAGGCGGTGTGAGCAGCGAGAATAGAAACGGACGGAGCGATTGTCTAACGGTTAAATTTAGCAGAGACAAGGTGACTGTGAGCCGGGCGCAGAGCACCGTAAGAACACGGCCGTTTTAGCGGGCGTTGCTCTTAAGTCTAGCCGACAAATGTAACCGTCCTGCGGCGGCGACACTCGAGTTTAGGCATCTCTCTGGATTTTCACCCTTGACGACTTTGCACCCCTGTAGATTTATCCGAGAATATGCAGGTTGTTGAGAAGTCTTTACGATCTTTTGGTGAATTTATCGCGTATTTGAAGTGTAATTCAAATAATCCTGTGGTCTTTTTCTGCACTTACATCAAATAAGACGTCCTGACAGTTTTTGTGTGTAAACTATTAACAGAGAAATCCTGGAGAGTCGCTAACAGCCGACGTGGCTAACAGTGATTAGCTCGGGGCAGTACAGTGAAGGCATTCAAAGGTCATTTTTAACCACTAATGCTGCTGAAAATAACAGCAAACCTCTGCAGCAGCATGAGAAGAGTCCCTACACACACAACAAAGCAGCAACAACGTAGTTAGTGAACCCAGAGTTTATTAAAAGAGTGTTTTAAAGACTTACCTACTGGCCCCTGTACCAGCTCCTCTCATAGTAAAGTCCATTCAAGTGGATTAACAAAGTCAATCCCAAAGGAAGGAGCCCATTGGTGCTTTGTTTTGTGTGTAGGGACTCTTCTCATGCTGCTGCAGAGGTTTGATGTTATTTTCAGCAGCATTAGTGGTTAAAAAAGACCTTTGAATGCCTTCACTGTGATGCTTTTATGCTAGAATTACACTTAAGAGTTACTTTCACGATGAAAACAAGTTAATTTGAGGTCCTTTTGAGCAAAAATGACTAAACTCAGCTTATATATTCTGAGTGTTTAAGGCCAATGGAGAACAAATGGCATTTAATCTGCTGTTAACAAGTGTTCATGCGCTCTCTTCTTCTACCGTAGCCCGGATTAGCTGTGGAAGAACGCTGGGGTGGATTATCAAAATCTCTTTTCCGGAAAAACATTGAGATCAGCCGGAGGATTACGTGTTCTCTCACTCTGGGCCAGTAAATCTCCACCAGCTTGTTATCGATAAGAACAATAACAATACTAATGAGTGTTTTCTTGTCTTTCGTCCAGGCTCAGTATTACGGGGAGATCGGCCTGGGCACCCCTCCTCAGCCCTTCACCGTGGTGTTCGACACCGGCTCCTCAAACCTGTGGGTGCCGTCCGTTCACTGCTCCCTCTTAGACATCGCCTGCTGTAAGTTCTGCCGTGGTCGTCACAAACCCGGTCCCGCGCTGTCCGCTAACGCTTCTCTGGTGTGTTAACAACGAGTGTCTTTTTCACAGTGCTGCACCACAAATACAACTCTGCCAAGTCGAGCTCATACGTGAAGAACGGCACCGCCTTCGCCATCCAGTATGGAACCGGCAGCTTGTCGGGCTACCTCAGTCAGGACACGTGCACGGTGAGTTGATCTCGCACGCCAGCGTCGCAGTTAACGGAGCTTTATGCGACTAACTTTCAGGGTATTAATTTCTCTTCCAGATCGGAGACCTGTCGGTGGAGAAGCAGCTTTTCGGAGAAGCCATCAAGCAGCCCGGCGTGGCGTTCATCGCCGCCAAGTTTGACGGGATCCTCGGCATGGCCTACCCACGCATCTCTGTGGACGGCGTGGCTCCGGTCTTTGACAACATCATGAGCCAGAAGAAGGTGGAGCAGAACGTCTTCTCCTTCTACCTGAACAGGTGAGGAAACTAATGTGGGGTTCTCAGGGGGATACTGTTTTTTGAGGGAAGGTTTCACCGATTTCTGGCGGCGGATTTCGGGAATTTTTGAGCTGGAATGAAAGTAATGTGTGAGCCGATCCCAGCTGACATCAAGCGTGAGGCGGGGTCCACCCTGGACAGGACGCCAGTCTATCACAGGACACATAGAGACGAACAGAGACAGACAACCATTCACACCTACGGGTGATTTAGAGTCATCAATGAACCCAACACCTGCACGTCTTTGGACTGTGGGAGGAAACCGGAGAACCCGGAGAAAACCCACGCAGACACGGGGAGAACATGCAAACTCCACACAGAAGGGCCCCAGCCGGGATTTGAACCAGGAACCCTCTTGCTGTGAGGCGACAGTGCTGACCACCATTGATTTGATAAAGATGCAGAAGTAAAGTTGAGGTTTTGGTTGAATCATCCATGGTACTTCCTTTCGATTAGGTGTAAAGAAAAAAAAACCTGTGACGATGGCGAGAATTCCTGTTTCCGTTTTTGATGCATTTCTGCAGGAAAGGCACATTGATGACGTCATGGCGATGCGTGGCTTTGTTTCCAGATCTTTCCGTAGACCTCGGAGTTTTTGTGCGTCTTGTCGACTGTTTTTGAATCTTTTCATCGACCAAATCTGCAGTAAACACTCCACCTCCGCATCACACCAACGTGAACCTTTCACCGCCATTGTTTTAAATGTCCGCGCATGGTCCCTCCTTCTTTTTTCTACGTCCCAACAGGCGCACAGGAAATGACCTCAGAACCGCCGTAGGCCTCGTGCTCGTACACATGCGCACACTCGTGCTCGTACATGTGCAAACGCGCTTTACTAAAGCCCACCTCTCCCAAACGGTCCGTGGTAGGCAAGCGTGCCGCTCCTAGGCGTGGTACGGTTTCACTCACACTGGTCAGAGGACTTTAGCCGTGAAGCCTGTTTGGGCACGGTACAGATGGACAGTGTGAGTGCGCCCTAACAGACACCAAACTTTCCAGTTTCATTCCTGTCTTTATTCTGAAGGTTTGTACCGAGAGCTTTGTTCAGATATCATTCACAGCCTGATTCATAAAAACATGGAGAGAATTTAAGTGAGGGAAAGAGAGAAGCAGAAGTCAGTGAAAAGCTTTTTGTTGACATACCTGCAGCAGTATCTGTTGGAGTTCTCCAGGTAAACTATTCAGTTTTAGGGCTTTTCCAAGTTTCTGAGAACAGGATATGATGTTTACAGGATCAAACTCATAAAGGTGACACTGGTTTTTGTGACGTATTCACACAGAAGTAAACAAAAATGTGCTTATACCTCCCGCTGTGTCGTGATGCATCTTGACCACGCCGTCCAGCTCTGCTTTAGCGTCGTCCTCCGCAGTCGTCCCTGGTGTTTGTTGACACTCGTCTTCTTGTCGTGTCTCTCGTCAGGAACCCGGAAACTGAGCCCGGCGGTGAGCTGCTGCTGGGAGGAACCGACCCCAAATACTACACCGGCGACTTCAACTACGTCAACATCACCCGCCAGGCGTACTGGCAGATCCACGTGGACGGGTGAGTGCTCGAACGTTACGCTCCAAACACAGAGGAGCGTGTCATCGTCGTTCTAATAATCATCACTGTAACTGAGCCTGACTCGGCTTTAATGTACAACACAAAGGGTGAAAATCAACATTTAATGTATGTGGTTTAATTAAATATCTGACAAGTAATTGAATAGTGATGCGTTCAAGTGTCATGGGAAGTTTCCAGACCTCCAACTATGCAAAGTGCACCAGAATGCCTGTCATGCCTTCTTCTATTGAACTCGACCAACCCCCAATTCATACAATTCACACAACTCGTGTGTGTGTGACAGGATGGCAGTGGGCAGCCAGTTGAGTCTGTGTAAGAGCGGCTGTGAGGCCATCGTGGACACCGGGACGTCTCTGATCACCGGCCCCTCAGCGGAGGTCAAGGCCCTGCAGAAGGCCATCGGAGCCACTCCACTCATCCAGGGAGAGGTGAGACACACACACACACACACACACACACAGCAGGTTTAACTGGAGTTACAAGCTTTAGTCACAAGCTCATTTTATACTTAATATACGTAAAGAGTGACGAATAAAGATGGAAAAACATGGAGATACGAGGTTTCCTCCACATTTGCTGCTCTTTTTCAAGCCTTTATTTTCCTGTCTTGCTCATTTGTTAACTTCCTTATTTTAACCGGTGTGTTAAAGTTTGACCCCTGCTTGTGTTTCAGTACATGGTAAGCTGTGACAAAGTCCCGTCGCTGCCCGTCATCACCTTCAACGTGGGCGGCCAGTCCTACTCTCTGACCGGAGAGCAGTACATCCTCAAGGTGAGGCGGCGTGTTTGTCATCCAGCAGGTGGCGACAGAGAGGCGGCAACAACACAACACTGACTGTGTGTGTGTGTGTGTTGCGTCATGAAAACTAAACAAGTGCAGCTTTGTTTCACTTGTCCGACCCCAGGAGGAGGCTGATGTTGTCTGAGGAGTGATTTCCCGTTCCTTCGTCGCTGATTTCTTTGACAGCTCGTTCTCTGACTGTGTCTTTCTCTGGTCCTTCAGGTGAGTCAGGCTGGAAAGACCATGTGTCTGAGCGGCTTCATGGGTCTGGACATCCCCGCCCCCGCCGGGCCCCTGTGGATTCTGGGAGATGTATTCATCGGCCCGTACTACACCGTGTTCGATCGGGACAACAACAGGGTGGGCTTCGCCAAGGCCAAGTAAGCGCGACCTGCGCTGCAGCGACGCGTTCAAGTACGAAGTTTAACATCCGAGTTTCTGGGAGCTGAGAAAACCCGAGCTGCACACGCTTTCTGTTGCTTCGCAATCAAACCGTATTTAGCAATAGGTGTTTGTGTAGAGCCTGAATGCACTGATCTGAAGAGTGAGAGTTGTGCGACGGGTGTACGTGATCAGGGATCAGTCGATTGTTACGGTACTGCCCTTTTTAAAACATCCAAGTGATTTGTTTTGTTGTTTTTTAATCAGGGAAATTGTTTTAAACCGTTTTAATTTGCATTTTAGGAGGAAGTTGTTCCTCTTCTACTGACTTTGAGATGTCTCTTCATGTGATTGGCCTGAAATAAAATACGTTTTTAAAAGAAGCAGTGACTCTCACCTGGTTAGTCGGTTCTCTTACATCTCATGTGGTGGTTACCACTGTCTCCTCACAGCGAGAGGGTTCCTGGTTCGAATCCCTGCTGGGGCCCTTCTGTGTGGAGTTTGCATGTTGTCCCTGTGTCTGCGTGGGTTTTCTCCGGGTTCTCCGGTTTCCTCCCACAGTCCAAAGACGTGCAGGTGTTGGTTCATTGATGACTCTAAATCACCCGTAGGTGTGAATGGTTGTCTGTCTCTGTTCGTCTCTATGTGTCCTGTGATAGACTGGCGTCCTGTCCAGGGTGGACCCCGCCTCACGCCCAATGTCAGCTGGGATCGTCTCCAGCCCCCCACGACCCCGACAGGGACAAGAGGTTGAAGATGAATGAATGAATGACTGAAAGGATCAAAATTGATGCACCAGAAGAGTTTCATCTTTGCTATACTGCACGTTATTTGCAGCAAACCTGTTTCCTGCAACACTTCAACAAACCGTCGGCCACAACTTCCTTTTCCTCATGGAACCAAAAAGCCAAATGTGCGTCATGAACGGTTCGGTTTTTACATCCCGAGCGACTACAAAACCCACAACGCAACTTAACCGCAGACAGTTCTGTCAGAGATTCAGGTGTTTTATGCTAACAGAAGCTAATGTAGCCTGCAGCAGCGATGCAGAGCCGGACACAGAAGTCGAGTAAACCTGTCTTGCTTTTTCAAACTTGGAGGCGATTAGCCTAGCTTAGCATGAAGACATGAGACGGGGCAAAACAGCTAGCACAGCCCAAAATCCACCTCCCAGCTCCTCTAAAGTTCACAAATAAACACGTTTTATCCTTTTTATTTAATCCGTACGAAGACCAAAATGTAAAAACGATTGTGGTCGAGGTTTTTATGGGGTAAGAAATAATCCAATCTTTACCCCGACATCAAACCACATCCTGTTTTTGTACTTTTGCTTTTGTTAGCAGTTGTTTCTCCCTTCTTCCGTAGCCTTAATGCTAAGCTAAGCTAACCAGCTGCAGCCTCATACTGAACGTAAAGACATTAGTGGTATCAAAAGGTCAAATTGTTCCTTTTTTAAAAACATATTAGAATGAAACACACGAGCGCCCCCAAGACTCAACAGATCCTTCAAACTTTATTATTCCCTCGATCGCTTTAATGTACAAAAAGTCAACTTTACACTTTAAACCATAGATTTATCCATAAAAGAGGTTATTTTACTTTAACACGCTCAATAGAAACACAGTGCACTCACTCACGTCCTCGCAGCGGTTTAGTATTCAGTAGATGAAAGTTTGTCTTCATATATTTGTGTTTTACTACAAAATGCGGTTTTAGTAAAAGTAACATCGTCACAGCGCTGACACAAATCACAGTCGGGTCGTTTATCGTAAAAATGTCTTCCCTGTAAACGGTGTTCAGGGCGCAGAGCAGTTTTATATTCTTATGTTTTATAACTCAACACAAACGTGAGACTCGAATCGTTTCTTGCTTTGTGTGTAATCAATTTCCCGACAACTTGGAAACAAATGGACGAACTAAAGAGGCGTCAGGCAAATTTAATAACTGTAGAATCAAAAAAAACGTCTTAAAATGAATGAAAAATCGCTGCAAATCCAACATTTTAACCTGGTCTAATAAGGCATCCTTTATAACAGGGTTATTAACAGGTGGATGAATCATTTATTAATGCTTTAAAGATCTAATGTAAGTCGCTATAACCTGCTTCAGTTCATCAGGTAGACGACGCCAATGAACCATTTGACCGTAAAGTGTAATTCTGCCGTAAAATAGATTTTAATGCATTTTAATGGATAGAGAAAATAATCAGATGTTTGTTTGTTTGTTGCAGCTCTAAGTTCCAGTCAATCTTGTTAAGAGATGAAACATTAAGAGCTTGAGTTGAATCATTTAAATGCTTTATATTTTCCAGTGTTTGTGTTCATGCAGGTTAAACTGACTCCACTGGAGTTACAAGCTTTAGTCACAAGCTCTTTTTATTCTTTCCATTGGTTAAAACTTTATAAACCCCACACACGGACGCAAAGAGCGACCATTAGCGCTGATTTATGAAGACGAATAAAGACGGAAAAACATGGAGATGCGAGGTTTCCTCCACATTTGTTGCTCTTTTTCAAGCCTTTAAAATCCTCCCATGGTCTTTTTCGGCACTTACGTCAAATGCTGTAATTTATTTAGGAATCTGCCGTCTCTTCCGGTTTATTCTGGCGACGTGTTAGAAAGTGTCCACTACGGTGCGGTCGATGACGTGGACTCACACAGCGTGTTGCAGTATTCAGTGATTCAGGGACACGGTGAAAAACTCTGTCGGCAGCAGAAACATTCTTCTGCGGTGCCCAAGGGCTCACAGAACCACAGACGCACCAATAAACGCTGCAAACCGAGACTGATGCTCACCCCACCCCCTCACGGGACACTTTGGTGCTGCGGGGAAATTCACTGTCTATTTATATTTCACCAAACTGCCACAAACCACAACATTTACGAGTTTTGCTGGAACAAAGCACCAATGGGCTCCTTCCTTTGGGATTGACTTTGGTAATCCACTTGAATGGGCTTTACTATGAGAGGAGCTGGTACAGGGGCCAGTAGGTAACTCTTTAAAACACTCTTTTAATAAACTCTGGGTTCACTAACTACGTTGTTGGTGCTTTGTTGTCTGAGTAGGGACTCTTCCCCTGGTTTACAGCGTTGGGGGGTGTTTCCACTGCAGCGTTGTCGCCTGAATGTTCTTTTGTTAGCAGCCAGTCGGTGTTTAATCAGACATTTGCAGTCTGTCGATATTGAGTTTGGCAACTTTGTCCCAGTTTTTAAATTTGGCCCACTGTGAATTGGAGTTTGACACCGCTGCTTTACAGACTCCAGGTTTCGTTCATTCACACAGACGTACATGGTGATGGTAAACTACGTGGTAGTCATAGTTGCCCTGGGGCAGACTTACGGAAGCGCGGCAGCTAATCAGCGCCTCCGACCACCTCCTCAAACATACAGCAGTCACACACGTTCACACGAGGCAAGGTGGGTGAAGTGTCTTCCCCAAGGACACAACGACCATGACACAAGGGCAGGGAACCGCCGACCTTCCGGACATTGGCCGACTCGCTCTACCAACTGAGCCACAGTCGCCCACATATAGTCGCCATATCGCCACATAACGACGTATCGGCTTCTCCGTTAATAGTTGGTACACGAAAAAATGACCCGATGGTTTATTTGATGTGTGTACGTTTCTGAAAAAGACCACGGGATGATTTTGCGCCGGAGTTAGACTTTAATATCCATTTATTACAACATTTATAACTGCAGACTTTTTTATAATAAATCTTTAGTAATACCTGAAGAACAGAGAGTGTCGTTAAACCTGGCGTCCTAAACGTCGTTGTGATTTATTAACCGGTAACAAAGCAACTGAAGCTGCAACAATGAGGCGGTTAATTATTATTATTTAATTCATTTTTTAAGCAAAGACAAAAAACTTTGGGTGCTTTCTGAAATATGAAAATGTGCTGCTTTTGCTTTGTTGATATAATAAATGTAATAATGTCGTTTTGTTTATAAGAAAATACAAAATAATTTTCCCATTAATGATAAAAAGTTAGTTTCCGCCCTCGTTGCAACATAAAAACCTTTCTTATTAAATGATGCCTTATTAGAAAATGTTTATTTTTATAGTTTCGGCCGTCGTTTCTTTGTTTTTGAGAACATTTTATAACGGCAGAGACCTGGAACATGTTGAGTAACAACTTCATTGTTCTTAGTTTTCTATCTTTAGTTCCCTGCAGGTTTGTTTGCAGCTTTCATTCGTGAGTTATAATAAGTGTGTGTACTCGCCCGACACTCGTGACAGGTCTATGTTTCAAACGTTGTGTGAAGTTGTTACCTCGGACACTCGTCTTCTCAGATACTCACAGTAGAAAATAAATACTTTGGGGATCCTTGACTGAGTTCTCGAGGCCCTGCGGTAATCCAGAGACGTCGGACGGAAGAGTCGCCCCCGCTGTCGGCTGTCGTCTCCACAAAGTGACCAAAAAACACACAGCTCAGTTTCTCCGTCTGGAGTTTGACCTCTGACCTCTGCTGTCAGCCCTCCTTCTCTCCCTCCTTCTTCTTTTCTGAGCTGCCGTCTCCACCGTCCTGCTCCTCGCCGGGCTCCGTGCTCTGGCTCTCCGTGCTCTGGCTCTCCTGCTCGCCGTCTGACTCTCTCAGCGGCGCCGCCGGGTCCCTGACGACCCCCTCCATATTCAGCTCCTCCTCCGTCTCCTCCTCCACCCGGCCCACAGTGTCCGGGATGATCTCCACCTCGATGTCGGAGGAGTCCTCGATCTCCTTGAACCACACCGTCTTCTGGCCCTCCTTCCTCCTCTGCTTGGCGACGATCGACCTCTTGGTGTACTCATCGTCCCCGTCCCCTCTGCCTCTCCTGGGCGGCCTCGCCGACGGGCTCCCCTTGGGGACGTGGTTGGTGTAGACGCCACAGGAGGAGCAGTGGCGGCTCCGTCTCTCCATGGGGATGACTCTGCCTCGTGTCCCGGGGAAGGTGCTCCGTCTGGGGATGGCGTTCGAGCGCCTGCCACCCCCACGGCTCTGGTCGCCCTCATTCTGGAAGCCGTCGTTGGTGTACTGCAGGGAGTCCCTGTGGCCGGACCGGTGCTGGTCGGACTTCAGGCAGGGGCCCAGGCACTGCAGGCAGGAGAGAGGCCCAGCATTAACACAGCAGTTAATGAAGCATGGAGGATATTGAGGCTTTGTTCAACGCTGCAGATGCCACCGCGGCTCCCCGAGAGCGAGCTAGGTTCATTTGTTGCGTTGTGACACAGAGCCCTTCTGTGGATTTCAGCTGATAAATATTCATCAAAGCACACAGGAGGAGCTCTGCACGTGCAGCATCAAACAGCTGAGTCTGAAGTGTCAGTGTGGAGGTTAGTGCATAAACATTTAGAGAATTAAAGCATCAAAACACATTTTACATGTCAGGAAATGATTTCTGTCAACATGTGGACAGACTGAAGCTCAGGTTATACACCAGCTCCACTGACTTTGTGTTGTGTATAGAGCATGTCGGCTACAACCACGAGGCAAAAAACACTTAGTCCGTTAGATTTTACTGTTCCATTTTCACTGATTTACAATAATAATCATTTTTAAAAAGTCAGTTAGCTCAGTGCTAACACATAATGGGGATTACCATTCATGCGCTAACGACTAAAGTTGTTGTTCTGTTTGCTCAAATCTATTTTGTGTTGGCTAAAGTCGTTGTTTTGATGGCTAAAATTGTTTTGTTGGCTAAAATCGTTGTTTTGTTTGCTTAAATCGTTGTTTTTTTGGCTAAAGTAGATTTTTTTGTTGGCTAAGGTTGTTGTTTGGTTGGCTTAAATCGTTGTTTTGTTAGCTAAAGTTGATTTTTTGTTGGCTAAAGTAGTTTGTTGCCCTTCTGGGTTGGTGATTTTTTGAGGTCAACTTCCTGTCCGTCGTTACTCTTGGAAAACATGCCCTCAGAGAAGTGGAGGGAAAGCGTGACGACGTGAAGTCACATAGGAACATGAAATGTAGTCGTTCTCATTAGGCTTTTTACCCACTGAACTATCTTACACTAAACCCTGAACATGAAAAAATATAATTTAATCTACAAACATCATATGTGTAACCCAGGACAGATGAGGACAGATGAGCTGAGGTCCCTCCGGGGTCTACAGGACGCCATATTACAGGGGCGGGACTTACCAGCCTATACTGACTGACCTCACATATCTTATCCATGCTGGCGTTCCCCTTCCACAAGCGGGAAATCAAGAAGCCAATCACGATGAGGCAGAGGACCAGCAGAGCCGCCATGACCAGACCCAGAAGAGCCATGTCGCCGGGACGGTAGCCGACGTTTGAGGGAGACGGGATGGCCACCGCTGCAAAGAGAGCCGAAGGTTACGCCCGCTGAATCTAACTCCACATCAGGGCCGGTCATTTCAATGAAATGGAAACAATGTAGGCAACATTCGTTCAGTAACAAATAACAAACGTTTGTTTTACCTGGAATGACCTGAACGGAGAGAGCAGCTGTTCCAAACTCGCCTGTTGTCGAGTCCACGGCTCTGAGCTGCGTTCACAAAAAACAACAACGGCAAGAAGAAGAAGACGTGTCAGTTAAAGTTTCCAAAGGTCGAGTGCTGCGTGGAAGTTTGTGAACCCCGTCATGTTATAGACTCAATTTAAAATAGATAAAAATCCATTTTATTCCTCAACAATCTTCACACAATGCGTCATAATGACAAAGCAAACACAGATTTTTAGTCGTTTTTGAGGAAAAAGAGGGATTTTCACTCTTTTAATTGAGTCTGGGACGCAGCAAAGTTTGGAACAAGAGACGGGGTTCATATACAGCACTCACTGTATGTTTCATTGTGCTTGATTTGATTTTGCGCGTGTGTCACCTGAAGTGCAAAGGACTCGGTCTTGACGACTCTCTTCAGGATCACAAAACCGTCCGAGGTCACGTTGACGTAGCTGCTGTACTGAACCTCGTACTTCACGTCTGGATTTGCACCCTGACACAAAAATGGATTTGAGGTGTTACCCAACGCAAACGTACCGTAATGTCCCGAATACGAGACGACCATCCAGGAAAAGAAACACTGTCTAATATTCAGGGGAGGTAAAAACTGAACATATAGGGAGTTTTTTTGACGCTTACGGCGGCGAAGTCCTCGTCCCGAGCTCGGACCCTAAAGGGCCGGTTGGTGCTTCGGTCTCGGAGGATCATGCTCTCCGGGACCGAGTTGCTGTAGATGAATCCTTCGTATCGCTCCCTCTCAAACCGGGGAGGGTTCCTGCTCTTCTTCATCACGTCGATGGTCACCAGCGTCACCGCGAACTGATCCCTGTTGGTCACCTGCGACGCCTGAGGGGGACAGGAGAGGACGACAAGTGGGTTACACCAAAGATGCATCCAGAGTTTCCTTTTAATAACTACGTTTGTTAGTTGCTTTTTTTTACCAGAACAGTGAGAGTTATTGGGCCGACGATGTCTGCGGCTTTAGTCATGGAGATGTTTCCTGTTTCCTCATCGATCTGGAAAATATTTCCCTCATTTCCTGATGAAAGAAAACAACAGTATAAAAACATTTTCTTTAGACTTTAGTATCATCAGAAGGGCAGCACGTCTAAACACATGCTTATTACAATACACGCAGCAGTAACATCGGGAACACCACATAATACGGCACGCAATTTCCCAAACAATTGTGCACATATTATAAAGCAGACCATTTCCTGTCTGGTGGTTAAAATGATTGGTGTGAAATGACCAGGAGTTACACGCTAAGTCTGGGCAAAGTAGCACATAATTGTAAGGGAGTTACACTCAAAGACGCCGCCTAGTTAAGAAATTAGTTGTGGAAGTGAGCGAGAGTTACTCTGCACGTGTCTGGAAGTTGGTGTAAAGCAAGATGTAGGTTAACCGGACTGCATTATGACGTGTTACTCTAACATCTTATTAACTCATGTCCGCATCATAAAACCTAACACTAACCCTGGAGACGGAGGTGACCACGCTGTTAAAGCAACACCATGTCGTTTTTCAACCTTCACAACGTATTTCCAAGACGATAGTTCATCAACTTGCAATAAGTTTAATGACGCATGTGTCGTATCCTGACGGAGTCTTTCTCACTTTCACCGGCACAACGCAACTGGGGATTTGGGGTCGACACCTGTGCACAAAAAACTACAAAAGAATCGTCTGCTTTACGGCGTACGTCACCGCCGCGGATGCCAGAGCCCAGCTGTGAAGCGTAGCGTGTGTATTCCTGTGTGTCGGCTGCTGCAGCGTGTGTAAACTGTGCGTACTGTGTTGACGTCACGGTCCAAAATTAAACTGAACCAAAGAAAGCAAAGGTTTTGTCGGAGGAGACCGAGAAAAGAAGAAGGGATAGTGACAGAGTCTGAGGGCGGACGAGGATCGATGTCGGCCCGGCGTTCACTCGCTGGCGTGAGCTAAAGGAGGAAGAGGGATACAACACAGATGGACACCTGGCTCTCGTGCTGTTGGACCAGTACGTAGGGAGTTACGTGAACTGAAGCAATTTGGTATTTTGGCGTCGGAAAAAAATAATAAAACCAATTAAATTAAATCGATATGACGTTCCATGCTCAAACACCACTCCCTGATACGTCTGGCTTGGGACTGGGCGGACTGCGTTGTATCCTAGCTTGTCAACAAATGCACGTGTATCCCATGATCGTGCAACCGCGACAACTTGTACGACATTAGCCGGAAAGAAATACTGTTTCCCAACTATAGGGGGAGCCAGAGAGCAGACCCTACATGTTGTTGCTTTAAAGAAGTGACCCCCTACATCCCGATGGAGGTGTAAAGACATAAAGCGCGTTGTTTCTGTTCAAACCTCGGAGGATTCTGTAGCTGATCTGCTCGCTCCGGTTCTTGTCTCCGTCCTTGGCAAACACCGGACCGGGCTCCAGCACCAGCGGCCCGTCCTGTGGATCGAAAGCTTTATTAACTCTGAATATTGGTGTCGAGTTAATGTTAGGTCTGTAAGAGGCTCAATGTTCAGAGAGATTTTAGTAAAAAGGGGCAAAAGTAGGATGCTGGAAATTGAGGGGAACGTGCGCGGTGAATTCCCACCTGTACGGGAACTAACCGTGTGTGTTTACAGGAGCAGCGAGGAGAAATGTTATATTATAAATAAACCACGCTCACCTCCTTCTCGGTCAGATTGACTTTGCCTCTGTAGCCGGTGCTCACACACAGTTTGGCGATTCCCAAACTGGTCCTCAAACACGGCTGAAACCACGGCGGGCGGTTATCGACGTCCTTCACGTGCACCGTGATGGTGGCCACGGCGGTGAAGAAGGGCTCGTTGGAGGACGAACCGTCCAGCGTGTCCTGGAGCCAGAGACACGTATTCAGAGGTCAACGGGTCAGAGAGAAGCAGCTTCACCTGGGTGTTGTTTATAGAAAGGTTTACTGCACCTGCACGTGCAGAACCAGAGAGATCTTCTGAACAACATCGTAGTCCAGGATGCTTTTAATGATGATCTTTGGAGAGTTGATGTTCTCCAGGCGGAAATATTTATCCTAGTGTAACAGACGGAGAGACAAGAAGCAGTGTTATTAATAAACTATATTTAGCAGCGTGAACAAAAAACATTACAATTAAATGACTTTGGGTAAATAAAAAAAACAGACAATGAATTGGAATTTAATACACCACAATTAACTGTGCTCTCTCTAATGTCCAGCAGGAGGAGACTCCTCTTACAGCGATCTAATCTCTCCACCTGGTCCTGGGTCTTCCCCGAGGCCTCCTCCCAGCTGGACGTGCCTGGAACACCTCCCTAGGGAGGCACCCAGGGTTCATCCTTACCAGATGATCCTGAACCACCTCAACTGGCTCCTTTCAACGCAAAGGAGCAGCGGCTCTACTCCGAGTTCCTCACAGATGCTGAACTTCTCCCCCTCTCTCTAAGGGAGACTCCAGCCCCCCTCCTGAGGAAACACATTTCAGACGCTTGGACCTGGACCTGGTTCTTTGGGTCCTGACCCAGCTTTCATGACCACAGGTGAGGGTAGGAACCAGGACTGAGGGTAGATCCAGAGCTTTGCCTTCCTCAGCTCTCTTTTCATCACAGCGGTGCGGTAGAGCGACTGCAGCTCCGCCCCCGCTGCTCCGATTCTCCAATAATGTAAATACAGAACATACAGTTCCATGTTTCCTCTGCATCTCTTAAATAATGTAACCCGTGAGTTAAATATATTCTTACTGTTGCCGGCTCTAAACGATAGTAGAGCGGCTCTGAATCAACATCTGATGCTTCAATCAGTCCGACACTGGAGTTAACCGGGGTGAGCTGCAGGAGACAAAACACACAGTCAACACATCTCCTAGAACCTGAAACACACACACCTGAAACAAACACACACACACACACACACACACACACACACACACACACACACACACACACACCTGAAACACACACACAACTGAAACACACACACACTCACCTCATTCACGTCCAGCACGTAGTGACTTTGTGCAAAGTTTGGAGGGTTATCGTTCACGTTTTCAACCAAAACTTCCACAGACTCGTTCACCTGGAGGAGAAACGATCAAACAATCCATTTTCTTGTTTAGGAGATAATTGTTGTGATCGCTTCATAGTTTGTTTTATACTCACAGAACTGGAGCCTTCTCTGCTGCACTGCACCCACACTGTCAGAGCTGCACTGTGCAACGACTGAAGAAGACACACACACACACACACACACACACACACACACACACACACACACACACACACACACACAGTTTAACACACATTCACTTCATTTAAACACCGGCAACGATCATTAAGCTGTCAAGGAGTGAGCCTAGTCCACATATACACTGGTAAACACAAAATACTCCCTGTAACAACTATTAACGGGGAAATCCAGGAGAGTCGCTAACAGTCTAACGTGGCTAACAGTGGTTAGCTCGGGGCAGCATGGTGAAGGCATTCAAAGGTCTTTTTTAACCACTAATGCTGCTGAAAATAACAGCAAACCTCTGCAGCAGCATGAGAAGAGTCCCTACACACAACAAAGCAGCAACAGCGTAGTTAGTGAAGCCAGAGTTTATTAAAAGAGTGTTTTAAAGACTTACCTACTGGCCCCTGTACCAGCTCCTCTCATAGTAGTTCAAGTGGATTACCAAAGTCAATCCCAAAGGAAGGAGCCCATTGGTGCTTTGTTTTGTGTGTAGGGACTCTTCTCATGCTGCTGCAGAGGTTTGCTGTTATTTTCAGCAGTATTTGTGGTGTTTTTGTGCCAAAATATCACTTTAACTTCTGTAATGGAAAGAAGTCCCTCCACCCCGCACATTTTAGAGAATCTGTTCCTTCCTGATACTGATTCCTGAACTTGCGTATCACCAGTTGGTCACCAGTTCAGTGCTGAACAGGGAAAAGATCTGTCTCTGCACACAGTGTCTCATCATTTAAGCCCACTCTGCAGTGACCAAACCTCTCGTCAGCAGACAGAATAAAAAGGCGAGACTTGTCTTTCCTGAGGAGCATGTTGTTCAGTTTATCTGGGTCTGATGGGAAACTTTATGTTGGGGAGAGACTGAACCCAAAGTGTGAGAAGAAGTCAGTTACATTTGGAGGAGGAAGTTTCATGGTCTGGATGATGTTTTCTGCAGCAGGAGTTGGGCCTCTTGTGCAGCTACATGTCAGGGTGAATGCAAATGTTTATGAGAAACTCCTTCAGCAACATGCAACACCCTCACTGTAACTGTCTCCAATCAGCTGCTACTTTCATGCAAGACAAAGCCCATTTTGTGACGATTTTGCATTTATTTCTAGTCATTTTGCATCTATTTTTGGTCATTGTTAGTTGCTGGTTATGTTTAGAACGTAACTCCGGTGATTAACGAGGGCCCACTGTTCTGTATGTCCAGCATGGCTCTAAACCCCATAGAGAATCTCTGGAAAAGCCTCTGTAACAAAGTAAAGTGTAATAAACCCACTGCAGTCAGTGAAGTGTGTTAGAGAGCGAGTCAGAACGGACGCAGATCAAAGCAGAGCAGAGTGAGAAACTAGTGATGTCCTGTGGGCGCAGACGTGCTGAAGTCACTCAAAGCTGTGGCCTCTACACTTCCTGTTCATGTTTGAATCCTAGAGCCTGAAGAAAACATGTATAAACTACTTTAGAGTGGATTTCTTCAGGGCTAAATGATGTGATATCTGCTACGCTGATATCTTTAGAGGCAGTATCAGAGGCATTTCCAGTGCTGGTGTCAGTATAAGAACAACTCTGGCACATTTTCTCTCACAAATCTTTGAGAAATAAACATATTTAAAGGATCTGATGGGACCACATGTGTTCATCTTTACGCTGTAATCACCTCGTAGTCGAGTCCTTTCTTCACCATCAGGGCATTTCCTTTCAGGTAGAACAGATCTTCGGGGTTCACGGTGACGCTCAGAGTCACATCACTACCGGAGACGACTTTCACCAGCTGGACGTCGGCCGTGGTGTTTTCTGGGACGGTCACGGGGCCCGGAGGAACCGTGCAGACTGAGGGAGGAGAGAGGCAATCGGATCAATCAGATATATTCTTAGAAAGACAGTCAGCCTCAGGCCTGCAGCATGAAGGAGCTCCATTAGATCTTTATTAAACAATATGAAGATTTGTAACAAAGTACAATTAAAGTGTAATTCTCGTGCAAAATCATCCCATGGTCTTTTTCAGCACTTACATACATCAAATAAGCCGGGGAGATAGTTTCTTTCATGTAACAACTGTTAAAGGAGAAATCCAGGAGAGTCGCTAACAGCCGGATGTGGCTAACAGTGATTAGCTCGGGGCAGTACGGTGAAGGCATTCAAAGGTCTTTTTTAACCACTAATGCTGCTGAAAATAACAGCAAACCTCTGCAGCAGCATGAGAAGAGTCCCTACACACAAAACAAAGCACCAATGGGCTCCTTCCTTTGGGATTGACTTTGGTAATCCACTGTAATGGACTTTACTATGAGAGGAGCTGGTACAGGGGCCAGTAGGTAAGTCTTTAAAACACTCTTTAATAAACTCTGGCTTCACTAACTACGCTGTTGCTGCTTTGTTTTGTGTGTAGGGACTCTTCTCATGCTGCTGCAGAGGTTTGCTGTTATTTTCAGCAGTATTAGTGGTTAAAAAAGACCTTTGAATGCCTTCACCGTACTGCCCCGAGCTAATCACTGTTAGCCACGTCCGGCTGCTAGCGACGCTTAACAACTGTCCGTGATTACTCCGTAAATAGTTTATACACAAAAAACTGTCTGAATGGCTCATTTGATGTATGTAAGCGTTGACCATGGGATGCTTTTGCGCCGGAATGACACTTTAAGTAGTTAAGTAGTCGCAATTTCTATTTTCTTTTCATGACACTTTATACTTCAACTCATCTCAGAGGGACATGTGTACTTTTTACTGAGCTACATTCATCTGACAGCTCGAGTTACCTCACAAATTAAGATTCATGCACACAAAACACCACAAAACACACAGAGTTTACAAAAGATTCTGTTTTGTAATAAATGAATCTTCCAACAGTCTGTGAATGAATTAGTGGTTTGACAGATGTTTATGAATTAGTAATAATGTTGAGGTTTGGTGAAAACAAACATTTTGCAGGTGTCACTTTATATTCTCGTAATGTTTCGCTGATGTGCGTTTCTCCATGAGATACGTGTGTAAATCTGGCCACTGCATGAACACTGGACCCAAAGTCCGCCAGTATTAAAGTGAATTTGTTTCCGTCATAGCTTGACAAGCTAAGCTAAGCTAAATCAAACTTTGTTGTTTAATTTGTCTTGGGCACAGCGCGTGATACCGCACCGTTGTGACCAAAAGAGAGCTGAGGAAGGCAAAGCTCTGGATCTACTGGTCAATCTTGGTTCCTACCCTCACCTGTGGTCATGAAAGCTGGGTCAGGACCCAAAGAACCCGGTCGCGGGTACAAGCGTCTGAAATGGGTTTCCTCAGGAGGGGGGCTGGAGTCTCCCTTAGAGAGAGGGGGAGAAGTTCAGCATCCGTGAGGAACTCGGAGTAGAGCCGCTGCTCCTTTGCGTTGAAAGGAGCCAGTTGAGGTGGTTCAGGATCATCTGGTAAGGATGAACCCTGGGCGCCTCCCTAGGGAGGTGTTCCAGGCACGTCCAGCTGGGAGGAGGCCTCGGGGAAGACCCAGGACCAGGTGGAGAGATTAGATCTCCACACTGGCCTGGGAACGCCTCAGGATCCCCCAGTTAGAGCTGGTTAATGTGGCCCGGGAAAGGGAAGTTTGGGGTCCCCTGCTAAAGCTGCTGCCCCCCCTGTAGGATGAAGTGCAGCTGTTCATATATTTATTGCACATTGCCCTTTACTAAAACTTGTGCATGAAGTGCAAAGCTCTCGCACTTCGCTGTACTTCCAAACTGCGTGTGAGGACATACGTCATCATTGTTTACACACTTTAAAAGATACAGAAGAAGAACTTGTGCAGAGAGAGAGAGAGAGGGGAAACGTATGATGTTAATATAGAGTACTTTTAAACTTTTAAGTGTCTAAAATCTGTTTAAATCCCCTGACCCGGTGTCAGTTCTTCTGTCTGCTTCTGCAAACTGTCACCTACTGCAAATAACACGCCATACAACCTCCCTTTAAAACAATATAAATTATCCTTTTAAGGGTTTAGTGTTAAACTGCACGAGTCACTTTGGAGCATGCGTCTGATTCTTTTATTTATAGATCTGTTTTTTGTTTTATCTCATTGTTTTATTCTCGTTTTACAGAATGTTTTTTATATATTTTATCTACTTTCTCACCCATAAATGTAGCTTTTTTCTGGCTTTTTACCTTTTTAATTAGATTTCATGCTTTTATTTAATGGATCGCAGCACTTTGTCGAGTCTAATCTGCCCCTCGTTTTATGTTTTGTCTTGTTTTTATTGTTCATATCATGATGGATGTCTCCACTCTCGACTGCTTGTTTACCCTTGGTCATCAATAACATAACCTGAACCTGAACCTGAACCTGAAGTCTGAATACGTCTGCTCTGTGTTGTACTGAAATCAAATCCCCACGACTGTTGCTGTGCGGAGTAAACAGAAATGAAGTCAGAGTGGTTCCCAACCTTGGGGTCAGGACCCAGCGATGGGCCCCTAAACCTGAGCGGGGGGTCACCACATGATTAAAGCGACCAAAAAAGACAAAAGTACTTTAGTTGCACAAAGTTCTATCATTACTTTTGTGTAATTTCTGTGATTTTGTGGTGAAATTCTGGCCTCTTTGACTTCTTCAGGCCTGTGCTGTGACTTTTATCTTTGTATTTTACACTCGTCTTATTTTCTTTTAGCTTGTTTTAATTTCTTATTCTCTTTGATGCAGTTTGAGATGCCTTGTTAGAGAAGGAAAATAACATCAGCGATCACAACACCAGTCCAGAAAGGTTATTTGGGAACCGCTGCTTTAGAAAAGGAGCAGTAACCGAAAACATCAGCTGTCTCTCTCCGCATCCTCATCCTCTCCTGCCCTGCCCTCGCCCGAGATCAGAGCTCTACTCACGTCTTTCAGCCGGACAAAGTGTACAAAAGCAGACGGCGACGATACATCCGAGGAGAACAGGTTTGCTCTTCCATTTCAGTTCCATGTCCTGATTTCAGAGGCAGCAACAAATGAAGTCCCGGAGGAGGATGAGGAGCCCGTGGTACCAGCTGGTACTCGTCCACATAATGCCCCGTCTGTGCTGCCCGGCGAGTGGGAGTCGACTACAGTTGCAATGTTTGTGACTTCATCTTACGGGCACATATTGCATTAAGCGCCTGCCAGCAGAGGACTCGCTGCCTCCTACTAAAATACTTGCATCTGTTTGAGCTGGATTGGTACTTCTGTGCTGGTGGCCCTGATGCATTCTGGGAGGGCTCCAGCAGAGGAATGTTGGCCGCTGAAGACATTTCTCATGATTAATCTTCAGGTTAGACGGACCTGTTTAAAAGGTGCACAAACACACAAACATGCATGAACACAAGTGCATTTACACAACAGCAGAGCACTTTTCTACGACAGCTCAGAGGTGAATGTTGTACTTTTTATGACATTTGTCTCACAGCTTTAGTTTCATCCTCTTCCCGTGCAGCGAAAACACGTATCTCCAGATGTGTTGATGTTGAGTGTTTGTGATGAACTGAAGGATGAAGTGTTCCTTTATACGTTGACAAAATCAAAATAAAGTCTTTAATGAATGTTTTGTGAAAATACAGCGTCACAAAACTGATGAAAGGCGTTTTTTCTGACCAAAAGTTTAGTTTTTCCAGCAATATTTTGGGACAAAAGTCGTATTTTGAGACCAAAAGTCGTATTTTCTAAGACAAAAAGTCGTATTTCAAGACTATGACTACGTTGATGTTGAGTGTTTGTGATGAACTGAAGGAAGAAGTGTTCCTTTATACGTTGATAAAATCTCCTACTTCTAAATCTAAATCTAAATAAAGTCTTTAATGAATGTTTTAAGAAAATGCAGCGTCACAAAACTGATAAAAGGCTGTTTTTCTGACAAAAAGTTTAGTTTTTCCAGCAATATTTTGAGACAAAAGTCGCAGTATTTCGAGACGTATATTGATATCAAAAGTCACATTATTCTAAGACCAAAATTGTCGTATTTCCAGCAATATTTTGAGACTAAAAGTCGTATTTTGAGACCAGGAGTCGCATTATTCTAAGACCAAAAGTCGTATTTCAAGACTATCTCCAGATGTGTTGATGTTGAGTGTTTGTGATGAACTGAAGGATGAAGTGTTTCTTTATATGTCGACAAAATTCTCCTCCTAAATCTAAATAAAGTCTTTAAAAAGTCTCTTGGATCAGCTGGAAAATGCAGCGTCACAAAACTGATAAAGGCTGTTTTTCTGACCAAAAGTTGTCGTATTTCGAGACATTATTGAGACCAAAAGTCGCATTATTCTAAGACCAAAAGTCGTATTTCAAGACTATGACTACGTTGATGTTGAGTGTTTGTGATGAACTGAAGGAAGAAGTGTTCCTTTATATGTTGACAAAATCTCCTACTTCTAAATCTAAATCAAAATAAAGTCTTTAATTAATGTTTTGTGAAAATGCAGCGTCACAAAACTGATAAAAGGCTGTTTTTTCTGACCAAAAGTTTAGTTTTTCCAGAAATATTTTGAGATAAAAGTCGTATTTCAAGACTATCTCCAGATGTGCTGATGTTGAGTGTTTGTGATGAACTGAAGGATGAAGTGTTTCTTTATATGTTGATAAAATTCTCCTCCTAAATCTAAATGAAGTCTTTAAAAAGTCTCTTGGATCAGCTGGAAAATGCAGCGTCACAAAACTGATAAAAGGCGATTTTTCTGACCAAAAGTTGTCGTATTTCGAGACATTATTGAGACCAAAAGTCGTATTTCAAGACTATGACTACGTTGATGTTGAGTGTTTGTGATGAACTGAAGGATGAAGTGTTCCTTTATATGTCGACAAAATCTCCTACTTCTAAATCTAAATCTAAATAAAGTCTTTAATGAATGTTTTGTGAAAATACAGCGTCACAAAACTGATAAAAGGCTGTTTTTTCTGACCAAAAGTTTAGTTTTCCCAGGAATATTTAGAGTCAAAAGTCGCAGTATTTAGAGACGTATATTGAGACCTAAAGTCACATAATTCTAAGACCAAAAGTTGTCGTATTTCAAGACTATGACTACATTAATGTTGAGTGTTTGTGATGAACTGAAGGATGAAGTGTTCCTTTATATGTCGACAAAATCTCCTACTTCTAAATCTAAATCTAAATAAAGTCTTTCATGAATGTTTTGTGAAAATGCAGCGTCACAAAACTGATGAAAGGCTGTTTTTTCTGACCAAAAGTTTAGTTTTTCCAGCAATATTTTGGGACAAAAGTCATATTTCAAGACTATCTCCAGCTGTGTTGATGTTGAGTGTTTGTGATGAACTGAAGGATGAAGTGTTTCTTTATATGTTAATAAAATTCTCCTCCTAAATAAAAATAAAGTCTTTAAAAAGTCTCTTGGATCAGCTGGAAAATGCAGCGTCACAAAACTGATAAAAGGCTGTTTTTTCTGACCAAAAGTTTAGTTTTTCCAGGAATATTTTGAAACAAAAGTCGTATTTTGAGACCAAAAGTCGCATTATTCTAAGACAGAAGTTGTATTTCAAGACTATCTCCAGATGTGTTGATGTTGAGTGTTTGTGATGAACTGGAAAAACTGATGAAACTTTTGTTTTTCAAACAAAAGTCGTAGTATTTCGAGACCAAACGTCTACTCTACCTTTTAGAGCGACAGCCCGATACAAACACATGATGATCTTATATAATATGACGCATTGGTGCAGATTAAACTACCCAACAGGATATAAAGAGTTAAAACGAGCTCAAACTAAAACATCTACAGCAGGAAAATGAAACAAACCCATTAACGCAGCAGGAAGATTAACCCACAGACACCAGATATAATGCTGCTCTGCACAAGTTTGTACTTTAAATGCAGGACTTTCACTTGTAGCGGAGTCTTTTCACAGTGTTATTAGTGCTTTTACCAAAGTAAAGGATCTGAACACTTCTTACACCGCTGCAAATACACCGTCAGTGATCAGCTGTTTGAGAAAATGTAAAGTTTCTGTGTGTGTTTTTAGAGATTTACGTCTTCAGAAGGAGCCGAGCCTCAGTTCTTCTCCATTTCATCAGCGAACGATGACACTGATTAAAAAAACGACTGAAGGGTGAGAAATGTGTCGTTCTCCTTCCTGTCTGCTCAGTAATAATGACACAAAGTTACACTGGCACAAACTGGGACACATAACGGCTTCACATGTGGACAAGGCACCACTGTGCACACACACACACACACACACACACACCAGGCTGACATACTAAGTACACACACACACACACACACACACACACACACACACCAGGCTGACATACTAAGTACACACACACACACACACCTCCTCTTTGTGGGAACAACAAGCTCACAGTGTCATGATGTTACATGAAGCTCATTATGTTTCCGTGCAGAGATGCTCAACACACACACACACACACACACACACACACACACACACACACACACACACACACACACACACACACACACACACACACACACACACACACACACACACACACACACACACACACACACACACACACACACACACACACACACACACACACACACACACACAGACAGACAGACAGACAGACACACACGCACAGAGGCAGGCAGACACACAGACACACACACAGACAGAGGCGCACACACACACACACACACACACACACACACACACACACACACAGACAGACAGACACACACACACAAACGCACAGAGGCAGGCAGACACACAGACAGAGGCACACACACACACACACACACACACAGACAGACAGACAGACAGACAGACAGACAGACAGACAGACACACACACACACACACACACACACTGCAGTTTCCCATCTGACCACCAGGAGGAGCCTTAACATCAGCGACCTTCAGCTCCTTCATTTACATTTTAAATACAACTGTATTTACTCTTGCCAGGGCCGTTAGCTCAGCACTGAGGATAACAAAAAAACACACAATACACAACAAATACACAGAATAAACAACAAATACACATAGAAACACAACACATAAAAATAATAAACAACAAATTAACAGAATAAACCGAACGAATGAACATATAAACATCAAATAAACACTATGAACAGAATAAATAAACACAATAAACAGGAAAAGAAGAAAAGAGCACTGATAAACCCTAAAACAATCAAAGGCTCTGAGTTTAACGGTGCAGAGCGAAATGCTTCTGGATGCAACTGGACAGACCAACAACCAATCACAGCAACGAGACGTGACCAACAACCAATCACAGCAACGAGACGTGACCAACAACCAATCACAGCAACGAGACGTGACCAACAACCAATCACAGCAACGAAATGTGACCAACAACCAATCACAGCAACAAAACGTGACCTACGACCAATCACAGCAACGAAAGGTGACCTACAACCAATCACAGCAACAAAACGTGACCTACGACCAATCACAGCAACGAAAGGTGACCTACAACCAATCACAGCAACGAAATGTGACCAACAACCAATCACAGCAACAAAACGTGACCTACGACCAATCACAGCAACGAAAGGTGACCTACAACCAATCACAGCAACGAAACATGACCAACAACCAATCACAGCAACGAGACGTGACCAACAACCAATCACAGCAACGAGACGTGACCAACAACCAATCACAGCAACGAGACGTGACCAACAACCAATCACAGCAACAAAACGTGACCTACGACCAATCACAGCAACGAAAGGTGACCTACAACCAATCACAGCAAAGAAACGT
Source organism: Echiichthys vipera (assembly GCF_963691815.1). NCBI lineage: Eukaryota > Metazoa > Chordata > Actinopteri > Perciformes > Trachinidae > Echiichthys > Echiichthys vipera. The sequence continues at coordinate 38,437,503 of NC_139826.1, forward strand.
GACCAACAACCAGCAACGAAACGTGACCCACAACCAATCACAGCAAAGAAACGTGACCAACAACCAATCACAGCAACGAAACGTGACCCACAACCAATCACAGCAAAGAAACGTGACCAACAACCAATCACAGCAAAGAAACGTGACCAACAACCAGCAACGAAACATGACCTACAACCAATCACAGCAACGAAACGCGACCTACAACCAATCACAGCAACGAAAGGTGACCTACAACCAATCACAGCAACGAAACGTGACCTACAACCAATCACAGCAACAAAACATGACCTACAGCCAATCACAGCAACGAAACGTGACCAACAACCAATCACAGCAACGAAACATGACCTACAACCAATCACGGCAACAAAACGTGACCAACAACCAATCACAGCAACGAAAGGTGACCAACAACCAATCACAGCAACGAAACGTGACCAACAACCAATCACGGCAACAATACGTGACCAACAACCAATCACAGCAACGAAACGTGACCAACAACCAATCACAGCAACGAAACATGACCTACAACCAATCACAGCAACGAAACCTGACCTACAACCAATCACAGCAACGAAACATGACCTACAACCAATCACAGCAACGAAACGTGACCTACAACCAATCACAGCAACGAAACGTGACCAACAACCAATCACAGCAACGAAACATGACCTACAACCAATCACAGCAACGAAACGCGACCAACAACCAATCACAGCAATGAAACGTGACCTACAACCAATCACAGCAACGAAACGCGACCAACAACCAATCACAGCGACGAAACGCGACCTACAACCAATCACAGCAACGAAAGGTGACCAACAACCAATCACAGCAACAAAATGTGACCTACAACCAATCACAGCAACGAAACGTGACCAAGAACCAATCACAGCAACGAAAGGTGACCTACAACCAATCACAGCAACGAAACGTGACCTACAACCAATCACAGCAACGAAACGCGACCAACAGCCAATCACAGCAACGTACGTGACCAACAACCAATCACAGCAACGAAACGTGACTTACAACCAATCACAGCAACGAAACGTGACCTACAACCAATCACAGCAACGAAACGCGACCTACAACCAATCACAGCAACGCAACGTGACCAACAACCAATCACAGCAACGAAACGCGACCAACAACCAATCACAGCAACAAAACGCAACCAACAACCAATCACAGCAACGAAACGTGACCAACAACCAATCACAGCAACGAAACGTGACCAACAACCAATCACAGCAACGAAACGTGACCTACAACCAATCACAGCAACGAAACGTGACCAACAACCAATCACAGCAACGAAACATGACCAACAACCAATCACAGCAACGAAACGTGACCAACAACCAATCACAGCAACGAAACGTGACCTACAACCAATCACAGCAACGAAACGTGACCAACAACCAATCACAGCAACAAAACGTAACCAACAACCAATCACAGCAACGAAACGTGACCAACAACCAATCACAGCAACAAAACGTGACCAACAACCAATCACAGCAACGAAACGCGACCTACAACCAATCACAGCAACGAAACTCGACCTACAACCAATCACAGCAACGAAACGCGACCAACAACCAATCACAGCAACAAAACGCGACCAACAAACCAATCATAGCAATGAAACATGACCAACGAACCAATCATAGCAATGAAACATGACCAACAACCAATCACAGCAACAAAACGTGACCAACAACCAATCACAGCAACAAAACGTGACCTACAACCAATCACAGCAACGAGACGTGACCTACAACCAATCACAGCAACAAAACGTGACCAACAACCAATCACAGCAACAAAACGTGACCAACAACCAATCACAGCACTGAAACGTGAACAACAACCAATCACAGCAACGAAACGTGACCAACAACCAATGACACCAAGGAAACATAACCAACAACCAATCATAGCAACGAAACGTGACCTACAACCAATCACAGCAACGAAACATGACCTACAACCAATCACAGCAACGAAACATGACCAACAACCAATCACAGCAACGAAATGTGACCTACAACCAATCACAGCAACGAAAAGCGACCTACAACCAATCACAGCAACGAAACGTGACCAACAACCAATCACAGCAACGAAACGTGACCTACAACCAATCACAGCAACGAAACATGACCTACAACCAATCACAGCAACGAAACGTGACCTACAACCAATCACAGCAACGAAACGTGACCTACAACCAATCACAGCAACGAAACGTGACCAACAACCAATCACAGCAACGAAACATGACCAACAACCAATCACAGCAACGAGACGTGACCAACAACCAATCACAGCAACGTACGTGACCAACAACCAATCACAGCAACGAAACACGACCTACAACCAATCACAGCAACGAAACGCGACCAACAACCAATCACAGCAACGAAACGTGACCTACAACCAATCACAGCAACGAGACACGACCAACAACCAATCACAGCAACGAAACGTGACCTACAACCAATCACAGCAACGAGACACGACCAACAACCAATCACAGCAACGAAACGTGACCTACAACCAATCACAGCAACGAAACGTGACCAACAACCAATCACAGCAACGAAACGTGACCTACAACCAATCACAGCAACGAAACGTGACCTACAACCAATCACAGCAACGAAACGTGACCAACAACCAATCACAGCAACGAAACGTGACCTACAACCAATCACAGCAACGAAATGTGACCTACAACCAATCACAGCAACGAAACGTGACCAACAACCAATCACAGCAACGAAACGTGACCTACAACCAATCACAGCAACGAGACATGATCAACAACCAATCACAGCAACGAAACGTGACCTACAACCAATCACAGCAACGAAACGCGACCTACAACCAATCACAGCAACGAAACGTGACCAACAACCAATCACAGCAACGAAACATGACCTACAACCAATCACAGCAACGAAACATGACCAACAGCCAATCACAGCAACGAAACTTGACCTACAACCAATCACAGCAACGAAACGTGACCTACAACCAATCACAGCAACGAAACGTGACCAACAACCAATCACAGCAACGAAACGTGACCTACAACCAATCACAGCAAAGAAACGTGACCAACAACCAATCACAGCAACGAAACGCGACCTACAACCAATCACAGCAACGAAACGTGACCAACAACCAATCACAGCAACGAAACGTGACCTACAACCAATCACAGCAACGAAACGTGACCTACAACCAATCACAGCAACGAAACGTGACCTACAACCAATCACAGCAACGAAACGCGACCAACAGGAGGAAGCAGAAAGTTGTTTTCCCTTCCTTCTTGTTTTTAGCCTCACGGCGTGGATATAAACGTGTGTTCAGCGTGTTTACAGAACTTTGGACTTTTGAACCGAGCCCGTTTATATAATAAATAGTTTGTGCGGCGCCGGTGACGTAACCGTGCGTAGGTGTTGGTGGGGTTTAGCGCAGAAGCTAATCTCATTAGAGACCTACTTTATAAAGTTCTTGTTCCACATAAAGCAGCAACAGAGAGTCAGTGTTTACACAGTTCTCACTCCTTTATATTTACTTTTTTATCTGAAGTTATCTGAATATAAAGGCCTGTATGTAGTTGGATGTTCTGTTTGGAGTTAAACTTGACCTTTTTATTCATATTTATATATTTGATCACAATAAAAAGTTCTGTTTACACTTTATTCTAGTAAATTTGTATCCTGTATGTACATTAATTAATATATATATATCGAATATATTGATTTAATTGACAGATAGATAGATTTAAAGACACTTATTAAAGGTTTTCTGATTCTAAAAAGAAATAAAACAAGACTTTATTTGGTTCATTTTCAAGTTTTTAATGGTATTAGTGCTTTTTCCCCCTGATTACTTCTTCCACTGCTGGTTTAAAATAACTCTTCTCATGGATGCAGGTTGATTCATGTACCTAAAGTAAACGTATTAATTGTGCGCTTAAATGTTCCCTGTCAGTGGTTTATTATTATATTTGATGTTTTTGGATTAAAGTGGAGTATAAAGTACAAGTACCGTATTTCCCGCACTATAAGTTGCACCTAAAAACCTTTAAATGTCTCAAAAGCCGACAGTGCGCCTTATAATCCGGTGCTCCTTATATATGGACCAATATTGAGCCACAACAGGTCTCCAACTACAGTGAGCAGCCGCCGACTCTATTTTCCCCGTAGAAGAAGTAACGCGCGGTGCATGTTGAGATATACGACTGCGTGAAGCGTGCCGTTTCATTTCCATGTGTGTGTTTGTGTAAAGAGCCCAAAATGGCTCCTGTTAAGAGACACGCTTACGACGCAGAGTTTACACTCAAGGCCATTAGTCACGCAGTAGAACACGGGAACAGAGCAGCAGCCAGAGAGTTGAACATGAACCAATCAATGGTGCGGAAGAGGAGGAAGCAGCAAGACGACCTCCCCTGACTGTGTTGTTGACGTTCCCTTTAGTGCAGCTCCATCTAATGGATGCAGAACGTAACCCCAGCCTCCACTGTAGCGTCTGTTCTATGCGCCTTATAGTGCGGAAAATACGGTACCTTGGATTTGTCCTTAAGTATACAGTAACTGATTAAATGTACTTAGTTATACATATATTAATAATGTACCATATTTGATGTTTGAGTTGATATTCATCTGTTTGTAAAACCTTAAAATACAAAGTAACATAAGCTGTTAAAAATGCAAATATAGTGGAAGTTTTCTCTCATGAATGAAGTCAAAAGTATCACATACGGGTGATATTCAGTCAGTTAGATTCCGGCGCTGCAGAAATCCTTGTTACTGACACGTACACACACAAAAATAGAGCACATTTAAAAGGTAAATGCAGAGTTCAGGATGTGGCACGTTAAGCACGAGGAGGCGCTGGGCTGACACACATGCAGTATATTTATGATTCACGTATATTTGCGTGTTGTTCGCAGCAGGAGTGTGAAGAGATCAGCGTCGACAAATGTCACATGTGAAACAAAAACCTGTCTAACTTTCTTTTTCCTCTGTTGGAATAATTGTACATAAAGTAATCTCATATTTACTCCAATGACCTATTATGTTTACATATAAACTAACCTTCCTTGGTGTGTGTGTGCGTGTGTGCGTGTGTGTGTGTGTGAAAAGCTAATTTGTGCAGAGTTGTTTCGCAGGTAGAAGAAATCAGATAAGCGTGACTGCTGATGAGTCACCAAAGAGGTATCTGTGCAAAAACAGAAACTGCTCATCTGCTTAAAGACAGAACATGTTTCCAGGACGAGCAACATGCGCCCCCCTCTCCCTTGCAGCTGTAACTCATGAAGACAATGAACTGAGCAACATGTGAAGAGCTGCAGGTGTGTGTCCCCTCTCCCTTGCAGCTGTAACTCATGAAGACAATGAACTGAGCAACATGTGAAGAGCTGCAGGTGTGTGTCCCCTCTCCCTTACAGCTGTAACTCATGAAGACAATGAACTGAGCAACATGTGAAGAGCTGCAGGTGTGTGTCCCCTCTCCCTTACAGCTGTAACTCATGAAGACAATGAACTGAGCAACATGTGAAGAGCTGCAGGTGTGTGTCCCCTCTCCCTTACAGCTGTAACTCATGAAGATAATGAACTGAGCAACATGTGAAGAGCTGCAGGTGTGTGTCCCCTCTCCCTCACAGCTGTAACTCCTGAAGACAATGAACTGAGCAACATGTGAAGAGCTGCAGGTGTGTGCCCCCTCTCCCTTACAGCTGTAACTCATGAAGACAATGAACTGAGCAACATGTGAAGAGCTGCAGGTGTGTGTCCCCTCTCCCTCACAGCTGTAACTCATTAAGACAATGAACTGAGCAACATGTGAAGAGCTGCAGGTGTGTGTCCCCTCTCCCTCACAGCTGTAACTCGTGAAGATAATGAACTGAGCAACATGTGAAGAGCTGCAGGTGTGTGTCCCCTCTCCCTCACAGCTGTAACTCATGAAGATAATGAACTGAGCAACATGTGAAGAGCTGCAGGTGTGTGCCCCCTCTCCCTTACAGCTCTAACTCATACTGTAACTCGGGTCCAACTAAAGGAAATAAAGAGAAAGGGCTCGGCAGAGTGTGTTTCAGAGCGGTGGGAGATTGTAACTGAACGCATCTCTGTCCGTTCTCCTCGCAACATATAACCCGTCTTTCTCTCTTTTGTTATGTTTTGGATGTTTTAGGTTGTTTGAACCTGACATTCTCCAAACATTTACTCCTTTCACTCGTTCACACTAGGCCATTTATGGTAATGGTAAATGGACTTGTACGTATAAAGCGCCTTTCTAGTCTTCTGGCTACTCAAGGTGCTTTCACAGTGTTTGTCACATTCACCCGTTCACACTGACATTCACACTGATGGCAGTGGACATCTACAGACCATCTAATCTGACCATTCACACCACATTTACACACCCATGCGCAGCACGGGGAGCAATTCGGGGTTCAGTGTCTTGCCCAAGGACACTTCGACATGTGGACCGGGGGAGGTGGGGATCGAACCGCCAATCTCTCGAATGGAGGACGATCCACTCTTTCACTGAGCCACAAAAATTTACATTTTCATAGTTTTGTTTCTGAGTATCAACAGTTATGTAAAGTATAATGTGAAATACAGGATCATTATGCATTCACAACTTTATGATCTTCTGCTAAAATCAAACAAAGAAACATGACCAACAACCAATCACAGCAACAAAACGTGACCTACAACCGATCACAGCAACGAAACGTGACCAACAACCGATCAAAGCAACGAAACCTGACCAACAACCAATCACAGCAACGAAACGTGACCAACAACTGATCACAGCTACAAAACCTGACCTACAACCAATCACAGCAACGAAACATGACCTACAACCGATCACAGCAACGAAACGTGACCAACAACCGATCAAAGCAACGAAACGTGACCAACAACCAATCACAGCAACGAAACATGACCTACAACCAATCACAGCAACGAAAGGTGACCAACAACCAATCACAGCAACGAAACGTGACCAACAACCAATCACAGCAACGAAACGTGAACAACAACCAATCACATCAACGAAACGTGAACAACAACCAATCACAGCAACGAAACGTGAACAACAACCAATCACAGCAACGAAACGTGAACAACAACCAATCACAGCAACGAAACACGACCAACAACCAATCACAGCAACGAAACTTGACCAACAACCAATCACAGCAACGAAACGTGACCAACAACCAATCACAGCAACGAAATGTGACCAACAACCAATCACAGCAACGAAACGTGACCAACAACCAATCACAGCAACGAAACGTGACCTACAACCAATCACAGCAACGAAACGTGACCTACAACCAATCACAGCAACGAAACGTGACCTACAACCAATCACAGCAACGAGACGTGACCTTCTACTGTGTCTTTATCTTCTTCTATTGTCTTTACCTTCTTCTACTGTGTCTTCATCTTCTTCTACTGTGTCTTTATCTTCTTCTACTGTGTCTTCATCTTCTTCTACTGTGTCTTTATCTTCTTCTACTGTGTCTTCATCTTCTTCTACTGTGTCTTTACCTTCTTCTATTGTGTCTTTACCTTCTTCCAATGTGTCTATATCTTCTTCTATTGTGTCTATATCTTCTTCTTCTGTGTCTTTACCTTCTTCTATTGTGTCTATATCTTCTTCTTCTGTGTCTTTACCTTCTTCTATTGTGTTTTTATCTCCATTGAAGTAAATAACTGAAGAAAATGCTCATTCATCAAAATAGAAGATGAAATAAATCATTTAAAAGCGGCCGCCTGCAGGTGGATGATATCAGAGCTGCTTCATGCTTGTTACACACACATCGTCCTCTTTGTGCACGAGCAGATCCGTTTCTGTTTAAATAATAATGCGCTCGCTGCAGGTGCACCTGAATTTTAAAAGGGAATGACTAAACACAACCCCTTTGCCCCCCGCGCGTCTTTCCATACACACAGAACATGCGTCTTACTCGCAAACCTGCAGATGACTAACTTAGCCTGGCCCTGAACGTGTTTTTGTCTTTTATTTATTTGTCTGGTTATTCATCTTTATTAGGTGGTCAGGTTAGTTTGCTGGGAAGCACATCAACTTCCTCACACACACACACACACACACGCACGCACACTTCAGTAATTAGCCTTATCCCATCAGTCAGCTCCGTCTCACAGCGCTCCTGCTGTCTTCTGATGAATTTTTCAAACCAAATTTAAAGAAGTCTCCTTCCAAGATGAATCGAGGAGCCCCCCGGCTTTTTGAAATACATCTTTAATTTATTTATCTGTGTGTGTGTGTGTGTGTGTGAGAGTGTACAGTATGTGTGTGTGTGTGTGTGTCACTTAGGAACAGACTCACCTGTGAAAAACGGCGGCCAAGTAGCAGGAAGATTGAGGATCCAGGGAAAGAAACGTCTCACTGGGTGGTCACAGAAAAGGTGATGGGGAGATTTATCTCAGTTGCTGCGGATAAAGAGGGAAAAACAACCCCAGACTACAGCAGGATATGGCCAAAATGATTTATCAGACAACACACAAACAGTCAAATAGAGTTTAACATGTATTTTTTACTCAATGTGGGATCACAAGACTACACACTGCAAGTCGAACACTTATTACATGACTGTGGCATTTTCCCCTGCCACTGGTAAAACACCACACCATCATTCAGTCCACATACCACATGTTAGCAAGGCTGCGTACTGTTGTTAGTTTGGTGGGTGCACACACTGAACTACAGTTAACATCCCAGTAAGTGTCCTGTGTTATGTATTTTCATAGTTTTCCATAGACACACACACAAACATGTATTGTTTTGAGTATTTTTTCCTAATAATAATAGTAATCCTGAGTTTAACTACCGTATTTTCCGCACTATAAGTTGCACCTAAAAACCTCCAAATGTCTCCAAAGCCGACAGTGCGCCTTATAATCCGGTGCTCCTTATATATGGACCAATATTGAGCCACAACAGGTCTCCAACTACGGTGAGCAGCCGCCGACTCTATTTTCCCCGTAGAAGAAGTAACACGGGTGCATGTTGAGATATACGACTGCGTGAAGCGTGCCGTTTCATTTCCATGTGTGTGTTTGTGTAAAGAGCCCAAAATGGCTCCTGTTAAGAGACACGCTTACGACGCAGAGTTTACACTCAAGGCCATTAGTCACGCAGTAGAACACGGGAATAGAGCAGCAGCCAGAGAGTTTAACATGAACCAATCAATGGTGCCGAAGTGGAGGAAGCAACAAGACGACCTGCGCCGAGTAAAGAAGACTAAACAGAGTTTAGAGGGAACAGAGCGAGACGGCTGCAGCTGGAGGACAAACTCCAACAGTGGGTTGTTGAACAGAGAGCGGCAAGTAGAAGAGTCCGTACAATCACTATTCCACTGAAGGCAACAGCGCAAGCACGCCAACTTAGCATCAATTAATTTAGAGGCGGTCCTTAACGTAACCCCAGCCTCCACTGTGGCGTCTGTTCTATGAGCCTTATAATGCGGAAAATACGGTAATTGGTCTTTTCTCACCCTAGTATTTCCTGGTGCAGGGCAGGGACAAAGGACCCTAGCCTTGTGTCAGGCTGGCCTCATAGTGCCCGAACCAAACCAAACCAGCTGTGGGGTAGAGATTGGTTTGTGCAGGCATCTCTGGATTGAGGCCTCTTGTAATGTGCTGATGACTGCCTTTAATATATTTTTACGAACAAAAACAAAAAGGTGAAAAGGGAGTTTGGTCTCTTTCTTTTTTGTTATCTAACTAAGTTCTGAAGAGTCGACAATTAGAGCATTTCTTTTTACAACTAAGGGCGCACTCACAGTGTCCTTCCGCACCGTGCCCAAACACGTTTCACGACTTAAGTCTGGTTCCTTTGACCAGTGTGAGTGCAACCGTTCTGCGTCTAGCTGCGGCCAGCTTGCCGTCCACGGCCCGTCTGAGAGAGGTGGGCTTTTGTAAAGCGCGTTTGCACATGTACGAGCACGAGCGTGCGCACGTGTACGAGCACGAGCACGAGGCCTACGGCGGTTCAGAGGTCATTTCCTGTGCGCCTGTTGGGACATAGAAAAAAGGAGGGACCATGTGCGGACATTTAAAACAATGGCGGCGAAAGGTTCACGTTGGTGTGATGCGGAGGTGGAGTGTTTACTGCAGATTTGGTCGATGAAAAGATTCAAAAACAGTCGACAAGACGCACAAAAACTCAGAGGTCTACGGAAAGATCTGGAAACAAAGCCACGCATCGCCATGACGTCATCAATGCGTGTGACGTGTTACGGCGTGATGACGTATAGGCAGCAAGAAGCATTCTCCGAGGCCCAGGTAGTGTGAGTACAAACGGGCCTGGAGGGGGGGACAAGGACCCTAAAGCACGGGGCACGGGACGGAGCACAGTGTGAGTGCGCCCTAACACTTGAAATGATGAAGGTAAACCATACTTTGGTGCTGTACTTAAGGTTTCATTAAACTTGTTTTCGTCTTTAAACAGTAAGAAAGGTACGGTAAAGAATACTACAGTGGAATCACACTGAGACAAAACAATAAGAAAGTTCATTTCCTGTTTTTAAAGTGGAAGTAAAGGGTCAGATGTGAGACAAGACTTCTGGCCTAAAGGAAAATATTGTATTAACGAGCGTCAGTTTTCCCACAATATGTTTTTAAAGATAAAGAGCCTGAGGTTTCAGTCTTGTGACCTCCATCAACAGCCGAAGTTGTTTAACAGAAGTTCGGCAGCCGCCTCGTGTCTCATGCTCCTCTTAATTAAGTCATGGTTCATCAAAACGTCTGAGTGCGAAAAGTCAAAACAGGATTAACATCGACCAATGAACTCATGACAGGAAGAGGAGGGGAAGGAAACATAAGAAATACTGAACTTTGTGAACTTACATTTAAGCGTAAAACTCCATTCAGACACCAGAGGAATCCACATTTTCTACTATCTATTGTGCTGCAGATACTATCCGATCTGAATTTTGCACATTTGACTGTTTCAGACAAACCAAGCTGCTGATCATCATACAAAGACAAAAACAGTTTTTAAATGATTCTCGAAAAACGTTATTCAACACAAACTTCACTGTGTGAAATGATAATTGCCTCCTTATTACTTTTCAACCAATGAACCAAAATGGATTAATAATTTGATTCAATGAGACACAATTTAAACACCGAAAGGTCCAAAAAGGCAGCGATCAAACTTCCAGAAGAGATGAGAAAGTGAATGAAACTTATTTCAAGGAGTTTTTTTTTACAACAGTGGTCCAATTGTTGAAAAAATGTGCGCTAAAGTGCCCTCTAGGAGCCAAACTTGTGCTAAAGTGCCCTCAGCCAAATGCGTGCTAAAGTGCCCTCTAGGAGCCAAAACACGTGCTAAAGTGCCCTCTAGGAACAAAACACGTGCTAAAGTGCCCTTTAGGAGCCGAAACGCATGCTAAAGTGCCCTCTAGGAACAAAACGTGTGCTAAAGTGCCCTCTAGGAGCCAAAACGAGTGCTTAAGTGCCCTCTAGGAGCCAAAACGAGTGCTAAAGTGCCCTCTAGGAGCCAAAATGAGTGCTAAAGTGCCCTTTAGGAGCCAAACACGTGCTAAAGTGCCCTCTAGGAGCATAAACGTGTGCTAAAGTGTCCTCTAGGAGCCAAAACGAGTGCTAAAGTGCCCTCTAGGAGCCAAAATGAGTGCTAAAGTGCCCTCATGAAAGCCAAACCACGTGCTAAAGTGCCCTCTAGGAGCCAAAACGCGTGCTAAAGTGTCCTCTAGGAGCCAAAAGGCGTGCTGAAGTGCCCTTTAGGAGCTAAAATGCGTGCTAAAGTGCCCTCTAGGAGCCGAAACGCATGCTAAAGTGCCCTCTAGGAGCCAAATGCATGCTAAAGTGCCCTCTAGGAACAAAACACGTGTGCTAAAGTGCCCTCTAGGAGCCAAAACGAGTGCTAAAGTGCCCTTTAGGAGCCGAAACGCATGCTAAAGTGCCCTCTAGGAGCCAAATGCATGCTAAAGTGCCCTCTAGGAACAAAACACGTGTGCTAAAGTGCCCTCTAGGAGCCAAAACGAGTGCTAAAGTGCCCTTTAGGAGCCAAACACGTGCTAAAGTGCCCTCTAGGAGCATAAACGTGTGCTAAAGTGCCCTCTAGGAACAAAACACGTGTGCTAAAGTGCCCTCTAGGAGCCAAAACGAGTGCTAAAGTGCCCTTTAGGAGCCAAACACGTGCTAAAGTGCCCTCTAGGAGCCAAAACGCGTGCTAAAGTGTCCTCTAGGAGCAAAACGTGTGCTAAAATGCCCTCTAGGAGCCAAAACGTGTGCTAAAATGCCCTCTAGGAGCCAAAACGAGTGCTAAAGTGCCCTTTAGGAGCCAAACGTGTGCTAAAGTGCCCTCTAGGAGCCAAAACGAGTGCTAAAGTGCCCTCTAGGAGCCAAAACGAGTGCTAAAGTGCCCTTTAGGAGCCAAACACGTGCTAAAGTGTCCTCTAGGAGCCAAAACGAGTGCTAAAGTGCCCTCTAGGAGCCAAAACGAGTGCTAAAGTGCCCTTTAGGAGCCAAACACGTGCTAAAGTGTCCTCTAGGAGCAAAACGTGTGCTAAAGTGCCCTCTAGGAGCCAAAAGGCGTGCTAAAGTGCCCTCTAGGAGCCAAACACGTGCTAAAGTGTCCTCTAGGAGCAAAACGTGTGCTAAAGTGCCCTCTAGGAGCCAAAAGGCGTGCTAAAGTGCCCTCTAGGAGCCAAACACGTGCTAAAGTGCCCTCTAGGAGCAAAACGTGTGCTAAAGTGCCCTCTTCCGTGGCGAGGACACGCTTTATGTGCCCTGTTTTTCCTTTTTCGCCCCCGCCCCAGGCCTTAAACAGGTTTAATGATGCTGTGTAAACGGCCTGTTTAACATGGGGCTCAATGAGAAACTGCTCTGTTATGAAACCTGCCCCTAGTGGACACTCAGAGAACTGACGTTTTTGGCACTTCCTGATTGGAT